>NC_059482.1:21129438-21474831 GCF_018139145.2 Gymnogyps californianus
AGGCTGAAGAAAGAAAAATTATAGGTCAAGGTTTTGCATTAATATTCCCATCAGGTGTGTAGATTCCATTTTCTCATCACAGCTTTTGCATTAGAATATGGTTTTCTGCGTGCCCGTCTTACTCGTGCCTGTCACTTGCGCTCCCTTGCATTTAATTGGAGGGAGTAGCAGCATAAATGAACAATCCAATTAATTGGGATGACTTGCGTTGCGCTGTTTATTGAACAACCCACCTTTGTGTCTTGGAGCCCGAGCACCAGAAAGGGAAAATACATCACAAGCGGAGATGTAGATACATTTGTCTGAATTTATGGTTTAATTTACCCCTGTAAGTAAATATGCCCACCAGCTTTGAATAATTAAGTTCCCCCTTCAATAAGCAAAACAAAACAGCTCATAAAGGCCAGAGCTGGTTAACTGGAATCACCAGCCTTGCTCAGTTCCCACAAATGAGATGCAAATAGATTTCCAGGGAGGAGCAGCTCTGCGACGTCTGCTGGTGCCAGCTCTGGAGTAGGGCTGTTTCTGGTAAGTGTGAGGTGGGGGAGATGGGGGCAGGCTGAGCATCAGCCTGTCGGAGTCCAGCAGGGCTTGGTAGAGGTCTCAGGCTTCATTATTATCCTCATAAATTAAGGAATCGCTATCGTTATATGGCTACACCTAGAGCTGAGTGTGAGCTGGAGGAAGGGCACAACAGGAAAGACGTTGCCTTTGAAATCAGCTGGATTTTTCCAACATCTCACCCTCAGTCTTCATCCACCTGGAGACTCAATTTCACCAAAATTGGGTGCAATCTCTCCAGGGACTGCCTCTGTTGGCCCAAAGCATGGTATCTTGAAGGCGGGTGTTAAGCAATGCTCACCTTCCCATCCCACCAACATTGCCAGGAGAGCGTGAGGACTGAGTTTCCTCACCAGAAAACTCACAAGCAGGGAGAGCAGAGGTCTGCAGGACTTTCTGCATAACATAGCTCCATCATAAGACATCATGCCACTTGTTATAATGCCCACCTTGCTTGGCTCCTCTCAGGCACCGGCACAGAGGAGAGCTCCAGCAGACCTTCTCTCTCCTGGGGCACAACCTCTCCGCAGAGGAGAGGCCACCCAGAAGCTTAGTCCCAGAGCCAGGCTTTTCCCTTTACCCTTTCCAAGGCACACATGCAAGTCATTGGGGAAAGGGGGAACTGTCTCAAAAGACATTTCCTGGCTGGACCTCATGCAAACTCTAAGGAAAATGAAGAAGGAAAAGCAGGAGGTCCTGTCCCTTGTGAACACCTGGTTTCTGAAGGACTATATCCCCTCTCAGTCTGTGTGAAGGTATCTGAGATGCCATCGCTCCCCCACTTAACTTCTTCCGTGAAGAGGAGAAGCTACAGAGCTGGGCTTTAAAGCAGAGCTTGTGGCAGCACCCAGTGACGTGGGAACATCCAGGAAAGCATTCACCAGCTGAACCAGAGCTCCGATGCTTTGCTCGCTGCCTTTCCATCTGAAATAGCAAATTCTGCAGCCAGCTCCACTAAAAACCCAGCACCTTTTTAGATATGGATCTTGCGGGCAAAAACTGGTGGTATAGTGTTGTCACTTCCCCGCTCCTAATCCTCCTTTACCCCCAAAAATCTCTCTAAGATCTGTCTGAAGAGACCCAGGAGATAACACATACTGCACTGCAAGGAGGAGCAGAGAAGTTACGTAGGTAGTTCATTCCTCAGGGACAAAGACGTAGCAGTACCTGCTACCTCCCTGCCGTTTTTCATTGCCATGTCACATCATAACAATGTTGTCTTTGGCCCGGGGATTAGTAAAAATCTTGACATCTTGACTAAATAAATTGCTATTTAATGACCCACGATACCAATCAAGGCTGTCCCACTTTTGGCAAAGCTCCCGCCCGAAAGGGTAGGAGCCAGGCAGTAGTTCACGCTGCCTGGAGGAGGGGACGCTGCCAGAATTGGGGAACAATCTCTTCTCTTTTCACATTTTGCTTAGAGATGAGGAGCAGCCAGCACCACCGATAAACACAGCACAGGGCATTCACCCCCAAGGAAACCTTGCTGAACCACAGTCTTGAACCCTGGATAATCTGTTCTCATCACCGACTGACAGACTCAACAGGAATTTCTTTCTGCCTTGCGAAGGGCTGTGGGTGACAGATTTGGTGCAGAAAGATTTGACTTTTTTTGGCTGAGTATTTGTGTATTTTTAGGCTGAAACGTCCTTATGAAACCAGCTGGAGCTGGCAGGCTGCCGCCAAGGGTTGGGGTTGGGGTTTGGTTTTTTTTTTTTGTTCGGTTCAGTTTGTTTTTTCACTGCTACCCCAACTGCTGTCCGCAGCCCCCCTCTCCCACCAGCTCTGCCTTTCGGCAGGCAGCGCTCATGCCATGCAGCTCGCCCATCCATCACTGCCGTCTCCCACCTTTCACCCCAACCTCCTTCCCACGCCGGGGGACGGCAGTGCCGGGATGCAGCTCCACAGCCGGGGGGAGTCCAGGCTCTCCTGGGAACCCGCAGCTCCTGCTCCTCCTCTCCTGCAGAGCCAGGGAGCCCAAGCTTCCCTCTCCCTTTCTGCACCTTGCAGTTTGACGTACCGCGCGCCCCCAGCTCCGCCATCACAGCCTGCCCTGCAAGACAAACAGCATCACTCATACAGGGTGAGGGCAGGAGATGGGGTGTCTCCTACCAGCGAGGCTCTTGGGGCATCCTCTTGCTGTTTGAAGCTCCTTAGGGAATCGGGTAGCTCTAGCAAGGCAGATGTCCCTCTGCGTGGGTAATTCCTGCTTCATGCCAGCTAGTCGGCATCCAGCTCATCGGTCACCAGGGGCTGTAAGAAGCCCTGTCCCCCTGCAGTGCATGTGGCCAGGTGAGGACCGGCCGGCTGCTCTCAGTCTCGTGGTTCTGCAGTGTGTCTGCAGGCAAAGCTGTCAGGAGACCACCATGCCGTGGCTCTTCTTCACACGACTGGCGTCAGGTCTGGCACCGTCTGCGATGCTGGGAGGCGAGCGCGGTGGTGGTGCATGGTTTCCCGACGTATTTGCTGTCCGTTTGAAATCCTTAAATGGCAAAGAATGGCAGGAATGTGGGAATTTCTTTGTAGCCGGGCTCTCGGATGGAGGAAGCCGTCTTCCACACAGGTCTGCAGGCAGCAGCGGCGACAGTGTGACAGGGAGATGCTGCCCCCCTTCCTCCCCAGCTCCTGTCCCAGAAGTCACCCCGGTTTGGACAGAAAAGTTGCAAAGGGACTTTGCTGTGGTCCGGGGAGCGCACAGCAGCGCGTTGGGAGCTCTCGGGCAGAGCTGCCTGCCACCGGCCATGGGATGAACAGCTCAGGAGGAGCCACTCCAGCCCAGGACAAGTGCTGCCAGGCAGGGCAGAAAAGCTCCGTGCACTCAGGATGCAGTTACCTCCCTTTCCCCCTCCTTCATGTTTTCACGGCCACCAGCCTTTCCTTGCCCCGGGTTTCTCAGCGCGACGCTCTCCTCCCCTGACCGCAGGAGGTACGATTCCTCCGTCAGTCACCCCGTCCCCCATCCTGCCCCGGCTCAGGGGGTGTGCTGTGCCGGGGCGGTGCGATTCATCAGGCCTCATGGCATAAGAGAGCCCAAAAAGCATTTGAGTGACTGCTAGAGGTGTGCAGCCGCTGCCATTCCCCCCTGCCCTCTCTTGGGGTCCAGCCCGTGAACACACACGCTCACCCCCACTAGAAGAGGGGGAGCAGTACAGCACCCCCATGCTCAGGTGTTTAAGGTTAGGAGTTAAATCCAAAACCAATCATGAGCTTAGCTAAAAAGCCCCCGTTTTTCCATACATATTAAGACAACCATTGGAAAATTGCTTTTATCTGCTGCTTCCTAAGCCCTCTGGCTTATACTTTAAAGCCTTTTGTCTGTGAACAGGAGAGCTGGCAATTCCTTTTTTATTTCCTTAAGCAAATAGTCCATCTAATATCCAGCCTTGAGGGGCTGAGGCTTTAAGAGAGAACAAAAATGAAGGGGAAAAAAAAAAAGGTAGCAAACATTGTGACACTTGCCATAAAATCACAGGACTCGGCAATGATGGGGATGAAGCACCCAGAGCTGTGCCCACAAAGGGAGGGTGGCACGGCCCCTGGTAGGAAGGCAGAGCTCCCCGGGACCCGCCGAGAGCCCGTGGTGCCCATCGGTCAGCAGGTTGAAGCTCCTCGTCTCAGTTCCCCAACAGGGACAATAAACATGCTCCTATTTATGCGACGCTGATGTCCATGGTGACAAGAGCAGCGAAGGCAGCAGCAGAGCGAGGCAGGAGCCCCTTGGGTTGGGCAGGCGGGCAGAGCATGGCAGGGGGTGTCCAGGTGAGCCCCATGGGAGCAGAGTCCCAGCACTCAGCCAAGACAGTCCTGCCGGAATCAGGATTCGCCTGGTGGAGCCCTGGGCACTGATCATTTCACAGACTAATTGATATAATAGCTCTAATTAGCCCTGTAACAAACACCACTTTGTTTCTTGCTTATCCAGGCCAAGCACTGAGCCAATATTTAACCCCCAGCCATTGATTTCCTACTGCTTTTTAGGTGGGAAAGGGGGAAATACAGGGTTTCTTTCTCTGTGTAGAAGACGCAGCCAGGGCTCGGCAGCATGGGCACGTGTTTGGGCACGGCCAGTGCCGTGCATACGGTGCGTACGTGGGGCATCTCGGAGGAGACCTGGCACCGGAGGTGTTTGGCCACAGGCAGCATGGCCGGGCAGGCGAGAAGGGCTGTGCTTTCCCTTGGGATTTCATTAGCAGCCCTGCGGAGAGTGGCAGGCACGGCTGCTCCCCAGGCCGATGCCTCCGGCTCCGCAAAGTCGGCAGGAGCTGGGCGGGGGGACGTGTCGCCCGGCTGTGGCCCACTCCAGGGCTGGGTCAGTGCCAGGGCTGGCCTTCCTGCCTCCTCCCTCTCTTGGAGACCTGACAAGGGGTTTGTACCTGTTTTTTTCCCAATGCATGTGCTGATGAGACGATCGTTGATTTGGGCAGGGGAACCGAAGGCAGCCAAATGTGACGTGGCCGCATTACTGCCTTGCGTGCCACTCTCCCGTACAAGCTGGGCATGAGCCCAGCCAGCACAGTGAGCCAGATATACACTTTAGGCAGATTTTTGACCTTTTCCTATTATTATCTTTTTTTCTTTTTTTTTTTCCCCTGCAACACACAGAGCTAGTGCTAGGTCTGTATCAGTTCATTCACCTGTAGCTTTTACTCTGACTATCTATTAGAGTAAGAACAACTCTGAGACTGTGTATAAACTATTATTTCACCTTCTCCAGATCTGTTCCTTGCCTTCAGACCACTGGCATAACACACAGATCCAAACCCACAACTCCTATTTTGCCAGCCCCCATCAGAAAACCCTATGATTTCCCACATGCCTCTGACCCCCCGGCAGCCCGTGCTCAGGCTCTCGGGGCAATTCTGCGTGGGCTGTTGTGGACGGGCACACACTCACTCCGCTCTGCGGGCACAGGCTCTGGGCAGAGCTGCTTAGCTCGGTCGCAACAGCACAGTTCAGAGCAGAAGGAGGCTGGAGTACAGCAGAGCGAACACCCGTCCTTGTGCCAAAATCCTCATGCTTACACCCTCCCCACCTCCGATATGTTTAATGCATTTAAATGCTTGAGTGCCTGGAGAAGGCCCATCCTCCGAGGTCCCTGCGGGTCTCTTTTGGGGCTGAATTTATTGGGAAAAAAGAAGAGAAACGGTGCTGAGCCTAGATTTTAGGCAGCACCTTCTCCATGCTGCTGAGAGGAGAGGGAGGGGATACAGGGCAGAAAGAAACCAGGCACAAACCGCACCGTGGAGCCACGCCAAGGAAGTGTCAGCTTGGGTTTTGGCGGTTAGTCCAAGCCTTGCTGGGGATTTATGATGCACTTTGCCTCGCTGTAACCCCTTCCCTGCTGGGCTACGTTGAGCAGCAGGTTTGCTGGGAGCGCCAGCATTGAAAAGAAATTCGGTGCTCCAAAATTGTAAGCCCAGGCCATGAAACACCCTGCGATCAGTCACTGTAGCTCTGAGGCTCTGACAGCACTTCTAATGGCATAAATCAGCATTTCCCAATCCCTCAGTATTGCTCTTGGTACGTAAGGTTTGACGATAGCATAAGAACCATTTCCAAATCCTCGTTCAGGAAAATACCAGCCAGTACATCCTACTGAGCAGCGTTAATGTCAGTTAAAACATTTTCAGTTAAACAGCTCCACGGTCTTGCAATCCCCAACATGAGAAATACTGCACCAGGGAGTGTGCTGAACAGTGAGGCCAAGTCTGCAACGGGCAGGAATAGAGGAAAGAAGGAGAAAGAGGAGGCTGACACTAGCTAACATCTGCTGAGAGCTGGGAATTGGTAACTGAGTCCAGGCAAAAAAAAAAATCTTTGCTCAAATTAAACTAACATTGGAAGCAGCAACTTTGCATTAAGAAATCCCCAGAGGAGTTATCTCATTGAACAAAAATATGTAAACAAAGAAATGACACAAATATAGAAGTTACAAATAAACTCAGGAAAAAAGGCTACACATTTCTACCCTGTAGCTCAACTACCTGTATCCTGCCCAGGGGACAACCCTTAAGGACGTAAGAGCCTCTTCCCCACCCACAATAAAGAGCTGCATCTCATGATCCAGAGCCTCAGCCAGGACCCACCTGCACGCAGCGTTGGCAGTGCAAGTCCTGAAGGTGACGGAGGGGAACTTTCAGCTCAGGACACCCCGGGCATACCTCTGGGCAACCTCTTCCCACCTACCTGGGCAGGGCTGGATGGGTTTCCCGCTTGCCTGTGCTTCCCAGCACCAGCGGAGCTTCCTTTGAAGTGGAGCACACAAGGCAGGGCAGCGAGGCTCAGCCCTGCTGTGTTCATTCAGACATCTGCCATCACTATGGGAACTTAAGAGCATCTGCTTAAAATAGTTGGTAGTAAATAGAAATGTGCTAAATGCACAGAGGTCACCCGCACGACCTGTTTATCTTACCAAGGGTTTGTCTGACTTCTGTGCAGGCACCCATCTGAGGGTCTGAAAGAGCTGCCCAAACCCCGGGTCTGCCTGGTTCAGTCCATTCATCCCGCTCTTTATCTTCCCTTGCCCCAGAACAGAAGTACCATGGGAGGGCTGTAGGTTTTGCTTTGACCCTGCGGACTCTGCTTGATGTGTTGCTGCTTTCCACCAGCTTGACGAGAAATCTGGGTGTAGGATTAGCACTGAAGTCTGTAGGATTAGGCTGAAGTCCCAGCAAAGAGCATCGCAGCATCGGACTCCCTGGCTCATCAGGGCATCTTGCGGTGACAGTGGGGAGCAAGCACCTTTGCTCCACGGGAGGGGAGAGCTCCTATATGGACGTATAGCCTACATCAACAGGGAAAACCTGAAGAAAAATTGGACGAAATCCAGTATCTGCCTTTAAACATGCTACCTTGCATCCCCTGCCACATGTTCCCATAACAACAGAGCCACATTACGCACCTCCGTGGTTTCGACTGCAGTCCCCCAGCTGCTCCCTTCGCACTGCAGCGTGCCACGTCACGCTGGCTCCCTGCTCGTGCACCCCGAGCCTGGATGCCCTCTTGCACACGGGAGATGATCCTGGGGAACACTGGCTGCCGGCTCCCTGGCTCCTTCCTCCACACTGCTCATCCTCCTCCTTTTTCCTCACTTATGCCTTAAATCTCATCAGTTCAATCCTCAGCCCTGGGGACGAGTGAGTCATGCAGTGAGTGCGTAAAGGAGACCTAATGTGAACAACATATACGGATGTGTAAAGGCAAGGCCTAGTGAGCAACAGTGCAGATGCGACCCAGACCTGTCCTGCAGCCCTCCCTGTACGGACATAAGGGGGCACTCCTGGGAATCAGGGCGTTATTTTTATTTTCACTTTGCAGTGGGAGCCAAAAAGCTCTTTATTTTGAGAAGCTTCAAACATTGATTGGGTACGGCTGATCCTTCCATCAGCTGGTGCAGTGCCACCAGATGAATAAATCTTGCATGCATCTGTAATTACTGCTTAGCTTGTGTTTAAATGCAGCATCATTGATCTGCAGAACTCATCAAAATCCATATAGGAATGCATGAAATTATGTTGGATGGAGCAGAAAAGTACATGACAACATCCATTTTCAGCCTTCTTTGTTCACCAAAAAAAAAAAAAAGGTATTTATTTATCCCTATTCAAATTCTTGGGTTAACTTACGATTTCATCATCACTTGTAGCACCATTTTATAGGCTGCTCTTTATGTTGGGAACGTATTTCTTTCTTATAATAGGCTGGCAAATTTCTACCAGCCTTAGAGTATCTGCCCCTACATGGGCAAAATCCCTATTAAAAGCGTGGAAGAATATTGCTTAACGGTTATAAAACTCAGTACGGAAAGGTCTTGTGTTTAAAGCTCCTGACTGCGATTTAGGGAACCCAAACTGACTTCCAAGTGCCACCACAGGCTTCCCGTCATGTCCTCAGGCAAATCATCTATCCCCTTAATACTTATATTCCTCCTAAATCAAGTGTGATTAATAACATTTCCCTGCTCCAGTGGGAGGTTGGGAGGACACATCAATCATGCTCAGCAAGAGCTGAGGTGCTCCAGCAGCAGAGAGCGCAGAAGTGCGGGCTGGGCAAGGGCGATGCTTGTGCTAACCAGCCATCTGCTCGAGATGCTCTCCTCCCCTTCTGTGGCCAAGAGGAAGCTCAGAAAAAGCATTTACTGGCAATAAAGTCTGCGTTGTCTGGAAGAACTCCTGATGTTTTCTGGACCTAACGCTGCTCCAGGCCAGCTCCATCCTCCCACTGGAAGTGAAGTGCTCCTGGGTCGGTTCAAACTTCTCCCACCAAGCAGGCAGGAACTCCTGGTCCGTCCACCTGGCTTACTGCAGCACCTTGGCCCACGACTCGCTCCCAAGAGATGTGGTCACTGGCAGGTCCATGGGCAGACAGCAGAGGCTGCTTCGGGCAGGGACGTGTCCCCAGGGCACGTGGGAAAGTCTCTGCACAACCTCAAGTGCAGAGACAGTAGCTGTCCCCAGCCCTCGTGGAGGAACATGCCTTGGAGGTGGTATCCTCAGCTCATCTCCCACAAAGCCACACCAGCTCTGTGGGCCGGGCTGTCCCGTACAGAGTATCCCAAACTGATTTTATCATGCACACGTCCCTGATGCATTTTCAGCTGAACACAGGGATCAGCTCGTTCCTGCAGAGACCTGGGAGCAACCCGAACCGCTGTTCGGTGGGCTGCAGGAGCCTAACCCTCCAGGGGTGATTGTGTGGCGACAGGACGCTACAATTACAGACCTCTCTGAGGTTGTTCGTGTCCGTAAGAGAGGGAGAAAGGAAAAGTGGGTGGTCAGCAGGATGTCTCGCCAGCCCAGCCTGGCCCAGGTGACAGCCTTCCCTGGTGGGAACGATCGAGCTATTTTGATATATGGCAAACAAATTTCCTCCTAACAATGATTCGGCTGAATGTTTTCTAAAGGGATGAGAAACTCCATGAATTTTCTCTTACGTGTCTCTGCTTCTGGATCCGGCCTGGACTGAAACCAAAATACCACAAGCAAAGCTGTTCTCGGAGGAGCCTCAGCCTGACAGCTGCTGAGAAGGACCAGAAAGTCCATTTGCATAGCACAGATTTTACACGCCCAAGAGATCCACCTATGTCTGGGATAACTAAGACATTTTTAGCGTGCAGCCAAGGGTAAAATTTCCAGGTTTTGTTTTTGCTAGCTGTGGGTCACATCTGTCCACGGCAGAGCAGTGGCTGATTTTGGTACCCACGGTTTCTGGCAGGGATGCTTAAATGGGATTTGAAAGCAGAAATCCCCATAGCTTGCTAATAGGTCAGGAAAATGGACAGATGAGAAGATCCAGAAACATGATTCCCACTCTGTCAACAGCAACGCATCTTCCTCAGCACGGTGAGTGGATAAATGAGGCCTCTGATTGAAGTCAGCTCCCGACAGACCCACCCCACTCTTCGTAATTGCGCCGTCATCCAGCTACGGGCGTCCTCTATCTACTTGATACGAGAGCGCAGATCTCATTAACTAATGCTTTCCTTCGTAGCATTAGATCTAAATCCCTCACCAGTGCTACCCCTGCTGCAGACAGACACCTAGCACTACAAAAACACTGCAGCTGTACCTATTTTTTTCCTTCCAGCTTAGAAATGGAGATGTTAATGCTACTTTCCCTACTGCCACAAGTGTGTAAATAGATGTCCTGGGCCTTCGTGCACAGCCTGATGAATCTCTCTGGCCAGTGGCTGATCAAAAGGTTAAAGTCCATGGGACTGGTTTCATCTGCGGTCACAGCTGTCTGCTTTCCAGGGTTGGAGTAATTCTGAGTAATTAGCTCGTGAGATTGCCTTGGGGCCAAATCAAATCGGCCGCCGTGCAATGTAAGGAGCGCTGGGGCGAGCGAGCCTCTGTGCCTTTGTCGGCATGCTCGCTGGGGGACTGTGGCCGCGGCAGGCTGGGTTTGTTGATGTCTCTCCCCTGTTTGGGCTGCGCGGCCGAGTGCGTGCAGGTGAACCCGCCGCCTCCTGCGGATGCATCGGGAGCCCCGCTGCAGCGCGGGGGCTGCGTCCTCTGATCAGGGCTCCTTCCCAGTACAAGCCCTTCATTATCCCAAACTCCCCGTGGCTTATATTTAGCCTCTCCTTTTCTTTCCTTTCTTTCTTCTTTTTTTTTTTTTTAACGGTATAGAAAGCCATCAGCTTCACTGTCAGCAGGTTTATAACAGCAGTCCTGGAGAAAAAAAAAAAAGGGCATCAAACCCACTTACTCTGTTGCGTAAAGGTTTAGGTGTAGATCCTGCTCGCTTCCAGGGTGCTGACTCCCACCACACCTCATCCCTGCTCCAGCTCAGCTACTGTCCTTCAGAGCTGGTCATCAGAAGGAAGCAGAGGCTTACATAAAGCAAGAGGTAGACTGGAGCTGTCGAGCGTTCCTCTGCTTCAGCCGAAGTTCGATTAGTGCCTGCGTCTGCCCCGGTGTGCGGAGGACACCTGCGTGCAGGGCCACCGGGCGAGAAGACCTTGCACAGCCTGAGCCATGCATCATCCCAGCGGGCTCGGATTTACATAGCGCTGCTGGAAAGATTCAGCCAGCCCCCGTAAAAATCTTTTGCTTATAAAACAAAGGCGAGGGTGCCCTGTGGTCAGCGGCTGTGTGCTAAACAATGATTTAAATCACAGAGGCTTTATATAAACAGGGGTATTGCCCAGATGAGGACACTTCTAAAAGGGATCGCACCACTGCTAGCAAAACATGTTCACCAGATCTGCCCATGCAGCAGCTCCGAGGGGGCTGGCGTTAAACTGGGTGGTTCTCCAAGTAGCATCATATTAAGTGACCGTAAAGCAGACGGTTACATATGGAACAAGGCAGTTGTGGCTTCCTCCTTTCCCCATCTCGGATAGTCTACAGAGATGTCTACAGAGAAACAAGTGGGGAATAGGGAGGAGAGAAAGGACAGCTGTTCCCATACAATAATTGACAAAGTTAATGACAGTAAACTGACATGGCAGTTTAAAAACCAGAAAGAGGCAGTTTTTCACAGACAGGGTAGCTGAGCTGGGAAATTCCTTGCTGCAGATGTGGCTGTTAGAAGTTTACATTGCTTCAAAAAGCACCTAGACAAATTTCTGGAAGAAAAATCATTGAGCGGTAACAAATATAAAGATATCACCCTTCTCTTTGAAACTCCGTTACCCATATGAAGTATTGGAGGCTGGGAAAACTGTCTGAGTACTGCATACTTGCCCTGTACTCGTACTCTTCCCTCAACATCTGCTCGTGGACACTAGTTAAGCTAGGTGGGTCATTGATCTGATCCAGACACATCGTTTTTCTCTTTCGTAAGGGCTCCAATATCATCCCTTCTTACATGCCGTCCAGTTTTCAAATTTCCTTGCAGAAAGATGAGCCCACATCTGCTTTCCCAGGGCCGCTCCAAAACCATTTCTGAGTAGGTTGTTAGCGTTGGCTTTTCCTCCAAAGCCCACCTCTCCCCCAGCCAGAGCTCTCTGGTCACAAACTCAAACTGTACCACAGTGTCCTTTTATTCCAGCAGTAACAAGACCGTGATATGTTGCTGACCAAACCGCCACCCGTGAGCAAAGCCAGCCAGCAGCTTATGCCTGGAGACCCTTTATGTCCTGAAGTAGCTTTGTTATACGGTTGCTATTCAGTGACTCTGCTCATCCACACGTGATGCTAAAAATTATTCTGGATCCAGTCATGCCTTGGAAAACTGCAAGTCTAACTAGGACAGCTAAACTCCAACCTGCTTCTGTTCATTCCTCCTGCCTATCATTAGTATTAATATCAACTCGTCAAGTTGATCTTGATGTACAAGCCCTATACAGCCCTGCTTCAGTGCAGGGCAAAAAAAAAAAAATGCATCGCAACATAGCACCCCTTCTGTCAAGATTTGGCACCATCCTTTCATAGCAGGGACCATCCTCCTCATTTCCCAGGGGAGAGTAAGGAAAACCCAGGGCATCCAGCACAGTTCATTCAGGAAAATAACCCCAGTAATCTCTGGGCCTGGTGACCATCACTCCGGCTGTTAGCAGCCTGCAAGAAGCAGGCACCAGGAGTGGCTTGTCGCTCGTTGGATTTAGGGGAGGGAAGCTGGGGAGTGTCCATGCCGGTATCTCATCTGGTTGGACATGAGATGAGATTTATCATCAGGAGCAGCAGCAGGACAGCAGAGCCTGCCGTGTGATTCATGTCATTCATGTAATTCCTGTCGAGGCAGGACTGCCTGAGGGGGGAACACAACCAGAAACAAAAAATGCGTTGCCCAAAGTCCAGGAGCAAATTCCCAAGACCTTCCTTCTCTGGGCTCGGCTCAGAAAATGCCAGACGATGCTCTTGCCCTCTTAGCTGAATTACTTATCCCCTAAGGTCTCTTCCTCCTGCCTGCCGTAACCCCCCTGGCAGTGCCCGAGGAGCAGCATGTAACGCCTTCTGGCTTTCATTAGGAGGACAGGAGGGCTCTGCGCACGCGTGTGCATGTCGTGGTCCCTACCCTTAGCTGGGAGTGGTTTCTGAAGGGACACAATGCCACTGCTTGGCTACTTTTCAAGCCTTTCATAACTGATGATTATTTAAGACACGTGTTGCATCACCGCTGTGCGTGCTGGATGAGTGCTGGGCTCTGAGAGTGGGCTGTGGTTTGTCTTTCCCCCTCCCCTAAAATAATACAGCGGATACGGCTGGGCATGGCAGCTGCAGGAAAAACGCTGCGGTGCCACGACCTCTGGGTGTTTGCCCAGCACCGGCTGCCCTGAGTAGCCATACCAAGCTGTATCACACCTTCGGGAAGCAGCACCCACATGGTTTTTCTCTTCTGCTAGAAGATACTACAAGAGTTTACTATGCTGTTGTGGAGCCACTACTGACACTCCCTAAGCCCAGTGCTTATCCTCTGAATCCTTACTCTATAGTCACTAAATACTAAATGGTTTTAATGCTAAATATACATTGAGCTGTGTGTTCATCGGTGAAAGAAAGGAAGAAGCTAAGGTACAAGCTAAGCTCAGATGCAGAAAACCTTCCATCTATGAACTAGGAAGGAGTGCTCTGGTGGAGACATCTTCGCATAAGCATCTAGAGTTAGATGAGATGGATCCTGCTTGTGACAACCTTGATTAAAAACTCGGCATTTGCCAGGACACGATGTTGGAGCTGACCCTCGAGTGCCTCTGTACGCGGAGTAGAAAATAACCCAGCAGTGACTCAGCTGCGTCTGTTGACAAATGGGGATCTGCTGTTTCAATCAAATACAATGCAAGCCAACAAAACGAGGCTGGGGTATCCCCCACACAGCCTTTCCTTCACGGAGGAGACATGGACAGAGGCCAGGACCAGCAGGATGGAGGAGCAGCTGGGAAGATGCCGCTGTCTCCAGGCTTGCTCTCCTGAAGTTCCCCCTCCCCTGCCTGCAGACCTGCCCCAGACCAAGACCCAGGCTGTGGCCGCTGCTGCACCGCAGCTTGTCGAGCACTGAGGACGTGAGCTCGGCGTCGGCGCGGTGTGAGCACCTCGGGTGTGCGCAGTGCGAGCTGGATGCTGCCGGCAAAAAGACTGCCAAGGTGTCACCTTTGAGGCAAGAAAAACGCAACAGACGTTTAACCGTTTTATTGCCATTAACCTCAACAGATGTGAATGTACGTCTGTGTAAGCTTTGCCACAGGTATCCAGCTTTGACCACAGCCTGCAACCTCAGCTACACTTCTTCACCCAAGCAAGCAGCCAGCGGAGCCTTTGGCACAGGCAGTACAATCCTGGGAGAAGGTTCCCGTGGTGGCCGAGTGCCTGGGGAGGGGTCCCCATCCACGCACTGCACGTAGGCTGCTGCCACCGGTCTGTTCCCATGGGATAACTCAGACAACAGTCCTTTCTCCGTGCAGTGTCTCTGGCATCAACAGCGCTGCTGCCACATGCTGTGGGAAACAGCAAATGAAGGCGCAAGAACCTATATTTACTCGCTGTTTTCAATATTACCGTGTGAAGGTATTCAATATCAGCTAGTCCTTGTAGAGCATCTGCCTTTCGTAGCCTCAGTTCGATGAGCTCCTCTCCCTGTATTTGGGAAATGCCATTTCTTGTGCATTTTGCTTTTAGCAGCGTAATATAGTCGGGCTTCACCTCCCTGAGCCTGATAAACTGAGTGACTCAGAAACCTGCAATCTGCTTCAAAACAAAGCATTTAAGATAAAAGATATAAGCAGTAATGGAGCTGCTCGGCTCTGGAGTATAAATGCTAGAGGGTTACTCATGTACTTAAAAACCTTCTAAACTTTCTTCAGCTTTTTTTAACCCCTGCAAGCCCTGGGCAAGGCAGGCTGCAAATAAGAGCTGATGTGTCATTTCAGATATGCTGCCACTCCAGTGTGCAAACCCTGGAGCTGGGAAATGGAAGGAGCTCTGATGCCAGCGCTGTGCAGTGAAGATGACGCAGAAGGAGGAGAGCCGAGCACTCGCTCCGCAGCCTCCAAAGTGCTCTTATTTCTGCTGGTTAAACAGATGCCAGCTTCTGAGGGGACTATGTGTCATCAAGCCTGTTGGCTTCAACAACTAATTATCTCTAGCAACAGTTTGGCCTTGAGATTTGCAGTTCAAAGGGCATACCAGGAGTGCTGTCATCCAGCGCCATGTGTAGCAATTTGTCCCCACTTGGGTTTCCCTGTTCCCAAAGAGGTGGCACCCCCAACACATCCCGTCCTCCACCAGCTCAAGCTCACACCCAGCAGACCAGCAGGTCCTTCCAAGCAGCATGGGCAGGGAGCACCAGCGCTCCGGTGAAGCCCCAGAGATACCTCCAGCAAGAACCGAGGAGAACAAGCAGCAGCTAAAATCAGCTCGGCATCCAAACAGCAGCCTGCCTGAGCTTCCCATTCCCGCAGCTGGATGTTAGCGTGGCAGCCGTGCCGCGGCACGCTCCTCCGGCTGAGCTTCGTGGGCTGCACGCACCGACGGGGTCCAGCTCAGCTGCAGCCAAGTCCAGGGAAAAAAAATACCTGCTGCAGCCTGAGATGGGAGAAATTCCAGGGGAGAGCAGCCAGAGGAGTAAACAGTTTTGGAACGCAGCCTCAAAACCAGCACTGAAAATGTTGTATACCTTCATATAAATTGATGGCTGACCCTCATCGAGACTACCAGGAACAGACGAAAAGCAGACCCAGGCAACTGAAAGAATTTAAGTCATTGAGAAACACATGGAGAATGATGGAAAAGACTAGAAATGAGGAAGGAGATGAAGAGGGGAGTTAACAGAAAAGGCAAAGGGTGTGTTGGCACGCAGGTAGCAGAGCTGGGGTGCCTGGTGGCCAGGCTGGATGCACTAGCGTGCGAGTGACCCCGAGGCACTGGACTCACAGAGCTCAGCTCACCTGAAGCCAGGACAGGCTGAGTATTGGGGATGCTGAGTATTCCTCTGTCACAGCACCAGTTAAGCACTGGGAAGCAGTGCCCTCACCCAGACAGATGCTAGAGACCCCCCAGCTGATGTTCCTATGGAGATATCCCAACTGGGATTGGAAGCTGGATGCTGTCAGGGAGGAGAGGGTGGATGGGATGGATCCTGCTTGGCTCTCCTCCCTCTATCGCTCTCATCCTGCCCCCTCGAGAGGCTGGCAGGCTGCGTCAGCTCCCCCAAACCTCCGATCCCCCAGAGTAACTCGGGTGGAGCCAGGCACGTGAGGCTGCATCACCTCCACGGACAAGGACGTGAAGGGAGGTGAGGCTTTCCAAGCCTCAGAGCCAGGCTGTATGCAGGATCAAATCAAATCTGGAGCTAATTCGCTGTCGGGCAGCCAAGGGGATCGCCACGTGGAAAAGCCATAGGCTGTGCACGCCAGTAGCGAGAGTGAGAACCCCCTGAAGTCCCAGCACATGGCCTGGGGTTTAAAGGATGCTGCTGTTCACAAGCAGATCATCGCAGGTTGAAGGCAGTAATTACAGTAACAAACTCCTCCGTCACTGTGCTGCTGTGACGCCGAGTCCTTTGGCCAGTTTGCAGTAGATTTCTTCGTTTGCTGCACTCCCAGCTTTAAAGGAGGATCTCAAAGGCAAGAATAATTAATAGGGAACGTTAAATTGAAGAGAGTTGAATCATTGGAAAATACAGAAAATGAAGATGGAGGAAGCGATAGAAGTCTTCAGGGTTCTGCCAAGAGCCGCAAGAGGAAAAGCTAATCCTTCCCTCTCTTACACCTCCACTTTTTACTGTCACCTTGAAGTATTTTGTTCCTGAGGACAGAGGAGAGCCTGGGTCTCTGAATAACAGCACTGCAGAGCCGCCTCGGTCTGTGGGGACATGTGAAGAAATGCAGCTGTCTCTTAAATAACAGGAGTTGACACCAGTTGTGAATAGATGAGTGATCGTGGCTTCAGCCGTCACAGCAGAGGATCTGATTTCAAATGAAGCCCCATTCATCCATCCAGGGCCCATCATAAGGCTATTAAGGGAGCATCTGTCACAAACCCACAATGGCTTTAAATGCTTGAAAAAGGGCACAACAAAAATAAGCCTGCTTAGCTTATATACTTTCCTCTGGGTGACGTGATTCTTGCAATTCTTTAGCAAAAATGAATGATAAATACGATGGGTAGCCAAAATATGTGATGTGAGCAGGGTGAGGTTTCTTTTTCACCTTAGCGTAGCGTTTGGTGGTCTGTTTGTTTTTCCAGGCTAGCTGGGTAGGCATGAAAGCCGGTGGCAATGAGTTTTCTCTCCTAGCAGAGTGCATGGCCCCAGGACACGCTCCGGAGGCCTGGCTCAGAGCACTCCCTCCAGGACACAAATGGAAAGCCTTTTCCTGCTTTCTGATGCAGCAGGGAAAGCATCTCCAGCAGCAGGACAGGGCGTCGCGTTCAGGCCAAGCCGGGTGTGCTTTGGCAAGGCACGGGGGGAAGTGTGCTCACTACCAAGTTGGTGTGATTGGGTTACTCATCAGGACTAAACCCACACTCTACGTTAAAAAAAAAATTGCATTTATCTAAACTGAAAGAGAAAGTCAAGCTTAGACATCATGGCTATCTTACGTGAATGGTTCCAGCTCATACCTTCTTGCGCTCACCAGTAAACTCATACTCACCAGAGACAACAATGTCTTTTCCTTCCCTACGACTGCGCAGCTCCTCTTACTGCTCTTTATTCTCTGGAAGCTGCATTGGGCAAAGCTGCCATCCTCTGGCTAACACCTGAATGGGTACCCTCTCCTCCTGCTGCCGGCATGTCATTCCTGCCCCGCTGCCTCTTTGGGTGACATCCAGGCTGCCAGAAGCACAGAGATCGAAGGGCAAGACCACTGCTCATGCACAGACCTGCTTTATTATATTCACAGTATATTGAAAGCATCTCATATGCATTAGATTGATGCTCCTGGAGCTAGAGGTGGGCATTTAGGCCCTGTAATGCACCTCAAACCCCCCTTAAGAGGAACTGGAGTGTCTGCGTGCAGCTCAATGGCAGTGAGAAAGACTTTACTGTGTGATGCAGCTCTGTGTTTATAATTCATGTTAAATTGTAATCCAAATTCCTCTTTTCTTTATAAATTATATTTAGTTGGGCTGAGTTGTTTTGAAAAATTGTCTTGAATGTGGATGAAAAAATGGATTGTGGTCATGTGTGCACAGCTGTTGGGTTCCTCTACAAAAACATTGCATGCCAAAAGACAGGACTTCCTACCCAAAGCTTCAGCCCATGGAGGCATTGCCTATGTTCATAGATTTTAAGCCTGGAGCAGAATAAGGGTAAATGTTTTAAAACTATCCAAGTGTTTCAAAAAGCTAAATCTCCCCTCTACCCCCCAAAAAACCCCGATTTATACTCCCAGATTATCACCATCTAAGCGGGCCCCTGGATTTTGTCCAAGCACTGCATCTCCCGCAGTCCCAGCCCTATGCTGGATTTCAAACTGAAGCAGTGACTCGCTTGGGCAGATTCAGCTCCCTTCATTTGAGCTGACTGAAAGCAAGGCATCTCGGCGGAGCAAGCCGCCCCGTCTCCCTCCCTTCCCAGCGCAGAGAGAAGCATCTCCCAAAGGTGACTCGACCTGTCTGCTCTGGGAGCGAGACCTATATGCTCCAACCTCTTACCTGAATAAACACTTGCAGAAAAGCACGTGTGTGTGCAGGATCCAGCACAATGGACCGATTGGGACCTTCATCCCTCAGGGAATAAAAATAGCAAGTAATATTAAAAATGTGTATTTTCACAGATTGCAATCAGGGCTCACAACACACGCACACTTAATTTCCTGCTTTCAGTTCACTATCAGATTTTATGCTTAGGTTAGTGGGGTTTGTTAACATTTCTTTTTCCCCAGAATAGGATTTTTTTTTTCCTTTAACTACAATGCATTCAGCCATGAAAAATGAGATTGAAAAAGATTAATAGGAAGCTGAAGGATTCATCTGAGATTGACAAAGATTAATGTGTGTCTTATTCTTATCTGTTTGTTTTTTTTCTTTTCCCTTCTTCTCTTAGCTACCTAGACAGCTTAGATCGAATCGGAGCTGCAGACTACCAGCCCACGGAGCAGGATATCCTCCGAACCAGGGTCAAAACAACTGGCATTGTAGAAACCCACTTCACATTCAAAAACCTCCATTTCAGGTTAGTCTAAAACTGTCTGTACCGGTAAATTTTCAAGGCATCTCTTTGTCACAGCGTTTCCCCATAGCTCCCAAAGGAGAAATTGTTAAATTGCTGGTTAACACACTGCAGAGGACACGGCATTTTGGGGGGGTCAACAATATGCGATGTTTGACAATCCTGTCTTGAAAATCACTGCCTTTAAGACAGGAGCTCACGGTACCTTCTTCTAACCCAAACGACACCGCTTTGTTGGGAGGTATAATATGGGATCAGCCCCAAGTCTGATCAAGCTCATAAATGTAAAAATATTTGGCCAAATCTTTTCTCTAAAGTGGGTCAATCGCATGTGGTTAACGCTGTATATTGACCCTCATGATGCCAGCCAGTAGAGAGGAGAGGGCATGAAGACAGAAAGCTGCACACACAGTATTTAGAGCATATAAAACTCAAGAGCACGAGGTCCCCACCTCCGCAGACCCTCTGGGACCCAGCACGCTGCTGAGGCTCTCCCACAAATCCCCACATCCCTAGCTGTTACTGCTCCTCCTGGTCCTCCTTGGCTCCAGGCTCTGGAGGAGAAGACCAAGCCAGTGGTGAAAGACCTGTTGCTCTGTGTTTGGAGCCTTCCAGGGACCGTATGGTCAGAAAATGCCAAGACTGCTAAAGTTTCCACTTAACTAAGAAAGAGCGGGTGCTGACAGTCTTCTCCTGTGCCGTAGGCTCTTTGATGTCGGGGGCCAGCGGTCAGAACGCAAGAAGTGGATTCACTGCTTTGAGGATGTCACAGCGATCATTTTCTGCGTCGCGCTGAGTGGCTACGACCAGGTGCTCCATGAAGACGAAACCACGGTGAGTCTAACTGGGTCTTGGAGGCCCCAACATTTCTTTACGGGATACTGCGTAGCCAGCAACTGCTCAGAGATCGCCGAATGCTCACTGGGGTGCTACAGTAATGTGCTTTTGTCAGTCACTCCCCCTTGACACTGAAATCTTGGGGAGATTTGTCCTCCTCCACGCTCTTCGAAATCAAGTCTGCGTGCCCAGGTAATGCTTCCTTGCACCGGTAAAGTTACAGTGTTTTATTTCTCCTTTCTAGCTGACCTGTGTGTTTTCAAAAGTGTTAACGGGACCCTGTGTCCAGAAAGAGGAGATATAGCTAGATGGGCTTTTAAAACAAATGTTAAGGAAGCGGTCGTGCCGTGGTGCAGAGGTGCAGGACGGCTGTGCACGCCCGAGGCAGGCTCGGGCTAGGAGTATAACCTATTTCTTCAGGCTACAGAAATTCATTTTCCTGAGTGAGTCTGGAACTGTTTAATTCCTCAGGTAATTTGTTCTAGGAGAGCTTTTATGACTTCCCACTGTGACATTAGGCTCAAAATACCATCTGGAAATAAAGCTAGTGAGGAGCTGTGTGCTCCCTGGTATTAGAGTGCAATTAATACAAGTGAATTAAATACGCAGAAAGGATGCAAGAAGACTCATTACTGTATTCTGGCCGTTCATTCAGTGTGATGGGGATGCATGCTTTTGGGACTAACGATGACTGCGGCGGGCACCCAGTTGCATTTGTCTAACGAGAAGGAATCGGAGGCCATGCTCAGACTTGGTAATGATTTCATCTGTGCCCAGGCTGCGGCAGCACGGAGGGCTCGCTCCTGCCAGCTCTGTCTCTCTGAGGCTCTTTACTCTCCTGCTGGTAAAGATGTCAGGCTTGCAGAAAGCTGTTGATGAGGAAGGAATCGAGGGCAAGATTGCTGTTAGGTGTCAGTTGCCTCTTCCCAAAAAGACTGGGGGGGCTGTGGTTTCTAGCCTCTTTGAGCCAGGTTTGTGAGCTCTAGCAAACTGATGAAGTCACCCGGTTGTTTGGGTCATATTGATACCAGAATTCAGGGTGACATTGATGTCACGACTATGTCCCTCCAGACTGACTGAGACGCCCTACACCTTCTCATGTCCACTCATTTGTAATCCTCAGTTGTCACCTCCCTCTGATCCCGGCCCCGATATGCTCAAGGATGATCAGTCCTGTAGGATTTACTGGGAAGGAACCAAAATCTCCTGACGTGATTTGAAAAACCCAGCCATTAGCTCAATGCCATAGAGCTCTGCAGCTGGGCAGGGGAAACACACCCAGGAGATAAAGAAGAATACGCAGGGAGAGGGCAGACCCATGGGGCAGGGAGCGAAGCTGTGATCTGACCAGAGAGCAAAGTGCTCTGTAGGTATGACTTGGGCTATGACACTTAAATCGTGAAGCCAAAGGCAGCCTTTAACACAAGTCACCTTTGGGTGCCGACCTAGACAAGCCAGAGCCTGTGATTCAAAGCCACGGAGCACAAAATGGAAGGGCCTAAATGCCAATGCCATTTTTTAAATGTCAGCCTTAACTCAGCTCCTCTGAGAAGGAGGTTACAGCATCTCTCCTGGGGATGCTGAGCTCTGCCAGTGACTGTCCATCACCGGGTACCACCCCGGTGATGAGCAGGGTGCCAGCTCAGCCTCCCCCCTGAAGTGCCCCGCTGCAGAAACTGGGATTTGTGCAGCTCCAACTTTCCTTTTGCATCAGGAAAGCAGGCTTGCACTGCTCTGGCACAGCGCTGACATTTGCTTGCTATTTCAGTCCCTTTTCACAAAGCGTTTCTGGGGATGCTGAGCAACAGGAGGGCAGAGGCAGCTGCTGTTCATTTACACATTCGGCGTAAACAGGGAAAGGATTCGGCATCGTCACCGCCGCGCCTGCAGGACGCCCCCGCCTAACCCAGATAAACAACCCTGAGCGAGGCCAATGCAAATAGGAAAAAATGACGGTGTCAGATCTTGTCTGCCCTATTATACCCCCAGCACAAACGGCAGGTGGAAAACGCGGCACCCGCCGACTCGGTCCTCTCCCGGCTGAACCCCCAAGCGTTCGGTCTCCTCCCTGCTAACGTGGTTCCTCTCCAAAAACCCAGCAGTAAAAGCAGCATCTCTTTAGTCAGCTGATTTGCCGTCTGTCTGCATCCGTCACATCTGCTGGCTTTAATGACGTAAATCAGCTTTTATTGCTTCTCACTTAGAAAACACAAAGAGGAGGCAGCTGAGAGAGTGAGCTGGATGCTGCTCCTCCATCTTCATTTTCTATAGAGATGCTTACTACGGTCCGGGCACTGCCAGCTGTATTAAGCCACTGAAGGTTTGGGGGCTGTACAGATGTCTCTGTGAATATGAAAAGACTTGTAGAGCTTTCATTGCTGGTGTGGAGCCACGAGAGGGCAAGAGCCCTACTGCGTCTCAGGTGCCCAAAAAACCGCTTGCAAAGCCGGTGCGTGGAGAGAACAGCTTTTCCTCGTGCACTCGGCGCCCTGTTGACAATAATCACAGGATTTCACAGGGTCTTTTCGCACTTCTCTAAGTCAAACCACACTTCAGGCGGATGAAACTGCAGTTCAGATGAAGTCAGCCTAACACGGAGCGGGGGCTCGCCTTGTTAAGCTCGGTTAGCACGAGGGCGTTGGGACCAGTGTAGTTGTAGGGTCAGCTTGTCTCACTGAAAAAAGCTGGTGAACAACAGGTTTACTGTGAATCCTTCCAGATGAGACTGAGCAAAGAGCTGGTTAAACAAGGCTGGGTGAAACGCCCCCTGACCTGTCCCTGCCCTTAAAATTAAAGCGCAGCTCTACACTTGTAAATTTTTTTTGTGGTTTATTGCGCTCTTTGTTTTAGAAGACTGAGCACCCATCCTCCTGCAGCAGCTAAAAAAAAGCTATTGTGTGCGAAGCCATCACTCCCTAAGAGCAAGTAGTCTTTTATAAGGGATATATTTTCTCTCCAATTCCCTGCCACAAAGAGCAACACGGCGGGAGTCGAGGAAAGGAAGTACTTCTCTATGTCCAGATCAGAAAGACATAAATAAAATAAAGAGAACTTTCTGCATCTGTGATTTCTAGCCCCATACATCCATAAAGACCATGTTTTGCATAGAAACCCCCGGTGCTGTTCAATCCAGCCTCTCCCACTGCCTCAAACACCTTCTTATGCCGCTGTTGGCAGATCTAAACTGCTTCCCTGCGTGCCTGGCTCCCAGGGGCGAGGAGCAAGCCTACAGGGAAATTCAAGCAGTGCCTTCATCAGTCCCATTGCTGCCAGCCACAGCCCACAGCTAGAGCTCACGAGGCAAAATGACACCCTCTGCCCAGCCCATCCAACGCACAAGACACTGTCTTCAAGGTATTACACCTGCCTCTGCCTTTACCGACTCCATCACAAGGAGCTGCAGGGCTCCCTGCCATGTTTGTACACAGTGGGAACGTCCTGCTTTAACTGACTGAACAACTCAGTGGATTATGTCTTTGCATAACAAGGCTATTTTGTCTCATTTGTGACTTTATGTTTCATAAGCTGAGGTTACAGGAGGAAAAGCCTCAGATCTGTAATCTGGGAGGAGAGGGACAGCAGTCATATTAATCGGTAAAACTGGAGAAGACGATTAACAAAGGTAGATTTGCGTTGTTCCTTCTAAATGGAATTCCTAATGAAATTTAAAAAGACAGCAATGGCGTGGGACCTACCACGGGAATCGAGACTATCCTCTTTGTTTTTTTCCTCGCAAATTCAAAGGAGTCATGGCAAGAGAGGGAGATGTTCATGCTGCGCATTGCTGCCTCTGCAACTAAGATATTTAGGTCATCCATATCTAGCCAAGACATGCAAGTATTGTTTGTGTCCCCATTGCTGAGCATGGGATGGGTTGAAGGTACTGTGCTGGTGACCTTTGGTGTGCATTAGTGTTGGCCTGCTGGTTCGTATTTCATTGCACGACCTGGTTAGCGTGCTCTCTCTGCTGTCATTGGGCAAGGAAAATTGAATTGCAGTGCTCAGAAATTGCCTTAGGAGTGACAAAGCAAGTGAAAGTGGCTTGGGCATCGTAGGAAATGTAAGCAGGAGGGGGAACATGGAGTTTCTGTGCTTAGGATAACCATCAGTGTCCTTATAGTTTGCATGACAGTTAGCACTTAATCACCAAGGAAAACAAAAAAGATTGAATTGACTGCATGATGCAGAAATAACCAGGTCTCCTCCCATGCTCTGGTGAAAAAAAAGAAGGATTTTATGAGTGTTTCTGCCTGGGCAGAGTCTTGACAGCAGCATCCTTTCTCCCTCACACTCAGTAGAAAGCTGTTTGCCCTTCACATCAGCGATGGGAACACGCTGTGCACACACGGTTGTGCAATGACATCTGAACTCAGCTATAAGCAATTCTGTCTCGTCCTGCACAAGAACAGTTAACTGGACTAGTAATTTTTATGGGCGAGTGGTTATTCCTCTGTAACGTGGCTGGTGGGGCTGCTTTCCTTGTTGGGATATAAAGTATTTGCAGGCGTAAGGATTTAAAATACTGATTTTGAAATAGGCAGTGACATTAAGAAGCCAATGTTTCAAGAGCCCTTCCCTTAATGACAGACCCAACATAAAGTAGGAAAAAGCAGCACAATGGGTCCAAAAGCAGGTGAAGTAATTTATATCACTTCATATAAAAGTATGAGAAGTGTAATCTTTAATGCCTCCTAGCAGAGCAGGCACGTCTGCCCCATCACAGCAGCACGGGTGCTCCTGAGAGGGGCCATGGGGAAGCTTTAAGGGACTAAAAGGGTCTTTCGCTGTGGACTTACTGGTAGGAGGGGGATTATTTGCAGGCTTTAACTTCTCACTCCTCCTTTAGCAGCAGCCTGTCCTTTTACATGTGGTACCCAGAGACTGCCTCCCCATCCTCGCGTCTCAGCCAGGACCCACCTGAGCTGTTGGAGGTCTCCTACAAACATCTGTTGAACGAATAACAGTTGGGAACGGAAAGGAAAGGGAGGCAGCAAGGCATTCCCGATGTTAGGCAGCACCAGCACAGCTTGCGTTCATGCGTGGGCTCCCGGGACCCCTCCTGGGATGCGACAGCATTTCCCACGTGGCACCCAGGTACGGCAACAGGAGCTTCCGTACCTGTTCGCCAGGATATTGCTCCGCACCTTTGCCACACACAGAAAGCGGTTCCTTGCTTTTGAATAATGTCTTCTTCTCTTTAGTGATGGGGAAGGAAAAGGTGGATTTTAAGACCAGAACCTTTCCCAGGTAAATAAAGATGAGTGGGCAGAGCGGTGGTTATATTTACTCAGCTAACTGGCAGAGCTGGGGGAAAAATCAACATGTAGAGATCAGAAAGCCAGGTCAGGCAGCCTTAGGAAGCTTCAAAACTTGCTCCTGGAATCTGAAAGGAATAGAGGATTTTTATTGTAACTCATTTTCTACAGGGATGTATTGGTTTGTGCGGTGTGTATGTTCTGGTTACGACTGAATGCTAAGAGTCACTATTTCTTGGGAAAACACTCTCATTTCCTAACAGGTATTAACGCAAGTTAATCAAACTATATAAGAGAAGCAGAAGGATTTCTGTAGGATCCTTACATAGTCTTGCTACTGTAGGAAGGTCAGCTTCACCTAACCGCGAAGCCCAGCTCAGGAGGAGTCCTCAGCTTCTATTTCTTAACCAAAACCGATACCACCCGTGGTGCTTCCTGTGCCACAAGGCGCGGTTGCACACCGCTGCTCCCCGCCGGGGCTGCGCAGCATGGTACGGGGCTGGCGAGGTGCAGCGTGGTAAGTACGGTGACCTCCAGGCTGATGGCTGCTGCAGAGGAACTATTGGTTTAACCCATGGGCAGTGTTCATGTGTTTCTCCATGCTTTTATTTTAAATCAGCAAGGGTGATAAAAATGTCGATAAAAATGTTCTGTGAGGGACCCTGCTTAAAAAACAGTTAATTATATTTGCTTTCTGTTCCCCTGACTGCCCTCCACTTTCTTCTCCCCTCCCAAAGGCTTTGGGTAGCCAAGGATCTCCTGTACAAAACCTTTGCAGGTTTCTACATGGTTACAATTTTGACACCACAAGTAGCAAAGAGGAGCATTGCTCCGGGGCTCTCACACCAGGCAGTACAAAATGAGTTAGCAAAAAACAGCACACAGACATGGGATGATCCAGATAAGCAACATCTTGCAACTGAGACCCAATAAGTAAATGCATTTTTACGTTTGTACATGATGGCGTCTTCCCCGTGTGTCGGTACAATGCGTGGTGGGGAGATGCTCGGTCATTTCAAGTCTGGTAGCAAAGCGTGTGGTATACGGTACAGCAAATTGCGTGCGTCCTGTTTCACTCCGGGTTGGATCGGATGTTTCCTTCATCCATGGAGCCACTTTTATCCAAATAAAACATTCAGCAGCAGCTAAAGTATATCAATGAAAAGGAAAGCGTTAATGGATAAAGTGCTGGGCTCAATTATGCTGCCAGAGCGGGCGTGAAATGGAGCGGGAGAGGGGTGAAAGGCCCCGGCTGCCTCCTGCACCACTCCGAATTTCCAAATGTAGGGGGGAACACATGCTGCACCCGCCTTGAAAAACCCTCCGGCAACGAGACCGTGCAGCCCTGTTCTCTCTAGCGTCTCTCCTGCGGTCGCTGTAACCAGTCTCGTATGTGCCCTAGCGGGTTTGGGGAGTGCTGTCCCAAGGAGATGCTGCTGGGAAAAGCCGAGGAGCCGGTCTGGTCTGTACCATGCTTTGCCTTTGATAACCCCCTGACTCTTGGGTGTGCTTCGTCCTCACCGCGCCTGCTCTCTCCGCTACGCGGCTCCCGGCTGAGAGATGGCCACGCGACCGGCGTGCGCACTCCGGCGTCGGCCTCGCGTGCCAAACATCGCCAGCCTCGGCACCTTCACAGCTTTTCCTCGGCCGTCTGACCTTATCTAGCCAAACAAAGGCCAAAAAATGAGCATTTGAGAGACCAACCAAATTTGGCAGGTATGACGCTTCTCTTGAACCAAGAAAAAAAAACAAAAGAAAAAGCGAGTTGAGAGTTGAAAGCAGCAGGGAACATGACACTTGGTTGACTTTGCCGTGAGCTCTTTCCACCACCATAAAACCATGTGGCGGACTTTGCAACTCTCTAACTGGTCTGTTTTTTTCATTCCTCTTATCTCTCTCCTTTCCTGTGTCGTTTTTTTGCATGACCTATAACCAAAAAGCTGACTTCTCGCTGTGCGTGCATTTGAACGTATGGCTCTTCTGCTGGCGAGTAGCTAGTGTTCTTCTAGAGGCATGAGCTAACATCAGTGGTAGCTGCCTGACTTCTAGTCTGGTCGTTCTTAGATGCCCTTCGTTACGTTTTTCCTTTTTATACTATTTCCTCTTCCTTTTTCACTTTTTTTTCCTCTCTGCCAGACACTTTCTGTTGAGCCATCTTCCAAGAGAACTAAAAAAGAAATTAAAGAAATTAAAAGCCCACCAACAGACAACAACACTAAACAAAATAACAAAACCAGGCAAAGGTCACGGCAAGGTCATTTCCAAAATTATGTCACCTTGATGTCTGCTTCCAACTCTAGATTAATTCAAGGATCTACCAGTCCTTGGTTAATGTATCCAACCAGTTGTGTGCCACACACACTCGAGAAAGTAAAAAAAAAAAAAAAATTTAAAAAATTAATGAAAACGTTTTAGAAAATCTGCATGAGCTACATGGACACATAAATCTGATCAAAGGGCAAAAGTAGCTCCCCATCCATGCATGGTGCATGATGATTTCTATGAGCTGGGATCCTGTAAATTATACACTATGCAAAATCAAAACAGCTCTGTATAGTTAAATGCCCTTAAGTTACTAACTGTATGTCAAATGTTATAGGGATTGCATCTGTGTATGTATACGTTCAGCTGTATGTATACATAAATTTATTATTGTATATTGTAGCTTCTCTTTTTTTGTTTTCCTCCTTAATTTAGTTGTTTTAGATTTCCCTACATGTTGAACATCCCTGAGTCGCTGCCTTTGGCCTGATGTGATCTCTCCTTTCTATTGCAGAACCGCATGCACGAATCACTGAAGCTTTTTGACAGCATCTGCAACAACAAATGGTTCACAGATACGTCTATCATCCTCTTTCTAAACAAGAAGGACATATTTGAGGAGAAAATTAAGAAATCTCCACTGACTATCTGCTTTCCTGAGTATACAGGTAATGAGAAAGCTGGCTGTACAGGAGTGCATAGCGAAGGGATCACGGAGCGTTTCCCATCCAGGCTGATACTGTCGTGTATCGCAGGCAATGAGGCTAAAGATGCATAGCTAGAGCTCCCATTTGCTTCACTGCAAGTTTTATTTCAATAAATGCCATAGGATCACCCCCACCATGTTTAGTGGTCCACTTAAAGTGTGAGGATGACTTAAACGCAAGTTCTTTGCCAGCAAAGGGCCACCACAACTAATGCGGGCTTTTGATCTCTGCCCCACGGGCGGTTTCGATGGGGAGCCAACACCTGCAGGTGTGGGGCTGGCAGCACGCTCCCTAAACCCGTGCCCTGGTTCCCAGCGTCGCTCAGGAACACGAACCCTCTTGCAGGCCTTTCAGAAAGACGCAGTGAGCTTAACCATTCCAAATGGGTGACTGGTGGGAGACCAATGCGCGGGGTTTGTTAGGCTGTCCTCAGCTGGAGTCCACCTTTGCTGTTTCATAGCCCCTCACGTTCCCCTGTGGGTCCTGGCTGACCACAACGAGGATCCCTCTGTGGTTCCTGGCCACTGCCCCACTGCCAGGCACCGAGGGGCTGCAGGATCAGCCCTCCAGCGTGCAGACAGCAGGCCCCACAGCTGGGCTGCTTCAGCTCAAGCTGTAAATTTTTATCACGTTAGTTTAGGAGGTTCCCAGTTTCACTCTCAGGCTCGCTGACATCAAGCGTCTGGACATGGAAACGCTTCCAGTTAAATGCAGATAGAAAACATTCCTTTGTGCTTCATTTTCTTGTGCACTGGCCACCCACACCTCTTAAGCCGTAGTGCAGACAGAGAAGAGCCACAGCAAGCCATGCCCTGAGCTGGGCTGGGGAGAAGGAGGCCTTCGTGACACTGGGAGATCAGAGCAGAGGCTCTGCAACAGGGCAGCGGGCAAGAAGCCCTCGCTTCTGCTGGCTGCCTGGCATCTGACCTGCTAATGATGGGAATACATCACCCGTGCAAAGGCTGCAGCTGCACCCCGCCGCTTCCCGCTGCATCTCGCCGGCTTCCACAAACCCTCATTACCATTCTGAGACAGCATAAAAATAAACTTTTATCGTCATGAATTATTTAAGCACACCAGAGACATCCAGATGAATCAAGCCGACAGACAGAGAAGCAGATCTCTTTGTCAGGAAACGTAGTTGTGAACCGGGAGTACCAAGAGTGTCACATTTCTGGGCAGGCCAACAAATTATTAACCAGAGCTTCCTATCTCTGAGCACTTGATTTTTCACTGTGAATAGGCAAAAGCGATCCATCATCGCTGCTTTGGGCTGAATGGTCTGTGGCCATGGAGCGGAACGACTCCATCTGAATTCAGAAGAATATCTGCAGGCTTCCTCTCCAGGGAAGGTTTGGATGTTTGTCACTACCAACACATTTCAGCCATCTACTCATCTGCTTGCTCCAGACAGAACCAACATATTCCTGACACGTTTGTCTAAAAAGATCAAATAATGGAAATTTCAGTGTCTTTACAGTTGAAAGCTCACAATAATGCCAACCCCAAATTTTTCTGGTTGCAAATTAGATTGCTGCTTGCCATCTTTTGGATGGCTTGTAGAGCAGCTCATCACCATCCTCTTTATAGCGGCACTTCTATATACCGGAAGATTTTTATCATGCCCTCTTCCTTTTTCCCTTTTCTCCATGAAGCAAACCTGCACCTTTCACTCCCTGATCGCATTTTGTGGACCTGATTTTGTGGATCCTCACTGAAGTCTCCCGGTAACCCCACTCTGAAATAATTTTCTTACAGATTCCTGATGGCAGAGAGACTAGAACAAGAAGGAATGTCATTGTAGATAGAACTTTTCCTTCCCAAGCTATCCCAGCCCAAGAGAGGAGTTCAGTGGGGGAGGGAGACCCTCGTACATATGTAGCTAAGCTCTCAGCTGACTACACAGAGGAAAACAAATATAGCTTGTTTCTGGAGCACTTCAGCCCCAAGTGAACCAAACCAGTCCTCCCCAAATCTCAGAGTACCCCAAAGATGCTCTAAATTCCTTCGAGGTGCTGTTCTGGAAGCTGGGAGTTATCGCAATGCCAGGGACCCTCCACAGACCTCTTGTCTCTCTTGTGCCATCGGAGAGGGATGGAAGTCTGAAGGCTGAAAGTCCTTCCACTGATCCAACAGGGATCTGAATCAGAGGTGAAGAGTATCCCACCCCCAGGCATTCAGCAGCGCTGTTAAAAGTTGGAAGTTAGCTCATGCTAACGTTAAGCCCAGACTTTAGACCCAAGCACACACTTCAGCTTGCTCGCCCCTGCTTTGCTGACCACAGCTCAGAGGGTGAAGCCTTGTGGCCTTGTGAAAAAGCAGCATTATTAGAAAGTTGCCCTGGAGTTAAAAAAAATTATTTGATGAAAGCCTATAAATCAAACAAGCGGACTTTCAACATCACAAGTAGGTTCCACAAAATGCTTTTAATAAAATGAAGTTTCTGATGTCCATTAGCTCTGCTGACAGAGAATTATTAGAACACTGCATCCACAAATTTGCTTGCTGTATGCTGGAGCACTGACTGTTTCCATCCCCTTAATTCACTCATGCTTTTAACTAATCCACAATACTTAGCAAAGCAGCAGCAGAATCCAGGGCGTGTTTTAAACCAAGCAGGCATTAGTGATTCCCTGCTCTCCCAGAAGGAATGCAGCATCTAAATCCTCATGCCTTTGAACAACCAGCTTCCCTTTCATAAAATATCCTCCTGGTTGCGCACAGTATGTGGAACTGTTCCCAAATTCTTTACACAGGTCTTCATGCAAGAACCTGCTCCCGGAAAACATTTTGCTTCTCTTACTCGAAGCATATTCTCAAGTCTCATGGTCTTCATGAGCTTGTGTCTTCAACTAGCAATGCACGTACATGCAAGTGCAAGTGATTTCCCAGATCAGCTGCCTTCAACCACAGCAAATCTCAAGCCCAAGTAAGCTTCTCTCTAGCAGATAACAACATTTCCCATCACTGAAGCGTCACGGAGGGAGAGGGATCCAAGAGCATTAGCAGCGTTACCACTGTGGAGCCTGCCAGGGCTCGGGGGCACGCGGCAGTACCCAGCAGTGCCGGAGGGCTGCACTCCAGGCCAGCCAGAGAAACGGAGTTGATCAGAGCTAAGGAGGTGCCTGAGCGGAGCTGTGTGTGTGTGAGCAATGTCAAGGCTGGCCGGGGGAGAAAGGATCTGCTCTTTCGCATGACTGCTCTTAAGCTTTTTTAACGCAAAACCTGATGGTTAATAAGGTTTGGCACAGACATCTCTGTCCATCAAAACAAGAAACTCCTCGTGCTGTGATTTTAGCCACAGCTCTAGCAGAGGGTACTGCGATCCTAATTCCTCACAAAGGGGGACATTACGTATTAGCCTTTTTGTATTTTTTTTGAGAAAAACCCACTTTGCCCCGTAAGAGAGGCTGGATCTTTTCATGTCCTTTTCTCTTAGTGATTCAGGGAAAGGAGGGCACGGTAACCAATACTGCCCTCAATTCATGGGCATTTTCGCTCTTCTTTTCCATCAAAAGCTGAAACTTTAATCAAAAAATCTAAAAAAGGAAAAAAGCTAAGCCTCTTCACCAGGTCAAGCACTTACCACATTCCTGGCAGGTTTCTTCTCTTTTTTGTCACCATGATGTGGAATTTCTTCTGGTTTTCCCATCATAGCCTGTTTAACACTCAGTTCCCTCATCCGTTTCATCTCTAGAGACTATAAACAGCAACTCAGAATAAAAATACAGCTGAGCTGACAGTCAGAGAGCATCTCCTCCCTTGCAGCAATCCTGGCTGGTAATAGTGCCCGTCCCTGAGATGGAGATGGGGCGGCTGGGCTGCAGCAGCCCCGTACGAGCTCCCCATGTCCCTACGACAGGGTGCTTGCAGGCACCCTACAGATTTAGGGTTACGGGATTGCTTTAACTCGCTCTTTTTCCTTTCGTCTCGGCTCTCTTATAGGCCCAAACTCTTTCACGGAGGCGGTGGCTTACATCCAGGCTCAGTACGAGAGCAAGAACAAGTCCCCCAACAAGGAGATCTACACGCACATCACCTGCGCCACCGACACCAACAACATCCAGTTCGTCTTCGACGCCGTCACGGATGTCATCATCGCCAACAACCTGCGGGGATGTGGACTCTACTAAAGCCCTCTCCTCCCCTCCTCTCCTCATCCCCGCCGGGAGCATCCTCCGGTCCCGCGGACAGGTCCTCTCTCTTTCTTTTTTTTCCTCCTGAGAAGATGAGGAGGAGGAAATACGTAAATCCCTCCTCCCGTCCCAGAAAACTTTGCAGCAAGTTCTGCTTTCCCCAGCCCCGTTTTATTTTGTTTTGGTTTATTTTTGGTTCATTCCCTTGCTGCCTCGTTCTACTCCTCCGTTCCAATTCACAGTGCTGTAGAGGGAGCTAACACGTTTCCCACAAAGTGCATTTCAACTGCCAAAAGACAAAAATACTTCAGTTTTAAAAAAAGAAAAAATCAAAGCCTTAAAATACTGGTCAGCAACAGTGTAGTTTGGAACTGAAACTTTTTTTCCTTGAAATTAAGGGATATTTTTAATTCTCCTGGTTATTTATCTTTTTTTTTAAACACTATTCCTTTGGGAAGTGCTAGATACAACATGATCATTTTGAGGGTACCTTACGGCTCCAGTTCCTATCCCAAAGCCGGAGGGGTCGGTGTTGAACGCAGCCGCCGCAGCTTGGATTTGTATATTCTCCTTTTTTCCAGACAGCTATTTGAACAAGTAAAACAGCCATATCGAGTTCTGCTGGTGTCTAAGATGGACACAGTAACAAAACCTACTAAGCCTTGTCTAAAAGCATTCATTACCGGTAACAGTTTTACCTCAAGTTTTTCAAAATTAATGTTAAAATTTGTCTAGTGGTTTCAGCAACCTGTTTCTTAGGCGCTTCGCTGGATGCCACGGCGCCGCTGAGCTGAGCGGGGCGGTGGCAGCTGGGCTTGGACCCCCGAAGCGTAGGCAGCGAGGATGCCCCGGGGATGGCGTCCTGATGGGGACCCCGCGCACGGGGGCATCCTGGCGAGGATGCCAGCCTGGGTACCCAGCGACCTTTCCCAAAGCACCTCCCAGCCGAAGTGATTTCAGCACAACCGCTGCTCCTGCAAACACGCAGCATCTCTTCCTAAACTTCGGCCCTGAAATGCTGGGGTGCACCAAAAATATTTAGCGCCAGCTTCTTGTAGGCAGGGTTTGACCTGCAAGTACCTGAAATGCGGAGAGGTGCTTTGGGAAACCTCACCGTGCTTGGGTGACAGCAAGGTGTGCAGGAGCCTCGCGGCTCTTTACTGCACCTCAGGCATCTAAATACCCTTGAGAAGCCCTACCTTGCACCCTGAGCCTCCTCGGCCGAGCAGAAGCAGGTAGCTTGCCTGTGTCATCTCCTGCCTGGGCATCCAAGAGAGACAGCTCCAGGTTTGGATGCCAGTCAGGGCATCTCTTTACCAGTATCTACAGCAAGAGGGATGGTTTATACTGGCCATGTAGTGGCGAGGGAAGGCTCAGGAAGCTGATTTGAGCCAAGTGATGGAGGAGGAAGGAAAACTGCAAGGAAGAGAGGGAAGGGAGGAAGGAAGAGCAGGGGGAAAGGTGTGGAAAGGGCAAGGGTAGCACCCAGCATAGCAAAATGTGGGGGCACAGAGGGGAGGACAAACATGGCTGGGCTATGGTACATGTGGCCATCCGCCTGCCATCACCAAGAGCTCCAGGTGCTGTTGGGGTGAAGGCAGAGGGGAGTGTGAGAGGTGGGGTGTCAACTCTGGGAGCGTGGAGGGACCCTTAGAAGTCCACCCCGAAAGCTTGTTTGGTGTCTGGGTGAGACGGCCACCTCCAAGGTCCCACTCGACGTGGCACCTGGGGGCAGGTAGGCAACGCTGATCCATGCCTCTTCTCTGCCTCTCTTAAAAGTCCATGATCCTGGCAAACATGACTCTTTCCAGGCCAGCCACAAGTTCAGCTGTCCTCTCTTGGGAGCCCAGGCTAGGGGTGTCTTTCAGGTCTCAGGAGGTCTGACTTTTCTCCAGTGCCATGCCTGAGAGGGTCAATATCTCTTTTCTCACTGTGCCCACCTAGGAGAGATGGCGTGAGAGCAGCCTAAAGCAGCACAGCCCAAAGGCAAGGGGCCAGGTGAGCGTCGGTGTGCGGGAGGCAGGGAAAGGAGCAGGTACGGTGGCACGGGACGGAGAGGACCGGCGGGGGAGGTTCGGGGGGGGCAGTTTGGGAGAGAAGTTGCAGAAGGGAGATGAGGCAGGTTGAGGCAGCAGGGAGGACGGGAAGAGAAGGGCACCTGGGAGCTGGAGGAGAGTCCCCATCAGAGGTTGTGCTCTGCCGGGACAGGGCTCATGGGACGTCTGTGACAAAACCCCAGCCAGGGATGTGAGCGGGAGCACCCTGGCTTAAACGGGAGGCCTGCAGAGGAAAACAAGGTGGCTCTCACCCATCTAACCAGCTCACGGCCCAGCATGGTTGGCATCTGTGTCAGTAACCCCCTAAGTAGCATTAAATGATAAAACTGTGTTTAGTATTGTACAGTGAGGACCCACTGCTGCTCTGCTGGACACTAACAGCAATAACGCCAGGTCTCTGCCTCCCCTGCTCCGGCACAAGTGAGTACCCACCTTTCTCTTCACCATCTCGGCCTTAAAATACCTCTGGCGGCATCAGCTCCCACAGAGAGCTGGCTGGCCAGCAAAGCCAGGAGCCCCTCTCTGCTCCTCACGCCACATCCCACCCCCACGTCTTGTGTTCCCAGGTCCCAGCCCCTCTCCCAGCTCCATTTAATGCCGGCACACTCTGCTGTACAACCGTAAACCGAAGGAACACTGAACACAAGGCCTGCGCATGTCATCGTATTTGGTTTAGCTTAGGATTTTCAGAGTCAACGGGAAGGTTTTCCAAAGAAAGGATTCCCAATGGGAAGCACCTGCCCAGTTCTCTGGTTCCTTGGAAGGGACCAGCCGATGGCAATGGGACGGTGCTTCCGCCGCAGGAGGGGCAGGGAATTAGCTGGAGGGATGCAGAGGGACCGGGATGCTCCTGGAGTTTGTCCCATGCGGGTGGCCGAGTCCCACCAGTAACGCCTAGCATCCAAACGGGTGTTGAGTGTCAAAACGAGGGCTGAAAAGCTGAACATCAGTTACATTTGGTACAGAAAGTGTATGTAACTGCTAGACCCAGAGTGCAGCACCAGACCTGTGTGCTGTGGTGCGCTGACGGCTTGCGCTGGCAGCGAGGCAGGTCTTACATTAAGCTCTGTCAGAAGAGTTTGATCAGCAGCACTAGAATTTTGGAGATTTTCTGTTCCCAGCCCTTGCTGTGGGTGACATTTTATCCGAGCGAATAAGTAACAGAAGCTGTTCCCAGTGAAGGCAGCACCAAGCCAAGGCTTCAGGAGTTCCCAGCATAAAGCGCACAGGAGTATTTTGGTAAAGACAATTTAAATTAACTCAACCCCAAACTCTGCCGAATGCAGCCGAGTCACCGGTGCCGGCTCGGTGCGCTTGTGCCGCGCTCCGGGCTGGATTCAGGCAGCCCATTCCCGGCTGTGCCGGCTGGGACATGCAAACCCCCTCCTGCCCCAGCCCCTCCGCAGCTCCGGCTGGTTCCCTGGCATGTTGGTGATAACCAACGGCTGGTGCTCCACGGGGAGAAAAGGGAGAAAAAGAGGAGGAAATGTTGCCACACAGAGCCTTTTCTTTCATTTTCTTTGGCATATTGTATGTCTAAAGCTTCGTTTCAGCTGCTGCTGCTGACATTCCCTCCCTCACACGAGTGTCACGAGGATTCACTGACAAAGGCTGGAAACGGCATTTGGAAGATGAAATGCTTCCAGTGTTAAACCCTACTATTTCTCCCGCTTGATGGCTGTGTATAGATTTTTGTCTCCAGAACGCCTGCCAAAGCATTACTCACCACTGGCTTTCTGCATCTTCCCAAGCCTTTTCTGACAGATGTGCCTTCTGCAGGCAATCTTTTGCCCTGTGCTTTTTGCTAAACACCAGCAATCCTTGCAGCAATTGCCTAGAAAAAAGACCTTGAAATACATCGCCTGCTTTCAAAAGCCCTCTTCTTAATAGCCCCTTGTGCTTTGCAATTGCAATGCTCCGAATCCAGACCCTCAGAGGCCCTGAGTTGTGTTTAATTTGCAGTCTCCACGTAGCAGGGATGTTGCAACTGGTACAGCTGCATCAGAAATCATACCAGGGCATGGGGGACATATTTTAAAAGCACAGAACTAAACCAGCTACGTATACACCCTGCTGCCCTGCAAAGCTAATGTGGGAATTTGCAAAAGATGCCCTTTTTGGGATGCAGGAGGTTTTTAATGACTCAGGTCACTTGTCCAGCAGCAGCATCCGAGGGGCGTCGTGTTGAAAGCAGCGTTAGCGTCTCATAGTGAGCTTCAGACAGCAGCAAAAAGAAAGAAGGAAGCCCCCCCGCTTGCTCTGTCGCAATGAGAGGGTCGGGTGTGTGGAGCCGTGAGACAAAAAAAATGCAAATAGCTCCTTTATTTAAACAACAATTTCAATGAAATAGGGAAACCTGCAGAAGGAAAGCCTTGAAATGAGCCTGCAGATGAGGCTGCAAGGTTAAGCTGCAGAGCACCGTGCTCCTTGAGACGATGCAGTAGCTGGGCTTGTTAGGAGAACTAGCAATAAACACGCACTGGGAAAGCACGTGTTAAAATACAGCCACCTGCTTCAAAGGCCAGCTTTTTCCTTTAGCAAATAAGAGTTCACACTCTCGTTTTTACATACGGCCGGAGGAGGCCAGCCGAGCGGCGGGGCAGCGGGACCACTCGGCGAGGCCATCTGGCCCCTCCGTCTGCCAGCACCGGACTGTCCCTGCTGCCCCTGCCGGGTCCAGCGAGGGGGTCAGTCGGCTTCCCACCACCGCCCTCCCAGAAATTCTTCCAACTACATCTCTCAGGAGTTTTGTACGAGAATTAGCTTCTTGCCTTCCGCCAGCTTTCCTGGATGGCCGGCCAGCCTGTCCCTCCACGGCGGGGAGAGCATCCTCAGCGGGAGGCTGCCATGCCTCCTCGGTAGATGTGATTTTGTTTTACAGGACACTAAAAGTATTAATGAGAGCAGTCTATACCGTAATGTACATTAAAATGTATCTGGTGGTTTTAATCTATTGTGGCACGAGCCCAGTGCTTGCCTGCGAGGGAACGGACTTTGTTCTCAGGGCAGGAATGCAATCTCCAAGAGGTTAGGATGGGACATAGAAGGGGTCCTTTTGCCAAAACATCTCCGTGTGCCCAGTCGCTGCTGTGTAAAGCATCGGGCAGCCCCTCGCCGTGCAGCTCAACGAGGCGCGGGGTTCAGCTGCGGGTGGCAGACATCACCCACAGGGGATTTTGCAGTTGATGCCGTAAAAGGGACCAACCCCGCACTGTTAGCCGCTGCGATGTGTCCGAGTATTTTGTGGCCAAAAAATGTCCTGGAGCGAGGCAGAGTTGTTGAGTTCCTGGGAACAAGGCTGACTGTTTGTCAAGTCGATTAGAGAAGCTTAGTACTAGTGTGTTTGTGTCTTTGTCATGGGCCAGGTTTGTCTTCAGGCTTACGACCAAAAACTCCACAACCATTTCCAAGGAGACTAAAACACTCGTTAACAATCTGACGCTGGAAGCGTCCAGGTCAGCAGAGACGGTGCTACTGAGCAGCATCCTGAGCCACCCAAACCCATCACACGCTTGCATCCCCAATGCACGCACGAGAAAGCAGAGACGTGGTCTGGGTCGCACAAAGGAGCGGACCACGGTCTTGCCTCTACCTCCCCGGAGGCAAGAGCAGACAGAAACACTCTCCCAAAGCGCCCTGAGACTTGAGTGTATGTTATCATTTCTGAGCTCCTGCAATGACACAAGATAATTGATGCTGACAGATATAGGTACGTGACCTATATAAGATGTTACACTGAGAACGTGGCTATGGAAAGGGACTTCTCACAGGACCGCTCATGTCCGAACCAGCAGCCTGTGAGATCTTTATTTGTGCTGCAAAGGCTAGCTCGTGAACACGAGCAAGTATGACCCTTAAACACTGATGGGTTAATAAGCAGAGGACCAAAGCCTCCCGGCTGGCACCCTGCAGGCAGAGGGAGAGGGGAGGGAGCTGGATTGGAGGTAGGGCAAAAACATCTCCATCTCCCAGAGAGGGCAGCTCAGTTCTGCACGGGCACTGGGTGCAGCAGGCATGGGGAGGAGAGAGCCGGGGAGGAGACGGAGGGCTGGGAGCCAGCCCGACGCGCTCTGCCCCGGCCCCTCTCCCACCCAGTGTCTTGGAAGTTAATGTCGAGACCAAATCCTGACTGTCCTGTAGCACAGGCAAGCGGCTCCGGGTCTAAACCCCCTGCTCCAGGTGGGGAGAGGAGATCATAGCGGGTAACAACACGATTTTCAGCATTGCCTGAGTTTCACCAGCTTTTCCAGTGCTGGAGCAACCCGGTGGTGCTGGGCAAGGAAATAGGGTTGTTTAAAGACCAGCCTTTGCCCCGTTAAATAGCTCAGTCCCTAATTTAACATCCTCAGCCCTATTCCCCCCACCTCCCTTTCCCCCCTTCAGCTCAACAAGGGAACAGTGACCATCACCCTGCTTCTGGGCTCCCCGCTCCCCACCACATTTCTTCCCGAAGGATCGCCGGAGGCCGCCACGATTTTCCTTTTGCTGGTTTCCCGCTGAATCGTTTCTCCTGCATGTTTGATGGCCCAAACTGTATTAACTGTAATTTTGTACGAAGAGTGACTGTCCATTGGTTTAATAGAGCATTAGTTATTGTAATAATTTATTGGCTGTCGGTAATGTATTTATTAGTCACAAAATGTTAATAAAGTGCCAGCTCTTTTCTAGTGTGAGAGGGTTTTTATTGTGTCTCCCTTGAGCGCGTCCAGCTTCTCAAGCCCGTTTTTTACCCTACGTGTGTTCCGTGCACACACATGTACGACGCGCGCCCGTGGTGTCAGTCGTCTGCCACAGCCTCATTCACCTGGAAATAAGGAATTTGAAAAGGATATAACCAAAAGGTATTTAATTTCATGTAAGTATTTGGTGGGAAATTTTTTCCTTTGTTTTAAGTAGAACAACTCTACCATGGCTTCTGTTTGTTCCTTGGCTTCTTGAAATTACTCTTCCCCTCCTGAAGTCCCTTGCCCCCATGTATCTATGTCAGACCATCCATGCTTTTCCTCCGGCGCTGCCAGACCCCGCGCTGGCGTCCGTCTGTCCACGTCCGGCTGCCCTTTCGGCACCCATCGGTGGGGATGCTCAGCGCAGGCATTGGCGGGGCAGAGCATCCCCGCCGCCCCATTGCCTCCTCCAACACTTCGGTTGCAAATCTGTTCCACGTAGCAAGCTTTGCATTTCTTTTCTGCCAGCTGAGAAAATGAATTTTTTCTCGCGCGAGACTTGCGAGCCCAGAGGCGGAAGAGCCCTTTCTGGTCCGATTCAATAAACGGTGCTTTTTCCTCCTTGCAGTAACACAGTACTTGGAGCGCCTCTGCCTCTCTTTAAAATAACGCTTGGGCCAGTTTGTTCTTTTATGTTTAAACCAAAGATCTTCCATTATTTGGGTCATGAAATAGAAGCAAAGAATTTGAAGAAACCAAGAGAAAAATTGCCATAAACCTCAGCAAAGGAAAATTAACCATCATTCGTGTTGACTTCACCAATTTCCAGTGATGTAACTTCCGCTGGACCCATCCTCGGACACGTATCCCCATACGTCCCGTCCTGCGGATCAGACAGAATTACGGGCCAGCGCTGAGAAAAACTAACGGCTCCAAGGGAAAGGATTTTTCTTTGTATGTTTATATCGGGGATTTTTAAAAATTTCCTCCAGGACGCCATCCTGCCTGGATCTACTGCACGGGTGCCCAGGGCCCAGAAGTCACCAGGGTTGTTTTCCCCGCACCGGGGATTTTCATTTCCCCAGGCACTTGCTTTATTTCAGCTGCTGCTCCACCAAACACCATCGCTCCTTTATTTAAATAAAATACATACATGGGACAACGCAGGGGATGAACAAGGAAAAAAACGCACCCAGATACTTTCCATGAAAATCTCAAGACCCAGCATTTTTGCAACAGCCACAAGTCAAGAAGAGCGACGTCCTTTTGTGGCAGTTTCTGTTTTCCCCATGAATAAGGCTTTTTTTTTTTTTTTTAAAAGATAAGGATCAAACGAGGTCCCGAGGCTTTGGAAAGTGGCTGCTTGGCAGCCCTTAGCTACTCTTTGTCAAGGAACCGCCAGTGTAATCTCAAAGCCTTTCAAGATGAAATCAGACATCTGCTAAATTTTGCATGCAAAAGCTACAGTTGAAGTGTAGCTAATAAAATGACTCCCTAATAAAACATTCATGGAAAACTCCACAATGTGTAATTGGGTCATCATTTCATTAGGAAACACGTGTGTTCTCGCGAATCTTCCGCAAGTCCAAAGCCCCCCCTTGCTGCGCCTCCAAAAAAAAGAAGGGGGGGGGGGGGGTCTGGGGGGATGTTTGCTGCAGGAGGGTTTCCCACTGGCTACCGAGCACCCTTGCCGCCCCGGAGCACATCTCTGCTGCTCCCAGCTTCACGCAAGGCTCTTCTAAATAGCTGGGTGTCCCCGTGCGAGCGGCAGGCAGCCGAACCAGGACTTGGGGGGCTCAGCCCCAAGCGGGGGTTGCAGAGAGGGGCATGGGGGGGGCGGCCAGCAGCTTCGGACTTCACTAAGCCCCAGTTTTGCAGCAGAAGCTTTGCAAGTTCGAGTAGTAAACTAGGTGGCTATGCGCAATGAAAAAGGCGCACGGACCGCCTAACATGTCTCCCGAAGTTGCCAGCGGAGCAGCAGGGAATGGCTTTCTGTTCATCCCAAGAGCAAGTTAACGACGGAGAAAATTTTTCAGAGCTCCTAGAGAGCCATATCCCTCCTGTCCAGCGGCCCCACGGCCGTGCGAGTGAAGCACGAAAACACTCTGCTCGATGGTGCCCTGCGACAGCCGATCGGCACAGGACAACCTCACCTCCTCCTCCTTCTCCTGTCCTTCTGTCCGCTCTCCGCTCCTTTCTGGTAACAACTCCTGTAGCATGGGGAAAAAATGGCTTTATACAGCTTTTGTCCACATGTGAAAGGACAATTTTAAAAAAATGACAGCTTTTAGAGATTTGCCTCTATTTACGCTCTTACTAAAACTCTTCCACGCTTAAAGTCTGCCTGGAGCAGCCCGCCAGCCCGGAACACTCAGGAGAGCGGCGAGGTGGGCTGGCAGAGGCACCTGCGTTGGTCTCCATCATGCAGCAGCACTGGGATTTCTTAGCAGCGACCCGGCCACCACCGTGGCATTTTCAAAGACAGACTGAAGCCTTTTCCAGGGGTGCAAGGGCCCAGCTGGGACAGGACCTGCCCCAGCCTCCGGGCAATCCCTCGGCACCGGTCTTGCCACAACGGCGCAAGTACCCTTCCAGGCGGGTCCATAGGGCCACCCCGAGATGGCCAAAACTCCCTCCGTCCCAGTCCCTGTGCCCAGTGCATCCCAGCTGCTGGCTGGCGCTGTCTGTCCATCCTTTATTTAGGCTCTGCGAGTGATGCTTCAGGGGTGCCCAGCCCCTGAAGAGATGCAGGCGAGACCAGAAAGCTGCAGCCCCCTTTCCCAGCTCCTCAGTTTATGCAGGGGATGAGAAGGGGGGGGGGTTCTGCTCTTTCTCGAAGCTTCAGGTGTCAGCCCTGCTAGAGCAGCCGCAGGGGCTCTGCGGGGAGGCAGCGGAGGATCAGCTGCATCCTACAGCCTGGATGAGAGCAACACCCTGTCTCCTCCACCTTTGTAACCATCTCACGTTTACCACTGTCTTATTTTAGAGATTTTTTGCTTTCGAAGCATTTCAATTCAGAAAAATGTTCTCCTCCCCTCTAACTCTCTCTTTCTCTTTGCCTTTCTCTCTCCCCTCTCCTCCCTCCATGCTCCCCATTGCAGAACCGCATGCACGAATCTCTCATGCTCTTCGACTCCATCTGTAACAACAAATTCTTCATCGATACCTCCATCATTCTCTTCCTCAACAAGAAAGACCTATTTGCCGAGAAGATCAAGAAATCGCCTCTGACCATCTGCTTCCCTGAATACACAGGTATGTGCCGGGGCTGAGGCGGCACAGCCCGGCGTGACGCCCACCACCGCGCTGCCGGGGCTGGGGGGGGCTGCGTCTCGCCCCAGAGGTGGGCAGGGGGACGGAGGGGACAAGGCGCCTTTATGGGGGGGCAAAAGCACTGCCCACCTTCGAGAGCCGCGGTGCAGCTCCGGCACGCCACTCGTGGCGTGGGGTTGTGTCCTGCGTGCGGTCAGTTCTTGTGGCAAAGGTGCACGACCAGCTGATGGGACAGAGGGATGGTCAAGATGATGGTCAAGATGATGGTCAAGATGATGGTCAAGATGATGGTCAAGATGATGGGTTGACACAAATGGAGGCGAGCTTTAATGAGTCTGGCCACAGGGAGCTGTGGAAAGGAGAAGCCCTGGTGAGAGCCGACTGCCCGCTACTTGAGCCATCCTGTTTGCTGATGGTTCCTGAGAAGCTCCTGCTAGAGGAGCCAAGACTCGTGGTCCTCCAAGCTGCATCTCCCGTTTGCGTCCTCCCAGGAGTGCCTTTGTGCAGGGTACAGTTGGGGAAGGAAAGAGCCCCTTTACAGCAGAAATCTGTGAAACCACAAGAGAATCATATGTTTTGAAGTGAAACCAACGTGGATTGGGGAAAAGAAGAAAAACCAAGAAAATGGGGTAAGAATAGATATCCCTTCCGAATTCTCTAAATCAGTTCAGATTCGGAGGCTCCAGCATCCCCTACAAATACTTGAATGTCTCTGAACTATTTCACCCAGAGCACACCCACCCTGGACGCCGGACCCTGGGGACAAGGGGGTCCCCCAGCAAGATGACACCCATTCTCCTACAGCATAAGAGTACCGGCGTTTCCACCCGGAGGTTTTTAGGCTTCTCCATCATGAAAGCAGCAGTACTTTTTCCCAGCCACCTGGTGGGACATCCCAAACTATCCCACATGGAGCTGTATGGCACATCCCAGCTACCCCAGGGAGGGGAATGGCCTGGTGGCACCGGGCCACCTCCCCTCTCCTTTGGCCACCCGCCGCATCGGGAAGGAGGGGAACCAGCAAGCTGGAAAAGGAAAATAAATCTCCAGATAACAGCAGCTCTTCCAAAGGCGATTTCAGGGGCGTAATTCAGGCTTTGTGGCTTCCCGTGAGGGGCCAGGCACAGCCACTCTCGCTGCCGTAAGCAGCTTAATGCAACAATGCACATTTTTCGGCTCAAACATCTGGCCCCTCTCCAGCCCGCCTGACAAAAGCGAACCTCCCTGGTCGGCCGAGCAAACGGGCAACGACGGCGCATCCCCGAGCAGCTCCTGCCCCACCGCCGCCACCACCACCACCCCTCGCCCATCCCGAGACTCCCACCCAGCCCAGGCATCGCCCCGACAGCACGCAGAGGGGCTCAGCCAGCACCCACGGGTGATGTTGGAGTGGCCACCAACCCTCCCGGCCATCCCTCCCCCTGCCTGCCTGGCCGGGGGGCCACCAGGCCCCCGGCCTTTCTCTCCCCTCCCTTCCACGCTCCCTTGGGACGGGCACGGCGGGATGCGCCACGGGGACTCACCGGCGATGCCAGGGCAGCGGCGATGCCAGGAGGAGCATCCCTTGGGCACGGCCTGGCCGGGCGCAGCTGGGAGCTGCTGCTCTTCCCCAGGGGCAGAAAAAGGGAGCGGGCAGGGAGGGCAAAGCAGAGGCACCTGGGGAGGGAGGGGTCTCCAACAGAGCCCAGGTGCTCTGCGATTTGGGGGAAAAGAGAGGGGAAATGGGGCAGAATGGGGTGGAAAAGGGTAGGTGGGGGGGAAAGGAGGGAGTTGGGGGGGGGAAAGGGGTAAATGGACCCTGCTGAGGGGTGAATTGGGGGGAAAAAGTGGAAAATAAATAGGTTTTACCTGTCTTTTTTTAGAAATAAAGCACTTTGCGAGCAGCGAGGGGCCGGGGGCGGTGCGGGAGGGTGGTGGCCGGCGGCCCTGACGCCCCCGCTCTGTCCCCCCCGCCTCTGCCCGCAGGTCCCAACACCTACGAGGACGCGGCCGCCTACATCCAAGCACAATTCGAAAGCAAAAACCGCTCCCCCAACAAGGAGATTTACTGCCACATGACGTGCGCCACAGACACGAACAACATCCAGGTGGTATTTGACGCCGTCACCGACATCATCATTGCCAACAACCTGCGGGGCTGCGGCTTGTACTGACCCCGGCGGCGCAAAGCGACTTCTTTGGTGGCGGTCCCGGCGCCAGGAGAGAAAAGAAACAAAAAAATAACGAATAAAAAAAAAAAAACAACCCAACCCAACGCAACCACACACAGACACACACAAACACACGCGCGCGCGGGAAGAAAAGAAAAAAAAAAAAAAAGAGGCGAAACAAAACGGAAAAAACCAGATTGAATGAGAGAAAAAAAAAATCGTAATCATAATCATGCAAGTTGGTAAATAAAAAGGCATAAGGAAAAATTATATATATACGTATATATATATATAAAAAAAAATCCACACCCACCTTTTTAGTTTGTCTGAAGGAGCTGTGGGCAGAGCCCATTCCCCCGGCAGCCCCCAGCCCTCCCTCGCACCGTCCCCCGGTGTCACAGCCTGGCGGGGAACCCTGGGGGCCGGGGGGGCTCTGCCCGGCCCCGCCACCCCAGCAGCTCCCAGGGCATCCCCCCTGCAGGGCGCTGGTACCCGGCCGGGGGGAGAGGGGGCAAAGGGGCATCTCCCGGGGTCACCCCACGGCGAAAGCGGGGCCGGGTCCTGCCCGTGCCCCCGCCGTGGCCGTGCCGGTGCTCCTGTCCGGGGGGGGGGAAGGCTTCCTCTCCCATGAGTTATTTGACCGTGGGGTTTTATTTTTTAATTATTATTATTATAATTAAGTATTGTGGGTTGGCTTTTTTAATTATATTATTATTATTATTGTTATTTTTATTTCCAGCGTGAGGAAGGCTGGGCTGCCCCCGCCTGACCCCGGCCCCGCTGCCGCCCCCAGCCCGGGCGAGCCGCTGCCTCCAGAAACTAAAAGATACATTTTTAAACAAAAAAAAAAGGAGGGGAAAAAATTGAAAACTGCCCCCTGGCCATGTGTCGTAGCTCGAAAGGGAAACAGCAACAGCAACAACAAGATCTTTTCCCATTCCCCATCCTGGCTGTTTTGGGAGGAAGGCTGCGGTGGGAGCATCCTCCTGCCGCTCCCCCTCCGGGGTTTGGGGGTTTTTTTGGGTCAGATTTTTTTGAATTCCCACCCGGCTTTAGGCCAAAGCCCTCGCTAGCCGGGAGCCGGCGGGTTTTTCCCCCATTTTCACTCCCTCCTGGTTTAACAACTCCCTGCTCCCAGTCGCTGCTCACCTCTCCAGGTTCATATCCAAAAGCACCGCTCAGCCACGCCGGACAGGCTTCCTCCCCTCGCCCCCTCCTGCGGGGCCGACCGGGAGGCGTCGGGGAGGGCTATACATAGATATATTTTTTATTTTACCTTTTTTTTTGTTTGTTTTTGGTTTAGGGGGTTTTTTTTGGTTTTGTTTGGTTTTTATTCATTTTTAACTCTTTCCAGTGAACGCTTTTTTGTGCTGCTTTTTTCGCCCTCCCCCCGCCCCAGTCCTCTCTCCCTTATAGTGAGTGGTGTTTTTTCTCTCTCATGTGGGGATGTTTGTGCTGCAAAAAAAAAAAAAAAAAGGAAAAAAAAAGAAAAAAAAACTTAAAAAACAAACTTAAAAAAAAAAGGCAAGAATGAAAATAATTTAAAAATTTTAAAAAACACACACAAAACCACAAAAAATAATTTAAAAAAAAACCAACAAAAATCGAATGTAGTGTTTACATTGAAGCCACCGTTTTCATGACCAATCCTTCGTCATTTCTACTTTGATTAGTAACCAGACGTCTTCACGGTTTCACTTTTACGAGTTACCTTTGCTGAAGAAAAGCAGTCACACCTGTTTAAAAGAAAATGAATAAATAAAGAGGAAACTAAAAAAAAAATAAAAATATTATATATATATATATATAAAGCGCCAGGTCTTTCTAAGCCTTTCTATTACCAATCAGTGAGGTTTCTGTGATATATTACACACTGCCAATCTCTTTCTCTGACTAATGGAAAAATTCATGTGTAGCTCAATAAAGAGAATGTTTGTCTGTACCCCGGGCTCTCCCCTCCCGCGCCTCCGCCTGCTTCTTTCCCCCCGCGCCTGCCCCTGCCTCCTCCCTAAGGGAGGAAGGAAAAAAATACTAAAAATCCGATTTTGGGGGGGATTTGCTGCTGGTAGCACAGGCAGGAGGGGCTGAGCTGAGAACTGGGTGTAAATCTTGGGGAGGCGGTATGTGGAAGACCTTTCAGACAGCTCAGGTTGCTTCAGAACATCACCGGGAGCGAAAATCCCCCCCCAAAAAACTCCCCAAGCAAGAAAACATTTTTCCTTCTTTTGGGAATGCAAAGACAGTCATCAGGGTGAGTCCTTCGGTTTGTGGCAACATCAGAAACCCCACAACGTGCGAGTTTTTCCCCCGAAGATACAGAGGAAGGTTCTCCAAGAAAGTTTCTCCCTGCTGCAGGAGCAATGCGGGGTTTGTTTGGGGTTGGGGTTTTTTTTTCCACTATTTGGGGTTTCCTTGCAGTGTGTGTGGTGGGGCTACTGCGCTCGCCGTCCCCTCCCGAGCCACAGGAACGCTTCCAAACCCCGCGGGACCACGCGGCCCATCAGCAAACCCGGTGAGGGAGCCGTAGGGAAGGTCTCCCAAACAACCAGGACCCCCCACCTCGGCTTTACGCCGGGCCACCCATCGAACTTCACACACGGTTAGCGAAGCCGCTCCGTCACGCAGCAGCATCTCCTGACCAACGTGGTCTCTTCAAGGTTCCTGCTGTTTGCAGCGATCCAGAAGTAGCTCGCATCGGCACTGGGGAAGTCGATCAAGCTTCTCCTCGGATGACCTCCCTTTCCAGGGAAGCGGAGCTAGCCAAGAGGCCACCACTGGCCCCTGCGCTGCTCTGCCCAAGCCAGCCTTTCATCGCTGAAGCAGGGCATTTTGCAACGGTGCCGCAGGCAAGAATGCCATCCAGCGGCTGGCCGGGGCCCGCTCCCGAGGGAGCAAAGGGAAGAGCAGCCGGGAAAAGGTCAGGAATCCAACAGGAGGAGGAGGTAAGGCCAGAAGGAAAAGCCCAAGAGCCTCTGAAACATCCCCAGCCCTCCTTGGTTCAGTTCGGGGAGCCTCCCTCCACCCGCGCAAGCCGAGCAGCCCCGTTACTCGTCTCTGTTGCAGCCCGAGCAATTGCAGGATCTTGGGCGAGAGGCGTTCACGCAGGACAGGCTCACGGCATCTTCTCCTTCCCCACTGACCTGCTGCTGGGCGAAGGAACTGGGTTCCACAGCAGGGTCCCTCAGCACGCAGAGGGAGGGCTGGTGGCCGAGCAGAGCTGCTTTACCGGCACCTTTCCAGGTACTTTTTTTGTAGCAGTGAAATTTGGGGTGGGCAAGGTGCCACACGGCTCACAGAGCACCAGAAGCAGGCGGAGGTGGTTTGCGTACCACTGCCGCCCAGCGAATCCCCGGGGAACCAGGGGCTCGTCACCTTCTGTGTTTGAGGAGGGGGAAGGACAAACCTCTTCAGGGCACAGCGCTCCCTTCCCCGGGAAGGTGGGCAGGCTGGGAGAGGACAGGGTGAGGTGGCGGAGATCTTGCAAGCCCAAAGCTAGGTCAAGCCCTGCCCTGCCTGCAGGCATTCCCTCTGCTGAGATGAAGCTGGAGTCATTTTGCATCATCACGTACAAAATGCATCATGATGTACAAACTCTCCCAGAAGTGCAGCAAGGAGGAGAAACTCAAGGAAACCCGGACACCCCCCCGAGAAGGATTTGTGTGCTGTTTTCTCCTCTCCGCTCTGCGCTCCCAGAGTTACGCCGACTCTGCTGCTCGAACCAAGACCCAAACTCTGTACTGTTCACACGTACAATCGCTCTCATCCCTTCCATACGCTGCCAGGCAGTTCAAAACCCCACTTTATTTTTACAGTCCCTCGAGACACTATTTCTCTTCCATTTCCACATTCACAGCAGACTGAATTCCAGCAGCCGTCACTGCTCTGCAACCCGAGGCTTGGGAAAATGTTCCTAAACCCGGCGTTAGGCGGCTGTGCTCCCCTTCATCGCGATAGAAAGGGGGAACCGAAGGGGATCAAAGCGCAGGTGCCCCACGTGCAAACCCAACACACGCCAGGAACACGAGAAGTCGCGCTACAGAAGTTTCCAAACGATTTCCAACACTGACCAAGATTTTATTTTGGTTTTGTTTTTTTTTTTTTTTAAACAATAGAAACAAAACAGCTGTGCTCTGAGCAAAACCAAAGATCTCAAAAAAAAAAAAAAATTCTTCGAAGTTTACTAATAGCATTGCAAGGTAAGGCTTCCCAAAGAGTTTTATTGAAATAAATTATTTTCACCTAAACATCGATGCAACTCCTCTCATTAAATTCACCTTCAAATGTCCTAAAAACCAACAGTAAAAAGAGTTACCAACAATTCTAGGTAATACTGGGCTCCTTCTAAAGGACAGTGATACTAGAACGCACTCTTCAGAAGTTTAAAAATTAAGTCACTGCCATGTAAAATTCAACTACGCAAGCTAGCATCGGCGGCTCCAGGCGGCTCTCGTGTCCAAAGTTCTTTAGCAAAATCAGAGGTGAGCAGGTGGGGCTGCAGCCAGGCCGAGGTCCAGCTGCCCCAATTCCTCCAGTCTTTCTGAATAAACTCACGGTGAAGGTGTGGGGTTAAAAAGGAAATAAAAAGCAAGATAGCGGAGCTATCTCCGTGAAGTCTCATCCGTGTCGCTCTGGAGTCCAGAACAGGCAGGTTTTTCTACCGCGCTCCCTTGGCTTACGGTAACACTGAGCTGCCGGGGCCGTAACCTCGCCCGACGCCCCCTCTTCTTCACTCGATTCCCCTCGGTCTCGCCCTTGTTTCTGGCCATAAAAGGCAAAGGAAAATAGCGCAGCCCCGGGGAGCGAACAGAGCCAGACGTCTGCCGGTGCAGAAGAGCCCAGCAACGGTAAACAAACTCTTTTATGCTGGAATCGATGTGAATCGGCGCTTCGCTGCACAATTCATGAATTTGGTTTTTTCTGCGTTATGTAGCCAGACAACTTGGGTCCAGTCGAGGACCCGACTTCCCAGCGACGCTACCCTAGCCCTTCAAGCCGGCCTACGTAACACCCTTCGCTGTCGACACGAACAGGGACCGAAGAGCGGGCGCCTGCTCATCTGACGCAGGGTTTGCTGCAAATTTCTAAGCTTTCTTCCCTCTTGGAGTAACTCTCCCTGATCTCGAGCTGAACACGCCAGTGCCCTCCGCGACCTGCGCCCACAGCTGCTAATTCGGAACACGCTTTCCCCAGCCTCTGCTGTGCACTCAGCCTAATACCTCATGCTAGCTGCAGAAATCACGCCCGTAGTTTAGAAATTGCCTTTTGTTTGTGGAGGGGATCAACGTCACATAGAAAATATTACAAAAAAGGTTAATTTGTCAGCTGTCCAAACATTATTAGACCACATGCTTTATACAGCAGAGAGGCAGCCAGCTCACTCGGCAGCACAGCTAGCTGAACTCTGAAGAGACACTTTCCTGCTGGTATAGAAAGCGCAGGGGGGTTTTTTTGTATTTAATTTATTTATTCAGCATTGCTCACGAGGAGGAGGAAGGAGGGGCAACGAGCGCTAAGAGTTCTGCTGCATCTGAAGTCTCCGTTCGGCGGCGGCGGCGAGCGTCCTGCGACGCAGGGTGACGGGATCGGCGGACGCTCCCTCAGGCGGGGGAGAGGGCTTCTCTGTGGTCAACTCCTCATCGGAGGTTTTGTTTAAGTAACGCCTGCAAGAGGAAAAAGGAAAAGATGGGTGAGCAGAGCAGAGCAGAGCACTTTGGGTCTGGAAAATACTTCACTGGTACATCCGCAAAGGAAGGGAGGGTGCAAGGCACACTGAAAGCAGGAAAATACCTTGATAAAAGCACACACGAGCTACGTACTCAAAAAAAAAAAAAAAGAAAAAAAAGGCCCGTATAACCTACGACAGACTTTGCAGAGCTGGCAGAAGCTCTTAGTTTTTGTGCAAGATCCTCGTGCCTGTGGGAGGGAGCCAGTTCTAAAGGCGGGGGCTCTACTCTCAACTCAAGAGCTATTCACCGAGACTGCAGGTGAGTCACTGAATCTCTCCGTCCCCGTTATTCCACCACTTGTAAGACGCTGGCAGTGTCTACCACGAGAAGTCGCTCCCTGATGACAACGAGTAAGCCTTTGACAGAAGGAGTACTAGGGCTGCAAAGCGTAAGGTAAGGCAAAAATAAAAGGAGGCAGCTGCCAGAGTTAACGCGCCAATGGATTTTTACACTCAGTGACAAAATACAGCAGTTTGCACTTCCGCAGCTCTTCAGTGCAGGAAGGGAACCAGTAAAGCAGAAAGTCAAAAATACTTTGTCTCCCTAAATGACATTTTTCAAACATCAAGGAAAAATTATTCTAGGAGCAAGCCTATTTATAGACAAACTCTTACAAGGTGTCACACCCCCACTTATTGATATGAAGGCATTTCAGAGTGAAAAAAAAAGAGAAAAGGCGGCAGGTAGCCTGATAACACCAAAGGATGCACAACTCAGGGCAGTTTTTGTAGACCCTTTCAGTAGTCTCCCTGCGACACAAAGGAAGGGACAACATTTGTTACGAATGCTACAAAGTTTTCTCTACATCACTAAAGCACTTTTCCTTCTCTTTTTAATCAGCAGCTGGATGCTAGTAAAGTTCACCGACATGACTGGAAGACGTGAAAAAAGTTAAATTCTACCTCTAACACCTATTACTAGTCGGGCTAAGAGAAACAGTTAAAGCTGGCCTCTCTCTCTCCAGTGGTGTTGAAGCTGGTCATGAGCTCCTCTGGCGTGCGTCAGTAAGTGGTCACCTGTCGACTCGATGCCGCTTTGTGCTTAAGACACTTGCTCTGCATTTGGAAAGAGCGGTGCCCGACAGTAATTTCAGCTGTAACAGCCCGGGCAGCGCGGGCTGGCACCTACGCCAGGAGCCAAGCTAAAGATGGCTAGAGGACTCAACACAAGTAATGCGTTCTCACTTATTAGAGGCTCAGACTGAAGCCCGTTGAAGCTGGAGAAATCATCCTCTGATTTCAAAGAGCTTTGGATCAGCCACTTAGGAAGCTGTGTACATGTTGGGACACACGATGCTATTTCACAATCGGTTTTATCAGCGGCGGTTGTCTTAAACAGCACTCTGAGCCTGCTGCAGCAGACGTATTCATTCCTCTTACTGCTTTTTGCATCAACCCAGGCTCTCAGTGGTCATAATCCATTTGAAACCCATTCTGAGGGACTATAACCGAGCGGCCAGGCCGGAGTTTTAGGAAGGAACATACTTTCGAGCTTGCTGCAACAAGTCCTCCTTCCGCTGAACCAACATACGCTGCCTTTCATCAGCTGACTTGGAAAAGCGACTTCCCCTGGCCTCAAAATCTTCCGCTTCACTAGGCTCTGCTTCCATTTCACTGAATTCCACCATTTCTTCCAGTCTTGAGTTGAGTTCAAGTGGCACTCTCTCAGTCTAAGAGAAAAGGAAAAAAGTCGTTAAGTCTTTGCAAAATTTGCTAACAGGGCTTCTTTGCATCAAATCAACAAGCTACAAAGAACTGTCATTTTCAGAGGCATTGGAAGAAACTAGATTCTCACCTGCTGTACCCAATTCCCTTGGGCTCCTTTGAAAACCCCAGCCAAAATACAGAACAAAGCTATTTCAAAACATGTTCAAAGAGCCTGCGTTCTATAACGCTGTATCTTTTATGCCATGTTTGAAAGTAATCTCAAAGACAAACATTAATTACTCATAATTAATGCTCTATGAAAATGGGGCATTTGAAATACTCAGATTCCGCAGCTGACTTGACAAGCAATGCAACAGTAAAGAGTTGAAAAAGCAGAAATCCATACACTAAGGAAAGAATAGCAAATGTATTTGCAAAGAGGATGTGTGCGTGAGAAGGGAATTTATGAGGCTTCGGTTCACTGGGTTCTGCAGCACCCAAATTATCGTGTATTCGGGCTGCCGGAGCAAGGCTGGCAACTGTCCCAAGCACGGCGTGTCAAGAAGAGAAGCTGGCAGCCCCGCACATAGTACCTCTTCACCCTTGACAGCTGGCCGACAACACTAACGTGAAAATTGAGCTGATGAATGATGACGCTGGCGAACTAGCATAGGTGAAACAGCATATCCTGATCGCATCCTGTCATATACGATCACATCAGCTCCGCGATGGGAAAGCAAGATGTTACTGAGCGTGGCAGCGTCAAGAAACAAATCACCTCGATGAAGTGCTTAAGGGTTTCGCCATCATTTGGTATCCCAGAGGATTACTCAAACAAGTAGGATGCATCAGAGAGGTATTAGCCAAGTCAGCTCCTACCGCCGCTTTTTGGGCCTTTGGCGTACGCGCCGCAGGAGCCTCGACAGCCGGTTACGTGGGCACCGCAGCGGGACCGCTGCTCGAGTCCCAACAGCCCGGCCTCAGCAACGCACAGGTTTCAGCAGCTGATGTGCAAAACAAGTTGAGTCATTCCAAAGCCCTAGAGACGTACCAGCAACGCCATCTCCTTGACGCAACGCCTCCAGAGAGCAAAAACCAAGACAAACGTCACTTCCCATCAACCAGGTGAACCAAGCGGGAATGCCAGGGCCCAAGCCAGAGCAGTACGAACGCTGCAACCTCAAACACAAGTACATGTGTTCAGCCTATTTCAGCAAAACCCCCAGCACGCTGGAATTTACAGAAGGGCTCCCCGTAGCAGACGCACTAATGCACTGGGATAACGCGGTGGGATCCTGTTGGACTGCCTCAAAGCAATGCCACATCCGAAGAGGAGGAAGCGAGAGCTCCACAGAACGATCTCATGGATTTTTACCCAGGGCCAGGCCGACCTCGGCAGACCCAGGAGAACGGGTATGGAGCAACCTGACCGCTGCTTCCGATTACCACGCAGGTGGGCACGGAAAAGGGGAGCTCTGCTGGGTGAAGCAGTGAGGAGGGCACTCATTATGGCTGATGTTCAGACAAGATCACTTTTTTTTTTTCCCCTTGGACCATTTGCATCAGAAGGTGCAAGCTAGCTCACTTAAGGTTTTGAGGTTTTTTTGTAATGTTACAAAGATGCAAAAATCAATACCCAGAGCCCATTCCTCTATCTGAGCACAAGAGTGGTTACTGAGGAGGTTTTAGAGACAAAAATATCAAAACTAATTGCAGTAAAGGTTCTGACAAGCCTCAGTATGACAGCAGATCTCAGATGCAGAAACCTGTACGCTACAGAAACCACCCCTCCTTCAGGCTCCAAGAGAAACAGAGTTCGTTTCATGAGAGCCATGGGATGCCTCAGAAGTGTCTCTAAAGAGTCACCGAGTACTTACACAACGACAACACACCGGATTCCCAAGGTGGGGAGGGGGGCCAAGAGCTGCACCGGGCAAGCTTCAGCTTTGTAACGACAGCTTACCGGTTAGGTCTGAGCAGTCCTACCCGATCTCCACCCAGGATTACAGAAACAGATAAACACACACAAAAATGTAAAGGATAATCTTTAAATGCATTTTAGCACGTGAAAATACAAGCTTGCAGAAAGTAGCTAGAGCCGCTCTGGGATCTGTTCTTACAGGGAGTAAGAGCAGAGTCAGAAAAGAGGGGAGGGAGGGCAAATACGATAGGGATGGAGAGCGAGGGTGTGGAGCATTGTGCGCAATGCTGGAAGCATTAGCATTTCAATCCACAACTGGAGAAAAGTATGCGCACAGCATCTTGCTGAGCGTACGGGCCAGGACTGTTAGAAGCTGTCCGTGTTTAGAGCATTCTCTCACAAACCTTTAACACGATTTATACCATGACGGTGCTCAGAGATGTCTCTCAATTACCCTTACATTATGTCAGCACTGACACCCCAAAACCATAAGCTACATTTGAGGGGGGGGCGGGAATCAGTCATTATCTCTATCTTAAGACCTTCGAATTCTAGATAGAATTAAGTCATAATATGACGTATGGCACAGGAAAACCAACATTACTCATGAAAAAGGGTGCTTTTATTTCAGCACGTTAGCTCCCCTAAGAAGTGTTATTTCCAACAAGCAGAACTGCAATGGGTCTGCCACTTGCTGTTGGAGATCTACAAAGATTCCCAGCGGGTACATTGATTTAAAAAAAGAAGAAAAGAGATGGTAAGCTTGGAAAACTTATTCTAAGGCTGCAGCACAAAGCAACTAGAGTTGCCACGGTCTCTCTCAGGGACTGTGTCATAAGGTGGGAAGTTATGTCTATCCACTATTTGGAAATTCAGGTCTCACCCAGAGGAGATAACAATGGCTTCTTATGTCCCTTCCCACTTGCATTTAAAAAGCTTCTTAAAAATCCAGCGCAACCTGCTGAAGTAGCTTGTTTGCTGCTAGACCTTTCCACACAGACAAAGAGTTTGACTGACTACAGCAACATATTCTTCTGGCAAGAAGAAAGAGAACATCTACAATATGCCAGGTACTCAGTTAAAAACTGAAATCAAAATCGGAGAGACACAAAAGTGACGGGAGTTTCCTAGACGAAGGATGCCCCTAGGCTCCCAAGTCTTCTCTCCACAACAGAAATACTATCAATAGCAAGGAGGTAAGCAAGCTTGACTCCTACGTAGATCTCTGTGGCTACGTAACAAGGGTGGTCAGCCTGTTCGAAGCCAGCCTAAATTAACACTAAATGCACAAAGCATTTACGAGGCAGGAGGAGGACAGCAGCAACTGGAGCGTCCACGATGCTACCCAGCAGCAAGTTTCTCTCAGTGCATGGCAGTCTCAGTCTCCCACTTCAGCCTTTGCCTATGAATCCCATTCGGCACAGTAAATATCCATCCAGGAAAACCTGCGCAGAGGCCACCAGTTCATCCCACGCACACAGCCACCGGCAGCCCCACGCAGCTGCGGGAAATGCGCAACGCTTCACGCATCTCCAGGCTACCACTGTGCTAGCCTACAAAACAAAAATACATTCTCCACCCAAACCGCCATTGGCTCCAACTAAAACACATCACTTGAGCAAAGTGCTTAGCTGTAATTCAAAGCAAGAAGACGCCACTATTAGAGAGCATTTGCTCAATGGCATGACGTATGAACACCGCTCCCAGGTTTTTCAAGTTCTGTAGAAGGAAGAACAGAGACACAGGTAGCGCTGGGCAGGAAGGAAGGAAGGTGAACAGCAACACAATCATTCAAAGCGGGATTTGAAGCCAGTACCAAGCTAAGGAAAACTAGTTAGATACCGTTTGTAGAAAGAGAGGTTTTACTCATAAAGAACAGGGAAAATGCCACCAAAACCTTCAAGTGAACCCAAAAAGTTACTGAAGAGTTGCTAGACCCAGACCAAGACTTTCATTCCTGCAGTTCTGCACCTCCTAGCCCAGGCTCTTACCCAACACCTGTACCAATCCCCACCACCTCTTCTTCAGCCTCAACTGCAGCACCAAACCAAATGAAAGTTTTTTCTGGCTTGCAAGCTGCTAATGAGGGACCTGCCACAGTTCAATTTCAGGCGAGTAACAGGTTGGCTATTTAGGTTATTAAAGGCTGCAGAAGCAGAAAGTCAAACACTGCACAAATTCACTCTCTTTCTAAGCCAGCGGAAAGGGAGGTTTATAAAACAGAAACCCTCATGATTTTGCTACTACAGTCAGGGAAAACAAAAGTGGAATGAGACCTTATTCTACTCACAGCCTAATTTTTTTTCTTCCTGCCACATTTTAGTTAGCACATGCTGCTTAATAAAGCCCTTAGTGAAGAACAGCAAAACCCATTATTGCGCTTTATATGTAAAAGGGCTGTTATCTCTTGGTCCTGTTTGTCTCCCACTCCCTTCACACCAAAAGCTCCCCATGTCTCCAAGTGCTTCCTCCAGAACACAAAAGAATTTTTATACCCAGAAGAGAAATACTACTCATTTTAAGGGAAGTGTCTGGAGACATACAGAATGGGAATGGGAAGAGGAAGGGGAAGAGCAAAGCATCCTGCTCTTCGTATTCCACAGATGGGCATGGGCCTGACGAGACGTGAACAGAGACATGATCTTTTTCTGTTCTTTGTATCACTTGAGAGCACTTTCCTTCAAGGAGGAAAAAGAAAAGCACACAGATAATTCTCTACAGGAGCACCATGCTGAAGTCTTACTTCAGTTGCCTGACAGTGTTAGTTCTGGTGTGAAATGCAAGGAAAGGCTGCCACCAACCTGCCCTGCTACGGAACCAAATGCACTTACCTGTCCGGGCAGCTTCTAATTGTGCTTTTTGCCCATTTTTATGCCAAATTACCTGGGTGACAGTTTCAGTATCCTCCTGATCTGTACTGTGCCGTTCCACAGAACTGTTCAATGCAGGTCTAATGCTATCTGCACGCTGAAATGCAAACATCATGGGTTTAATACAGTGTGTGAAATGGCAAAACAAAAACGAGTTCTTTGAACACATTCAAACTCTGCCCTCTGCAACGTCATGCGTTATGTTCAATTTAGAAACAGATAAGTTAGCAATAAACAGAATGCACTGTGTTGAAACAGAATTCTCTCTGCTTCCCCACACGCAGGCTCCAGATAACAGCACTATCTGATGTGCACCAGAACCAGAATTCAGTATTCTTATTAACAGAAACATTGTCCCCAGACTGCTTTACTGAAATCTGCTAGCGCTAATTAAGAACAAGGCATCATTTTGCCGACTACTTTCTTCACAGAAAACCTTCCTAAGTGGTACAATTCAATTATCTGTCAGCAGAGAAATCAACTGAAAATGTTCTAAAGGCTCTGCACAAGAGTGACCGAGAAGAGCTGCTTTAACTGAGCAAATATTTGTCTCTAGTCTAGCTAGAACATTTTCAATATATTTTTGGTACATGACTGAATATACTGCATTTACAGAGATTTAAACAAAGAAAAAACAAATCCCAAGGTTTTTTTACTAGAATTTGGCACTATATAATATATTTGAGACTGTATAGGCAAGCACTTCATGCATCCTGCAGTCCAATCACATCAATCAGGGGCAAGCTTTAGGACATGGGTGATAGACGCCGACTCTCCTTCATGAAGAAAATACCCTGTTGTCGTGGTTTAACCCCAGCTGGCAACTAAACACCACACAGCCGCTTGCTCACTCCCCCCGGTGGGATGGGGGAGAGAATCGGAAGGGTAAAAGTAAGAAAACTTGTGGGTTGAGATAAGAACAGTTTAATAATTGAAATAAAATAAAATAAAATAATAATAATTTGTAATGAAAAAGGAAAATAACAAAGAGAGAGAAATAAAACCCAAGAAAAACAAGTGATGCAAATGAAAAACAATTGCTCACCACCAACTGACCGATGCCCAGCCTGTTCCCAAGCGGCGGGCCCCCGGCCAGCCTTCCCCCTAGTTTATATACTGAGCATGACGTCATATGGTATGGAATATCCCTTTGGCCAGCTGGGGTCAGCTGTCCTGGCGGTGTCCCCTCCCAGCTTCTTGTGCACCCCCAGCCCCCTCGCTGGCAGGGCAGCACGAGAAGCTGAAAAGTCCTTGACTTAGTGTAAGCACCGCTCAGCAACAACTAAAACGTCCCTGTGGTATCAACATTGTTCTCACACTAAATCCAAAACACAGCACTGTACCAGCTACTAGGAAGAATTAGTAGCTAGAATACTAGAATTAATTCTATCTCAGCCGAAACCAGGACACCTGTATTACAAATGGATAACGCTAAAGCACACCCGAGACCCATCCTCATACATTTAACGGCCGCCTTCTAAGGGCCACAGCAAGGAACAGATGCGTATACCTCAATCACACACCACTGTGAGACACTCCAGTTGAGTCAGCTGTTGCTACATGGAGCTATAACATACACTAGACTGCCAAAACTGGTTTGGTGCTTCCGAATGCAACATCTTCCTACAGGTAAAATCTGAAGAATAATATTGTATTAAGCTAAGCTGGATTCACCAGTGCTTCAAACTTACCTCATTCCTCTCACTCATTATTAACAGGCTCAGTTCTGTGGTAAGTAAGAAAGTCAGTCATTTTAGCTGCATGGTCTTATTACTTACCTGTGTGGGGAAAGGAACCTGGATGCGCCCTTCTAGGATGTTGTCAGTGGTGATCTCTACAGAACGAGTTAGCTGCAGATCCTGTAGAACTACATGATAAGGAACCTGAGGGAACATCTCCTGAATCTGATGGGCCTGGAGAAAGCAAGGTTTATACAGTCAGTATCAGCAGTAAATAAAAGTTAGCTGGTAAGTATCTCAACAGAAAGAGATTAAAAAAACCAAACAGCTCAAAGATGCTGTTTATGCTATGATAACCCACACACAGAAAGAAAAACAAGAGAAAGAAAACCCATGCTGGCATTGACTTACAGGGCAATATTTTGACTCCATTGAAGCCAACACTGTAAAACTGCAACTCCTATGGAGGCACCACATGGTCCTGAAAATTTAGGTTCCTGAACAGTGCTTGTAAATGCACAAAGGCTTCAAAAGCTTCCCAACCCTCTTTTTAGGACAGCCTTTTTAATAAAGATCTATACGAAATTCACATGAGTGACTGAAAGTTAGATCAACACTGGGGGAAAAAAAAAAAAAAATCATTTTTCTTTGTCCCAGATGGGTTCGAAAATGGTACTGGTAAGAACAAGTGGAGTAAGTTTTAATAACTTACTCTCTCCAGCCACCCTGCCTACAAACCAGTTTAATAGGGTCTGAAAGCTCAAGTAAATTAAACTGAGCTGTCAGGGAACTGTTATTATTGAATTTCGAGCTACTTAAATAATATCCAAATTAAATAAATAAAAGTAAGAGGGCAGACAAATAATATGCTTTTAGAGTCCAACAGCTAGACTTCATTAAATATTAAAATCTGTATTTTAACTAATGCTGAAAGTTAGAGGGCGGGGGGGGATGAGAACAACAACAAGAAGAAAAGAAGGGGGGAAGGAGTTTTGAGAGCAAAGCAAAAACTATGCACCAGCTGACAGTGAGTTCAAACACAAGCAACTACAGCAAACCTAACTCTCCATTGTACTAACCTGTGACCAAAACAACTGATCTAGCACTTCAGCCTCTGGCTTTTCCCTCGAAATACTTCCCTAGGTTTTTATTCAGTAATACAAAGGAGAATTTCACTTATTTTCTATTAAAAATGTGTAACACTAATAGTTTGCTAACCTGGGCTTTTCCATTAAAGTAGGCATTTTAATACAAGTTGCTACTGTACTTTTAATAATATACAATGCTCAGAAATCATTACTCATCCTTAAAAAAAGCCCATTTGTGTCACTCTGTCCAGTAAAAGAAAAACTAAACTGACCTTAGATGGAGAGTTCCTGTATATTTAACTAGTAAATCATCTGCCAACACCCTACTGCTCCCTGCCCGCCCTGCCTCAAACCCCCTGAAAATCGTGGCCTTATCCTCTTGAGGCTTAAACTGTAGCGAAGGCTATGGGAGAGATCTCACACTCAGAAAATTTCATCGCTTTCGTGAGATACCTCACTGAACATTTATTAACATGCCACAGCATACAGTAGCTTTAAGAACTCAAAGGAAACAGCACTTCTCAAACTAAATGAACCAAGCGTGTTTCATGAGGCCATATCCTCCTCTTTTTGTACTACATTAGAGTGTTTATGTATGAAGTCAACAAACCCGGGATTTCATCCTCAACACTCCTATCATCATCATGAATCAACAAGAGTTGACTACAGAGAGCCCCATCTCGCACTGACAAGACACGCAAACAAAAACAGCTATCTTGGAGCTTAGTGCTATTAAAAATAAATACTAAAAAAATCAAAAGCTATAGAATGGGTTTGATCAGTTACCACTTGACCAACAGCTAAATTCTCTGGTTACAGACTCACATCCTTTGCTACTGCAAGTTGTGAGTGAAGGTAAGTACTGAAAAAAAAAGCTAAAGAAGTTGCACTAAGCAAGCTGAGAAAAAGTCTGCGTATCTACACAGAAAGTACATGTAATTTTGCTCCCTCATTTACCTACCTCCAGACCTGTTCTTTTATGTTTGCACATTTGAACCAACATATAGCCCTAACTTCACTAAAGTAAAGCTTCTCTCGCTCAAAAACATAGCTTTCATGTAGCATCTAAACACTGTTTTGACTTCCTTCCCCCTTATGTTCTCCATCTACATGTACCTCTTTCCCACCCCAACACAAATAGGAAGGCTGAGGTGCAAACTATTGAAGCAGTCTTACCATAGCATTAAGCTGGGAGTTGCTGGCTTGTGCAATACCAAGGATGTTGGTAGTATGCATCACTTCTACTGAAAAACTGGGCAGCCAGCTGGCAATTCGAGAGCCTAAGAATAAGAAATCACCAAGAAAGTCAAGCAAGAATATGAGGTTCTCAGCGGGCAAAGTACTTCTACATGTATTTAACATAAGTCTTCATATTTCCACAAGGTACATACGGGGAGTTCTGCAGTGCAATCCATCCCTAAGGTCTCCCAAAGATGGAGATGGCTGGAGTAAATCAGTAACTGCCGATACTCTCTTCAAACACACTGTCATAGTGGCTTAACAATCTGAGGGCCAGAAGAGGATCAAGAAAACAACACATCCTTGTTTTCCTGTTTTAATGTTCCCATTAAAGGGAAAATTAAAATAATCCAGAGCCAAATTCAGTTCTGGAATACATTAATAACTCCAGCAATTTTACTAAAAACAGGCCAGCCTCTAAACAGGCTGAATCTGGTCCCAAAACGGGTCAGCTATACGTGGCCGGCATCACTGAGAAAATATTACTACAAAGGGACACAGAGTAACCGAACAAAGTGACTGCTGCAATTGTGTGCTTAGGCTCAACAGGGTAGGGCACGTGGCTGGCTCCCTCCTCCTTCTGCATTTCCATTTAAATAAACACAGGGTTTGCTCTAGGCCACTTCTCCTTCTATCTCCACAGTAATTTTGCGGGTCTCCAAGCCACAGGAGAGCACTGGGGAGGACAGCTATCAAAAAAACAGTGGTGTTCTAAATATAAATGTCCTTTGGAGACCTAAAGCACCCCAAAAGTGGGAACCATGCAAGAAGCTATCAGCCAGTCTCAGTGTACCTAGAAATGTCTGACCCTCCTCTGCCCATTATTCTCCTCCCACAATCTCCAAAGACTGCAAAACCAGCACAGATGAAGAACGGGTCACTATGTAAGTTTGCAGCATCTCAGCTACATCATGGGAGCTCCACAAGGACGGAGCCCAAAGCTGAGTATTTGCACTAGCGAAACCTACTGAGAAACAAGAAGACTGCCATCAAAAACCGGGGAAACTGTGGGAGACAAGCACACATCGATACCCAACCTGTAAAAAAATCTGGAAGATAAGCAACAGAAATTGTCTCTTTCAGAACAAGCTTGTCTGCACACACAGAACTCATCATGGTCTGAAATCACATCTGCTTTGTGAGTGCTTATAACATACCACTGAAAAAAACGAGGTAAAACTGTTCCAGTTAGATGATTCCTTCTAAGAATAAGCTTCTGCAGACTTCTGCACCTAACCAAGTATTACAAGTTTCTTGTAAATTGAGTGGCAAATGGACTCTTGACAACCTCACATTAGCTAGGGGATAGTGGAAAGATCAACTTTTAGACTGCACCACAGGGTTTTTTTTCCCCTTTGTCACTAATTAACCACCACTTGGTAACGAAATAAGACACGTGAATTTCCCATTCTGCTCATCAACATGTCACGCAATGAATAAATGCCAGTATTAAAGCTGCTAACCACAACAAATCAAGAAAAAGGGAGCACTCGTACAAAATCTTTTAAGAACTCTCTGTAGCTCTGGACAACCTCAGAGACAGGCATCTGAGCTCGTGCAAAAGAACCGTAAGACATACACGTGTTTGACAAACACAAGCAGAAGCACGGTTTAAGTTTCAACTGAAGCATGGACAGAATGCCCTTCTACAGAAGGCTGTTCCCTTTGTTTATTTGGGCAACAGCATCAGATGTCAAATCTGCTTAGCTCACCATCAAAGTGGAAGAAGTGATTGTGCTGGTTCAAGCGTGGTCTGCCTTCTGCTACTGCCACGGGGACCAGGTTCTCATCCAGATTTTCCCTTTGGTGATCCTCCCTCACATGATGGCTGTCAGTGATATTAAGAGACATTCTGCAGGTGGGGCAAGATGTATCTTGTTCCAGCCAGGACCGCAGGCATGAGCTGACAGGAAAACAGTAATATTATGGTGAGCTTGCAGCGTTTTTCCAAGACACCAGTATCACGAGTACATCAAGCAGCTGTAGCATATTCTGTACAGAACATCAACGCACGGACTGCTGAGAGATAATTTGTGAGGTACGCTTGATGAGCTCCTAATGACTCCAGCATGGGTTTCTTATTTCTTTCAGCTGAAAATACTCAAGTGTTTGCTTTTTATAAACAAGCATGCAGATTTATCACAAACTGAAAACAGTCTCCAAGTTTGTTGTCCCTCTAGCTCAGAACAAGCAAGTTTTGCCTGGAAGGGGAAACAAAGCATTTCTGTTCTCTCACCATCCCCAACTGAAAAAGCACAAAAAACAACTGGACAAGTATTTAAAATATACTGACGCATTTTCATAGCAGTTCTGCCAGTGTGATGTGGCAATGGCACTTCCAAAGTTTTTCAAATATCTTTTCAAAAATATCAATACCCAAATCACCACCAAAGTGAGTACCACTCTGGAACTCTCTAAACAGATTAATTAATACTAATCAGTGCTGTGCCATTACAAGGTTTACTTAATTCTGAACATTTTCCGTCTTGCAGAAAGTGAGAAGTGTTTGAAATGCAGGTTTAAACACTCAGAGCTGTGCCTACTTTTTGATTCAGTTGCGGCATTTGTTGGCATGTTAAACCTAATTTTCAGTATCGAAGAACTGAACTTTACAGAACCGAACACATCTCAATATTACACACTTGCAGGGTGGGTTTTTTTTCCAGCAGAAGTTCTCAAAACACTTTAGAAAGGTGGAGGCATACAAAAAGGTCAAATAAGCCTGTTTCCCAAATTGTGTATTTGCAAATGGAGTAAAGGCACAGATCACAGGTTTGGGCTGACAGAGCAAGGAAAAAGCCCTAATTGCAGGACTATAGCAAAGTCAAGGATACAAGCACTCTGCACAATTCCTGAAGCTGTAGCATATAGACACATTGCCAAAGTGTTTCCCATCATATTTAAATGGAGGGGTACACACTGTTCAGAAATTAGTGATGGGTTTCCCAGAAACAACCAAAGCACTACAATAAAAAAATCTACCACCTTCCACCACCTTGGTCATCAGCACAGCCAGCATGTTAGCACTGCCGATGCTGCCCAACTTCACCTCCACTACTACAGGAAAACGACCCTGCACGCAGCGAACTCAAACCTCTGCTACGGTTGTACTCAAAAGGTCACTTGGGAAACACCCGGAGTGACACAAGCTACCACCACGCTGCTGCTCCTCAACGGCTCAACCACTGAGATGCTGGAACAGACCTGAACCCCTTTCAGCCTGCAGCAGCACCAAGCCCTAAAGGCTTGCAGTAAGCCAGCCGTGGTTATACCCATTTTGTAGCACACAGGCAGAAGGGCTCAGTCACCTACAGCACCTCAGAAGAAGGATGACTAACAACAGGCCAAGGTCGGCAACGTTTCAGAGCAGCAACTCTTTTGAAATCGACTGCTTCCTAAAAGATAAAGGAGAAAGTTTCAACAGAGCTTAAAAGATTCAGACACCCACTCCCATCAAACTTCCTTAATATTTAGACACAGAGTTGACCTCAGCAATGTGAATCTTCCCTGCCATCTTCTCTTCTACTCCAAATAAATGGCTATGAAAAAAATTCCCATGTAATTGAGAATGGACACAATGTTTAGCCTGTTGGCAAAATCACCAGGCTTTTATGAGGAGAGAAACCATTCCCAGGTTGTAAATAGGGTTATTAATTACATCTGGTTTTATATGCAAGAGTAAGTCATCCACTGCAACACGTTCCCTCCCTAAACGCACCAAGGAGGTAAGTGTAACTTAGCTTCAGAAAAAAATCCAAAAGGATCCTTTTAGATACAGAGAAAACAACTTTCTGAAGAGAAGACCCTGGGCTTCTCAAGTGCTCTGTAGGTGATTAAATATTCATATGATTCAGTAGCATTGGAAGAGGAGTTTCTGCTACGGAGGCACATTATCTCATTAGAGACTTCTTGGAACACAGATAAATATTTATGGCAAGGTTTGTCATAAATGACAACAAATTAGCACACAGATTATAACCTCTGGTTTGACAGTTACCAGAAAAGTAAAAGCTATTTGCAGAAAGTAACTTGCTCATATGACACCACAGGGACAACTGAACTGACCATGCATGTTAATCACATGGCACTTCAGAAACTCCTGATTCAATCCCCGTATCTCCTTTCATTTTTAAGCACAAGCGTGAAAATGTAAGCACTGCTACAAAAGATCTAAGAAAAGGCGCATCTAGCTCAGCACATTGTCTCCACAAGCATCTGCTACTATTCACTACTGAGTGAGTGTAAGAAACAGTATATAGAGAGATCCTTTGGCCAGGAGCCTCCTGGTTCCAACTACCAGCTGCTTACGGACCTCTTCAGCTAATTTGGTTAACCTCTTTTACAGCCCTGATGGACTCATACCCCCACGGAATCAGATAACCAGACCTGGCCTCCACAACTGTCCTGGAGGACTCATCACCATGCAAGGATGCACTATATAAAAATATTCCCCATTTTCTCTTTAAAGCTGATATCTGAAAGGCACTTAAGGATCTAACTCCAATTTTTCTTCCTCACCTGAAAATCAACACACCCTCATGGAAGAGGCGATGCATAGGGTGAAGTAAGGGGGAAAAGACTGTGCTTTACCAAGCAGCTACACAGCAAGGCAGGGTACAGACTTGCAACTGAGATACCATAACTCAACACTATCTACCCGTTAGCTGGCAAGATGCCTACTCTTAGTTTGGGGGGAAAACGAATGCACCAGGTGAAACAACTGAAACGTGAAAATGACTGAAGTGAACATGACTTGTATTTTCTTACTAGAAGCAGACCAAGATGACCCAGGCAGTAAGCATTCACAGCTTTGCTGATAGTTCGTTACTTGTCATCCTGCTGTAACTTTCCGACATGCCCATACCTCCCTTCCTTTCTATAGTCAGGTGCACCCGCTCCAGTCCCAGAAACGTACTTGTGGAAGAGATGGCCGCAAGGGAGTTTACGTGCAGATTGCATGGAGTCCCAGCAAATGGCACAGTCATCATTATTGACTGCTAGCTCCTCTGGTGTTGCAACTGCAAACCTAGAAAGAAGAAAAAGGAAGAGACAGAAGTAATGACTACACCAGCTCAGCACGGCCTCCTGTCTAGCTAACCCCGCACTGAGAAAACTTTATCCTCCACATTAACTTTTCCTTGGGAGAGGTCTGCCAGCAGGTTTGCTATTTTTTTCCATAACTCAGACTCACACTGCAAACAAAGATACACACGCATATCCCACCCATGCCTTCTTGCAGGCACATTTTTTTGCACATCTCTGCATACATCCTAAGCGCAAAAAGCTTTGACTTAGTATCTTCCAAGAAGTACGATCATTAGGTTGAGAACCTCAAGTTATAATATGTATAGATTTGGCTTATGTCATTTTTCTAAATGAGTTTTAACAGCTGTACCCATTAAGATGTCTTCTTGGATCATAAGCATTTATGGTCTGACTGATTTTGGCCTCAGATTTTGCCAAACCCCATTTGTCTTTAATTTTTTTTTCTTCTTTTTTTAAACTACAGCACCACGCAAGCAGCTACTACATAGTACCCAAACACAGACAATATACAGATGAGTGGTATAACAACGTTTCACAGTACTGCTGGTGTGGAATATACCTGAAAAACAACTACACAGAAGCAGGGAGCTCGCTGCCATCGGCAGCTTCAAGAGGAAGCTTGAATGTGGTTCTTGCAGAACACCACATCAAGTCGCTCAGACAAGAAGTCTGAGACACTTGCAACTCAAACAGCTTTGTGAGCAGCTTAAAGGGGTTTAGTGGCTGCATCTTACTGAAAAGAAACAATGCATTGTGGATGAACTGTATTTTGCAGCTCTTAACCTGATATTACAACCATTAAACGAGTTTTCACAAAGAAAACCTCGGAAATTTCTAGAGAAGTCAGTCTTCTCCATCTGGACTACAGCAGCAGGCATCAGAGCTAGTCAAACCCACTGAAGTCCACAATGAAAATTTAATTAATATTTTGATTTCATTTCAGGCAGTAACTGAATAGTATAGCCTAATGAAATTAAGAGCATTTATTTCTATCACAGCCAAAGCCAATATTTGACAACTGAAACAGGCAGAGCTCTGCAGAGCTTATGTCACCCCACCAGGGCAGTATACCAGAGAATACAGGACAAGAAATACTGGACAGGGGAGTTCACTTGTTGCCCATAATACGTTACCAGTAATAGTGCTATTGTAAAAGTCAATCCTACACAGCTGTTAAAACCAGAAAGGGTGTCCCCAGTAACAAAGAAAATGGGTAGAAACATACTCCAAGTGTAAAGACTTAAGAGACGGATTTGCAAGATTGCATCTCTCCAGCTTACACCATGCCATCATGTATTGAAGGAACGTAAAAGAATCCCAGCTTCTTCATCAGGATCCTCTCTGCAAGATCCACATCAAGATCCCAGAGCAACTAAGAGGCTCACCTGGCTTCCATGTTTCCAACGACACGCAGGTAGTTCTTGTGCCGCCGAATTCTTCGTTGAACCTCGTGAAACAGGTAGCGCAGCTGCATAAAAATCACCAGGCTCGCCATTGACAACCAGATATTGCCAAACAGCTTTGGAAAAAAACAGAACGGTGATTAGAAACAAACACCACAGGCAACAAGAGGCTGCCACAAGAAACTGCATCAGGTCTTAAGAGAAAAAGAAATCGAGAAACCAGCACTGAAGAATTTTTCTTTTGCTGAGACCATTCGGACTAACCACACATGTTCACAGGTATTACTACTCATTACATCTTCAGATACAACTTAAGCAGCACAGCATTTATAATAAGGACAAATGGTATTTAGTCCTGCTCAGCTTAATGTCTCCTGCTGCCAATGAAAATAATTCAGTCTGATATTACTCAATAACAAAGCTAATTCAACATCTATTAAACAGATAATTACACAGTAGTTAATACTCCATAACAAAGTTATTTGTGAGGCCTCCAATTACACAGGAGGAAAGAACGCCAGAACTCCCCACACTACATTTTCCTATTTAAATAACTTCTCTGTAATATTCAGCTCCTAAAAGAAGCAAAGCAAACAAATATATAAAATACATATACTCAAGACCCTTTATTTTATGGCCAGTCTAGTTGCTCAACATTATGTCCAGTATTTCATACCAGCATATGAATATGATGCATCAAGTCCAGTGAAAGCAAGGTTAGCTCCATGACAAAATCTGTGTAGTAGACATAAGTGCCTTTGCCCTCCCATGTTCCTTCATGGTTGAGATCCCAGAGATGAATTACATATCTGCAAGAGCAGGGAAATCAACATTATTCTATCTTTTTTGTTAAATAGCATCTCTAGCATTCAAACTATTTCATCTATTTTTCAGACAACTTCTGCATATGGATTCTTTGCCCTTCATAACCCCAGTGCCCACACTCTGTGCTTTCCCGGGGGACTTTTTTTTTTTAATGTTACTGGTTTCAAACAGCAACATTTTGAAAAGGCAAAAAGGAATCAATGCTTAGCCCACACTGGCATTACAGATACCACCAGCTGACAGAGAAGATGTAGCATTTGCTAAAAAATCCTGCATGTACCGAAAGCCAATCTTGGGATGATAGTAACTACAGACCCACATTTTTCAGCACGCGAGGTGTTTCTCAGGTGAGGCATTACAGCTTGGTGACACACCTGAAATACCAATAGTGACCTGGACAAAGAGGTTCTGTGCTACACATCATATCCTACATATGAACACACACGTGCATTACAGATACACATGCATGCTACTTTTTCAAAGCAAAAGTTCTAGAGACGAAGATCTTAAAAGAAACACAGTAAGATGACATTAAGTAGCATATATCAACCCTCATACAGCAGCACCAATCCATTTTAATCCATGCCTCAAGCTATTATCACCCACTAAAGCTATCCATGCATTGCAGAATTTATGCTTAAAAATAGTACAGGCTAAAGTTAACCACCTTTGCCCACCTCTAAACATGCATTTGCAATTGAACAAGGTAATTACATACACCTCTTAAATCAACATGTTACATGCACTACCTTCTTGAACAACCATCCTGCAAAACATAAGCTACTCACCGTAAAATCACATGAGCAGTTCTGACTGTCACAAGCAGAGACTGTAGAAGAGGGAGGGGGGAAAAAAAAAAAAAAAGACATGTTAACAACATTCCGGCAGAGACAGTGGTCCAGAGGCAGGAGCTAAAGGACTAAAACACAAAATGCATTTATTGCAGCTTAACAAGTTCCTGTGAACCAACGGTCACTACAGATGACTGTGTGCACAACATACCTGTGACAAACATGAAGTTTATAAATAAATATGGAAGAAATTGTTCTCACACACACAATGCTCTTGAAGCAGCCACTAGCATCACTGCTGTTAAGTCTCACTTTTTCCCTCACTACATAGGACATACTATCTTTTTCAATTGTTATCACTCAGTGAGTGTCGAGACCACAATCCCACCAACTACCTCTCCTCATCCCACTGCTCAAGAAAAATGTGAAGAACCGAATAGTAGCAGGAATTTGAGGAAGAACCACAGAAGCACTTTCAAATAATTTCCCCCCTTTGCTGAGATGTGAACGCTGCAAAAGTAACTTCTCTCTTTAATCATACTTACCTCTCTAGGTAAGTACAGGGAAAAAACCTGAGTATATCAGAAAGTGCAAGTAGGTCAGAGTGTAAAGACGAGTCACCAGAAAGAACTGTTTCCAGAATACCTAACCACATTTCCATGGGCTCTTATCATCTAAGAAACATGGCCCCATCACCTCTCTCTAACCTGTCAGGCCCACAGTGCCCCGTGCCTTCACTGTATCCTCCCAGCGAAAGAAAATGGGACAGGATGAAGCCCCTTCAGAGACTGCCCACGCTACCCTGCGGTTAGCAGGGGCCAACCGACACCAAGATGCAGGGGATTTATAATAAGCAACTGAAACCATTTCTGGAAAACTGGTCTGATGGCATGCCTTCAGCATAAGTACTAAAAACAGTACAGAAGAACTATCAAAACCACTAACTTCCCAATATAGCAATAAAACAGTTGGTTTGAGTAATTTTTTCCATCTGTAAAAAGCATTCTTAAAATCCTTCTATGCATATTTAACTCTTAGTAATATCCAACATATCTGCCAACTCTTTACTAGTTGGCTTTAAAATAAATGTTCCTGTGACTATTTAAACACCAATGCAATCTTTTATCTAAGTAAGGGCTTCAGGATAAGATGCACACATCATTCAAATAACACAAAAAAAAGTCAAGAAGGTAACAGCAAATCACCTAGCATGGCGTGCTGTTCTCATCACAAACATCTTTCATAAAAAAGTTAAACTGGCACACTAGCTGCTCCTGCAAGGCACGTTATGAGACCCTCTTCTGTCTCCTGTTACCCGGCATGTGGGCACCAGAAAGAGACTACACCTTGTTCACACGAGGTTTTTGGCTACAGAGACACTTTGGGCAGACCACAGAGGAAAAGTAAATACGTCCAAATTCTAACCATGCAAGTGGTGAAGCAGAATGATTACCTGAGCTGCTGGATGGATATGCCATTGAGCACAAATTTGTGTCAAAACCAGTACACGTGGCATAAAGTCTCCGATAAGGAAGACATCTGTCAGGTAGAAATCTGAAGAGTCTAGTCTTTGCAACTTTTAAGAACTTAATGTTGCCAAGACATGATTTATACTGGTTAGTGCTGAGGCAGCAAGAGCATCAGAATTAAAAGGATGAGCTAGTGCAGATTTGGTCAAGGCACTGGTCTCTGGTTCCTCCACTGTTTCCAGAAATGCATTTCAGCGTTCTGACATGAGAAATACTTTGCAGAAAGCACAACATTGCATCACAAGCTACACAAGTCCGTAATCTGAGGTTCTAAATGTACAGCAGGCCATTTTCAGTACCGACACTTCAAGAGCTCTTGCTCTGCTCAAAACGAACTGTTTATCCCCCCTGGCCTCCGTGATACTGGCACGTAGATATTAGTGACGTAGATTAGCACACAACTGGAAAGCACTCAAACCCTAAGATAACGGATGCAGCATCAGAAGCTATACAGGAAAATATACTACTATCTGTAAGGCACAACTCTAAGATTTGAATATCACTATCATTATACGGCCTTAACTGAGATGTATGAAACAGGATCAGAGGACGGCTGCTACAGGAATGGAGTAATTCTTTGTTACAACAAAAAAGGGGCAAAGATAGACAGACTGCACATTACTTACTATAGTATAATTCTCGAATACCACATATTAAGGCAAAAAACCTTAATGTTTACTCAAAAATACAGACTGTCCTTATTCAACCTTCTCTGGGCATTTGCACGTTTCACATCCATCCTTTGCAGGAAAGAAAATGCTGACAAACAACACAGAACAAGGAGAAGGCTAACCAAAACCCGAGAAAAACATCTATATTGCTTTACTGAAAACCCTGAGGCATCAAGCTAAATCAATGTTTGCAGAGTCAGGAGAGAGATGAATAGCTTAATGTAACTTAATGTAATTAAATACACACTAATGGAATACACTTGGCAGGATCCCTCTCGAACAGCATCACACAAGCCACCACCAGGAAAACATTTCAGTCTGCAAGATTTAACACTTTTTGCTGAGACTGCCACGAGGTGTCACTGCTAGTACCTGTAGAGAAAGAAATCTAAATGTTTTATTCCACTTACATGAATGCTGGGTATTAAAATCAAGGGCACTACTCATGGTCGCCCAATCCATACAGGGCATATTTAAAACGTTCATGAAAGGGAAAGATATTAGACAATTTCATACGAGGAAAGATTAAACAGACTAGAATTTTTTTGCTTGGAAGGAAAGTCAGAAGGGGAACAGGAGAAAGGTCTATAAAATCACAAATGGCATGAAGAATAGTAAACAGGGAATGATTCTTTGCAGTTTTTCACCATAAATGTATTAGATGATAGCCAGGGACATTATCAGACAGAAGAGTCAGAACAACTAAAAGAGCTCTTTTGTGTACACGAAGCCAAGTTAAACGTGGAATTTGTTGCCTTTGGATATTGCGGAGGCCAAAGTATAAATGAGTTCAATAAACGATCAGACAACTTTCCAGAGTCCATCTGAGGCTATCAAACCCAACAGGCTTGTGCAACCCTCAGCTCAGGAACGTCCTCAAATGCCAGCTGCTGCAAGCAAGGGTAGGAGACCCTTTCCTATACATTCCCCACAAAGCTCCTCTGCTGTCCACCAGCAGCACAGCAGGCTGCGTGGATCCATGCCTTGCCTGAGGACCGTACACTTATGCCAACTGAACTGCTCCTTTGTTAAGCGGCAGACAGAACAGCTCCCACTGAAATGAATAGCTGGGCCCCATCCTGTAACCCAAAACACAGACACCACCACACAGTGCAGCGCTAATGAGGCAACACGTCGGCACTGGAACGCTGCCTGATAAACCTACCCCATGCTGGTACGCAGCTGATACATCCTTCTGCCAAGCCAAGATAAGAGAGACAGCACCGACGAGACCCCGCCTATTAGAGACACTGACAAATTTTCAATACCCTTCCACTGCGGCATTACAAATCTGGCCTTGCATACTCTTGTATTCAGGGAAAAGCAAACTGACATATTAAATAACTGAACTGTGGTGTAACCAGCATCATATTCTCCTACTATCAGCTAACTGTTTTCTTTCCTCCTCACTAACTCCAAGTATGAATTCAAGATAGGAGAAGAAAAATAAACCGTACATGCTACCTGTTATCTGAACTAAGGGTGTGCTAACACGACTTACTTGCAATTACACTGGTTACCTCCCCTTTGTTTATCACTTCCTCAGGCAGAGCGCAACAACCCACCATAACATCAAAAACATACTGATGTTCACTCCACAAACATATTGATGTTTGCTCCACACTGCAAAGGGTTCAGGAGTGCACAAACATGCGTTGCTCATCTCGGCTGAGACACAACTCTTTACACAAACATAAGCAAATCCCATGAGTATGCCGTAAAGGAAAGGATATTAGTCTCATTCTTTTGGGGGAGAAATGAAATAGAAAATACATCCTCAAAGAAACAGGCCGAGGTGCACATTACACTTTCATGTACGCTCTCTCCCTCTCTCTAGCGGCCGTTTGAACTAACCCTTCTTGCAATGCTCATGAAGCACAACCATTATTTTTTCAAAGGCTGCCATTTGATTTCAGCATCATCTTAACGGATTTATCCTCTCACTCTCTTCTTCAAAGATTTTTTGCAGCCTTAAACTCTAAAGAGAGAAAGCATGCAGATCTGGCAACCACTCTAAAACAGGGGAGGGTTTGTTTGCGTCTTCATAGTTTCTTCCTTGTGGGAAACTAAAAGAAAACCCACCGCATGCCAAGATACCCCCAAGTGAGGGGTGAAAAGAAAAGCAGAAGCCACGACACGTATGAAGGAAGTCTCACCTCTGCTGCCATGAAAGCCAACGTGTGCATGCCATGGGTGTAGCCAATAATACCACAGATGACTGCTAATCCACAGCAGGACAGGAGCATGGCTATGAGAAGGGTCAGGACTCTGATGTGGCTGCTCATGGGTGTGGTAGGAGAAAAGGAAAGCTGCAACACAAATACATGAATACATAACAGGTTTAAAGGAGTACTTCATCCACCCTGCCGTCCATGGTCACCTCACCAACAAGTCCTCATTCAGGAAAATCTTTTGCTTTCTAGAATAAAACCAATTTCATGACCTCAACCACGCAATGTAGTAATAAATGACGCAGAATAAAGCTAAAACCACACACCATCCCAAAGTCTTGTTCGTCTTGCTGTCATTTACATTCACCAGGCTTTTAAAGCCAGAAGGGATCATTACGATTATTTGATCTAATGTTTAGATCATCTGTGCAAGCAAACCATGGACACTTTCTCACACGGTAGTTTCTGCATCAAATTCACAGCATCGGCTTAGGATGAACATGCATTTTAGAAAGATGCCTAACCTTGATATACAGTCTTTGAGCAACGAGAATAATTGTTCTGCCAATTTTTCACCTTACAGCTGATGTGAATTTGTCTAACTTTATCTTCCAGCCTCTAGATCTTCCAATGCCATTTTCTTCTGGAAGAAAGAGACGTCTCCCCCCAAAATTTAACTTGCAGCTAGAGACTGCTGGACAGAGTCTACTGAAAACAGTTGTCTCATTCAACAGCATGCATAGTGTATTAATTCCCTAAACTACCTTAATGGTAGGCTACACCTAGGCTCTCTGAATCAAAGATGACCCAAGAGGCGAAGTATTTAGGTGGTCCATCCTCTTATTTTCAGGGCAGGAAGGGGAAGAACAGGACAAGGAAAGGAGCTGCCCAAAGCTTCACTCTGGTCCGACTGATGAAGTGGACTCCCATGCTTTGTTTTTAAACTGGTTCATTCTTCCTTGTGTGTATCTGGTTCAGTTCCACATCCCCCTGAGTTTGCAAGGCAGATCACATAAGTACTATTTGTCCAAGTAAAGAATACGATACATGCTTTGAATGCAGAAGGAATATAATAAGGATTTCTTCCAACATGAGCTTTGTTCTTTCACAGCTTTCTGAACAACACTAAAAATACCAGATGACTGCCTTGTTCACTTCTGTCTCCATTTTCCTAACCCCAACCAATCTAGTTTCAAGCTTAGCGCTTAGCTACTTGTGAATTCACAGGCCTTACTGGATAGTAATAAAAAAAATTGCAAAGCACAGAGCTACCAAAAGGAAATTCATGGATTCAATTTAGTTCAAACTTTTATTCCAGGACAGAGGAGCTGAGGAAAATGCATGTCCATTATAGATGTTTAAAGGGCAAGATTTACTGTTCAAATTCCAGTTCCTTCTTCCTTGCCTAGCCTTCAATTTCTGCATCTCTACGGAATTTATTCTTGGTATTAACAGAAACTGGGATGTAGCTTATGGAGAAAATTGCACTGTATATTGTAAAGACATTGGCAGTCAACACTTGGTAGACGTAAACGAGCTTGAAACCTGAGCGCAGAATCCGCAGAAACAGGCTTCGTGGACCAATCCTAAAGGGCACCAATCTAAGGGATGTTCTGTTGTCAAGATTTCTTCACTAAGGAGAGCTATGAAGACATCTCACGGAGTTACGTAATAGTAATTACAGGGCACATACACGGAGCAATTTATCGAAGCAAATAAGTGTCTTCAGCTCCATTTGTCTCATGGGAAAACTGAAGGAGTAAGATTGACATTGCACTTTAAAGCAAGTATTCAAAGCTACTGGGAGGTGCACGTGTTCAGCACCGCAGGGGGGGAAAAGGTCTAAATGATCTGTCTGTAAACTACCGTGAACCAGTGCCTGAACCAGCAGCAGAATTTGCATGTCCCAAAAGACAGCCCTTAATCAAAACTTACATATTCAAAGCGATCCTTGCAGAGCTGAACCATAAGATGAAGAAACACAAGTCCAGAGAACCAGAGGCACCACATCACCACTTCTTCCACTGTCTGAACATTCAGCACACCAAAAATGAAGATGAACTTGTAGAAAATGAAATTCCAGAATTTATCCTTGAGATGCTGTAAAGGAAGACATTTGGTTACTGCAGTGAAAGCACTGACAATCCACACGCAGGGGCAAGGAGGAGGGAAAAAGAGAAAGAAAAAAAAAGATGGAAGTAGAAATGCGACAATACTTTGGCAAAAGCCTGCTGCATACACATCTTGAATACTATTTGTTACCCTTACTGAATTAAAAACATATTAGAAATATTAGCGGTCCTTAGTATCTATCTAGTCTTTTGTACCACCACAGCATAACTGTGCAACAGAGTGCACAATGTAGTTTCCTGCCATACTTCTAAAACAGTGCTTAGCACAAACCAAGTTTGATCTCAGTTTGATTCTCCATGCCCAAGCAACACAGCTACTGGGCCGCAAACACAAAGTCCTCTTTGCTAGAAGAACTGCCATGGTTAGTTATACAAGATGCCCAAATAGCCTAGCACCTTGCTTCCAAAAGCCTGTCAAAAAGTACAGATGATTAAGAAAAGATGACAAAGTCTGTTCTTAAAGAGCACAATGCCTACAGTGGAGAATGAGATGGATGAGCAATGAAAAAAAAATTATTCCCACGCACATGCGGTATGAAAGAAACAATGTGATGGTCTCAAGCAGCAGATAGCAAGCCAGCTTGTTGGGGAAAAAAAAAAATCATGAAATAAAATGTTTTGTTAAAGAACATGATGAAATCACCAGGAGTTTAGTTAAGACAGGCCCAGAATTCCTTCATGATGCTGCCATTTTTGGCTCGCCAATATTAATAACCAGCTTTCCTTTACATGAGAACTGAAGCATACTCCCACTGTCCAAACACAAATGGATCCACGCTGTTACTGCTTTTCACTTCAGTTTTTAAGAGGGTAGAGAACATCCTGGAAATTATCACTGGTTAAAATTCCACATCCTTACAGTCAACACAGACTGGAAAGAAAATCTGGCCCAATGCAGTTTGATAGTGCCTTGTTTCTAACACGCTTCACTCGGAGGCTCTACGGGGTGTGACCCACAAATGCAATAGGCTTTGAGAGATCCATGGTTATTAATGAAGCTTTATGTGCTTCAGTTCTGCACGTCAAAAATCATCATGGCCTGATTTCTCCTAAAGAACTGCATTTACACACTTTTTTTTTTTTTAAATATGTGAACACACTTCAAACCACTGCTACTGCATTTACACAGAGCAACTTATGCATTTGCCTTTCTTTTGTTAAAAAATATACAGACACTATTCAAACTACTGCTGCTGCTGCTTTCATCTCCTGCAGAGTTCTGTTTTTAAAAAGCCTGGGCTTTGATGGTTCCCTTGCTGAATTTTTAAAAACATTCTCACCTAGCCCAAGAGCAGGACTAAACAGCCTGAGTTTTCAGCCCTGCTTACCTCCTTTCTCTGGGCATATGCCTGCCTACTCCCTCTTAAACCTGAGGGCAGGTAAACCATCCACTCAGCGTATGAGGATGGAAAGCACTTCTCCAGCAGTCGAGGCACAAAACAAGGTACAAGAGGGAACTCAGACTGCCAGTGCCGATAACTAACTACGAAACACAATGGAGAAATGCTGCCAAGCGCAAACTGAATAGAGAAGAACACATATTGTAAGAATTCTGAAACAAGGTGCACTTGTAAGAAATCTGACAAAGTTCATTAAGGAAGCAGGATTTTCAAGTTGACCATGGGCTTATAAAACACAACAGGAACAGAGAAAAAGGAAAGTTCCCTTCAGAAATAAAGTGGAAGCTTGTGGCCGTGGATATACTAGCTAACCAAAAGGTAAGGTTTAAGTTTATGTTGTTCTAAAATTTACTTTTCTTGTGTACTTTCAGCAATTCCATACAGCAAACTACACCAGTCGTACACCAAGAAATTACGAAACATGACAATATCCAAGGCAACGCATTGCTGTCTTACCTGCCTCTCACTGACACGGAGAGGACCAAACACCATACACTGGATTAGCTTAGCAACCAACATCAGAAAACAGCAGGCAGTGTTCACTAGTACCTGGAAAGAAATAAAGCAGTCAGCAGCAAATACTTTTGCCCTATTTAGAAGGGGAGAGAGAGAGAGAGAAAGGGGAATGAACGAGTCTAACAAAGCCTCCCATTGTTCACAGAACAGTATTAGTTGCCCTTTTTTTTTTGGGGGGTGAAATTTAAGCCTGGCCAAGACATGTACAGTAGCTGGTAAGTCACTTAACTTTTTTTTCTAGAAATACTAACATGGTCAGTTTGATACACCAGTATATCCAACAAACTAACCTACCTCTTCACAATAAATTGTTTTACATAGATTAGCAAATTTTAGCACCAAGGAACATGGGGACAAAACTTACAGATCACAGAGATGCTCATTTTATTTAACATGGGCAGATGAGAAAACCCCACTTTGAATCTGTTGTTAGAGGAACAAGATTCAGATGCTGTCTCAAAACATACTGAACAGCTCACACCCCTTCTGTAACAACACTGCGTAAATCCTTCTTGGGAAACTGCTTTAAAGCAAAGCAGCAAGGAGCAGAATACACGGGCCTGGGAAAACTGCTTCTCACATTTGACTAAGACACTTGTAATTAACTTTTGACCTACGCCGAACACTAAAAGGGGGAGGGGGATGATGAAGCAGCCTCACCCTGTCATTTCTAAAGGACATACAACAGACTTTTCCAGGGCTCTTAATTTAAGGTCCTGAGACCAAGTTCCAACAGCCTGAACGTGTTTGGTATACTTAAAAATCAGCGCCTCAGTCAAGCATGCTGTAAAGCAGATGTCCAACTAATACCACCTTTGACTGACAGACATATGAAAAGTTCAACAGCAACAGCTCAGCTAGGTTTCTGATATCCCCTTGTTGAACCTTTATTTCAACTACAGAAATCAGTGAGCCAAGATTCATATACCATTGCCAGGTTTGGGTTTAAAGAGCTACAGAAAATTCTTCTCATTTTTTTTTCTTAAATGGTGAGAACACTTCCTCTTACCTGCATGACTTGAAATGTTATTTTAAAAAACAAAAGCAGGTAAAGCTTGGGCTTGAATACCTGATGGTCTCTTACAAAGATTTCTAGCCGAGCAGGACACGCAGTGCTTCGAGAGGCGCAAGTGCAGCACCCACCAGGCACCGCAGCAAAAGCTCCCAAGAGCTTCACCCAAATCGCACCCATGGCAGGCGGGGGACGCTCAGGGACAAGCACAAGACCCAAGCTGAACTTTCAGGGCGCTCGGCTTTCACGCAGCCCTACCGCCCCGGCCAAGGAAGGAAGGAAAGCGGTTGCGGCAGCGGCCCAGGGAGGGGAGGGGATGGCAGGGGTGCATCCCCGGCCCCGAGCGGGCAGCCGAGCTGGCGGCGCCCACCTCCCCGCCCCGCCGAGCCGCCTTTCCTCGCCCAGCTCTCCGGGAGCCCCCTCTTTATTCTGGGAGCAGTTTTCAAACAACAATAACGAAAACAGCCCCCTCCGAAGCCCGGCCGGAGGCGGCCCGCCCGCCTTCCTCCCCCTCCTCAGCCGCGGTGAGGTGCCGGCAGAGGCCGCCCCCGGCCCCGTCGCAGGCCGCGGGGCCCGCAGCGCCGCTCCGCCGGGCTCAGCCGCCACCCGCCCGGCCGGGCCCGCAGGCCCCGCCGCCTCCCGCCCCGGCCCGGACTCACCCAGACGCAGAGGCTGTCGGAGAGCAGGTAGTAGGCGACGTCCAGGGCCCGCGGCCCGCCGCGGCGCTGGGGCTCGGCCGGCTCGGTGCCTGCCGCCCCGCCGCCGTCCGGCTGGGCGCCGCCGGGGGCCTGGCTGAGGGCGCGGTAGGCGCTGAGGCCGGTGCCCAGCAGGGCCAGGGCGCTGAGAGCCGTGTAGGTGCGGAGGCTGGGCCAGGGGAAGCGCTCCAGGAACAGCAGCGGCATCGCGGAGCCCTCGCCGCCGCCTCGGCCCCGGCCCGCCGCGCTCCGCTCCCCCCCCCCCCCCCCCCGCCCCGCTCCTGCGGCCTAGCGCCCGCCTCGCCGCCGCCCCTCCCCGGGGCCGGCCCCCGCTAGAGGCCGGGGGAGGGAACGGGCCCAAACCCCCCCCGCCCCGGCTCCGAGCGCCGCCGTCCGCCCGCCCCGCCACGAACGGCTCCCCAGCGCACTGAGTCACGGCCGGGGCGGCGCTTCCAGCCGGCCCCGGCGCTGCGGGAAGCCCTGGACCCCCCCGCCCTGCCCTGCCCGGCGCGGCGGGGGGCGGGGAAGAGGCTCCGCACCCCGGCAGCCTGCCCGCTCCTGGGGCAGGAGGGGGGGGGGGGGCCTGCGGGAAATCGGAGGGGTTCTCCTTCGGTAGCCCCGAAACCTACAGGCACGTAGTCACAGGAGAAAGCAGAGAGCCGATAACTGCACTTGCAGCACTCTTTCACAGGTAGCGCCGAACAAAAATTAGCCTCTCAAACTAGCATGCAGCAACGGAAGATGAGGGATGCTGTTAAATGCCAGGCCTCGAAAGCAGTGCTCTGCTGCTTGTTCTTGAAGCACCTGACTTCCAAACCTCCACCTTCTCTTCCTCACTTCCCCATGCAAAAATTGTTCCGTTCTGCACTCCCCTGCTAGCTTTATTTTCCCTATCTGGCAGTTGTCTAAGAAACCATACATTTTGCTAACCATATGTCTAGGCCTTCCAGCCATAGGACCAAAGCAAACAGCCCTACCACTGCATTTTCCAGTACTTTTTCAGTACCGATCCCATACTGCACCGCTTCAATTTGACTGAAGCGCCAAGCTGTCGCAATTGTTCTGCACGTAGCCTATCAGTACAGCTGGCAACAGAACCAAGCACTTTGGCAAGTTTCAAGTTCTCTTGGCAGCACGCGCTCTCCAACGATGCCTTCGTAAAAGAGGACAGCACACAAGCAACAGTGCATCTTCTGATCAGAGGCAGAATTTGGAAACAAGTCTTTAAGAAGAGTTACTAAGAAAAACTATGGAAGGCTAAAGGCATTAGGAAGGGACACATCCAACTGGAACTGATGTTTAGCCAAGCATGTAAAAAAACGCAAACTATAAAGGTTGATATTTACTACCTGCAAGAGACTGAAATGTTGAGGAGAAAAAGCAGAAGCATGGGTATCCCTTGCAGGATGACACAGCACACTGGTCTACTACAACAGCTCGGCGTAACAGGGAACCACTTGCACGTGGCATTGGCAAAACATTCCAACGTGACCCAAACTCTGTCCTGTAGCTATAGAAAAATATACAAAATTAATTTCACTTTCAATATGGCAGCTGGATCTCCAGCCAGCCCAACAGAACTTGTTGGGTTCTTATTTTCTTAATGGGGCACAGAGAGAGAAGATACACGTTACACCTCCTCCAAGCCCTGTACAAACAGTAATGCTTCCAGATCTGTTCTGGTAAGCTTTGAACAAAGGTTACACTTGCCTTTAAGTACTCATATTCCCTCAAAACAGCAATTCTGTTCTCTAAGTTAAGGAGAGACTGAACATTATATTGCACCTACTTATACTGTTTAATTTCTCCCTCAGACTAGTTCCCTGCTCAGGGATGCAGATCAGAGCATCCGAATGGTCCCTGAATGGTTTAGGTCCTCCTCTTGTTTCCAAGATCTTCTGTATTCCTGAAGGAAAGTAATAAAGTTTAAAATATGTACCTAAAAGTAGGAGACAACTAAAGCAAAAAAAAAACACCACCCAAAAACCCAAACCCAAGACAAACAGAATCTTAACCATTTTGTTTAATGTTGTACAAAAAAAATTTGGTGAGTATTACAATGAAAAGTGATTAAAACACTGATATCACATTGCCATCCCACTACCTAAACAGTTGAGATTCACTTCTCTATTCATACAATAGAAAGTTTAGTGGCCTTCAGGAAAAGAATGACATAAAAAAAATCCTTGCGTCACACGTATTCTTTTCTCTACATTTTAAAGCTGTGCTCACAGAGACGGCTTCTTCTATCAGACTCTTCAGGTATTCAGGAATTCAGTTGTAAATAAAGTTGAACCTAAAATTAAAAGGATTATACCAAGTGAGGAATTCTCATTCTTTTTATGTAACTGACATTTTTGAATGAATAAATAAGCAATTGTTTTGTTTCTGCTCTTGATAAGCCTCCATCTGACAGAACAAAAGTGTATTTTTTAATGACAGCTTTACAGTATAGCAGGAAGCATCATTTTTAACAGCCAATCCTACACTAGCATTGCACAACAGTCTCTTAAGGTTGCAGAAGAACTAATTATTAACATTTCATCTCGTAACAGACCTTCATCGATATGAAAATACCAGCGAGAGTTACGTTCCCCCATCAGCAATTCTTTTGCAGCATTTCTGCTGTCAAGGCCAACCTTATATACTCCAAGGGTAACATATGGACAGAAGAGCTAATTCTTCTCAACTAAGTTTCAGAACAAACAGCGTGCACACAGCGAAAGCAAACATCCATCTCAACTTCCAGATTTCCATCCTTTGGATGTGTCTGTTGCACTGGTACCAAACTGGCATTTGGCTGCATAATAGCCAGCGTTTTGCTGGTACTCAGGAGAAAGTATCTGCGGTCTTTAGAGCAGGGGGAGGGGGAAGCCCCCACAGCTACAGCTGCCAAAATTGGGACTAGATAAGAGAAAAAAAAACCCAGCACGATACAAGCCTGTTATGGGCAATACCATTGCCATACAATGACATTCTGCTAACAGACTTTTTTCATCAAAGTAGGTGGATGACAGAACTACGTCCCCGAGTAACAGCTGACAGGCCGTGGGATGCCTGGCATTCCTGGACATTTGCTGAAGTAAGAGAAACCAGTGAGACTCGCGAGCTCTGGAGGCCCGAGGTACAAGCCATTTTCAGGTAAGAAAGCCAAGGAGTGTGTACGTTGGGAAAAGGAAGGAAAAAATACAGCTGTCCCTACAGATACTTGTGTTATAAAGATGCTACGTGTTATAAACTCTAACTGCACAGAATCTAAAAAAACCCACCACATTTCATCAGCACAAAGCTGGGATAACATGCACACCTAACTCGGTGCTTCAAACACGCATCTTGGCTTTTACTCTCACGCTGTCCCTAACGCTTACAAGAAGCTGTTCCTTAGCCTGCGCACAGCTTCATCCTCACCGTCTTTCACATTTTCCTTTGCTACGACTGCTAGCTAGGACTTTGGTGCTAGCAAGTTGCGATCAGTGCCTCTAAATTGTCCATCACATCTTGTCTGAGGTAGATTCTAATCTAATTTGGGATAGCTGCAACCTTTTCAAGTTGGTTTTTGTAGTGCCTAGCCTTGCTTTGGTGTCCCACAGCAAATGTGTTCCCAAGAACTATAATACAAATAAATCATAATATACCTGCTCAGAAGTTGAGGAAGGCTGGAAATAATGGGTCCATATCCTGGTGCATTGTCATAGAGCTCAAACAACGGTGCAGCGACCAGCTTGTAATTTTTCGGGACTGCAAACAAAGCTAAAACCAAATACCAGTTGAAACCACCACATATTCAGCGAAGGTATCACCGCCCCCGCACACCTCAAAAGAAGATCACTACATATAGCACTAGAGTAGGTTTATTCCTTTTCTCGTTAAATATGGGGTTCATATGCTGTACACATACTGATGCAGGAGCAGCAACGAGGATTTACTAGGAACTCAGGTTCAAAGGATCGCCTACCTTCAAAACTGATATCGGCATTTAACTGTTTTAGCCATCAGCTATAAACAACTGCAAGCGTAGGAACACAAACTTGCTACTACACTTCCTTGCGTGAAGTGCAAGCATTTAGACATTGTTATAAATATAATCCTGGGCTGCAAACAAACGCTTACCCTTTTCTTGAAGTTGGACCAAGAAAAGCTTTTTGTGCTCTTTTGGTTTTGTAATATGAGCTGGGATATAGGGATACTGGAAGAAAAACAATAAAAATTAGTTGTACAGAGCTTTGAAAATACTGTGCAATCTTAAGTGCTACTTTATAAATTATCAAGCACTGTGCAAGCTTCCAAAGTGTCGTATATTGTTCTTTCATGGCATCAAATAATGAAAACCACTTTTATAAGAAAGTACTCAGAAAGGAATGCTGTTGCTGTCACAACTACTGACAGGATCTAAAGAGGCCCCAATACTCGTGAGCAGTTAAAACAACCCAACCAGACAGAAATGCGTAACAGCAAACTGAGCAAGTATTTTCAGTATTAAAGCATTTAGAAATAGGGTAGCGAGACTATTTTATTCACAGGGCATCTGTTCCACATGCAGCACTGCAAGAGTTTCCATTGTGGCTAGAACAGGAATTTAAATGGTGCGTCTGGCTCAGCACAGGACTGGAAGCTATTACATCCAGTGGTTTCTCATCCATCAGGACGTGTGTGAGGAGGGAGATGGGAGTTTCCAGAAAAAAAAAAGTTTGTAGTTTCTCCTCAGCCACAGAAAGGAGATGAAATAGGTAAATACCAGAAAAACTAATTGCTTATGCAGCAGGTACTCAAAAAGCCCAACTGGTAGGTTGAAGGCTTTTGGAGGAACAATCAATATTTGACTGAAGAAGATGAAAGTCAACATGAGTACTCACCTGTGGAGGTTCAAAGTTCGGTCTCCACCAGTTACCAATGCAGTCATCAATCACCCAGTCTTGCTGAACACCATCCTGACGACCCAGTATCTACCAAAAATCCAGTTACAGTCAAAACTCTTACCTACCCCGAGTCAATTTTTTTAGAAAACATATACTGGAAGCACGAAGACTTGCTGTAATAAGGGTCTGATGTAGTTCAGAACTGCTCTGGAACAGCTTTTAATAGAATTTTAGAGTATTTTTGTATAAAGTGACGTTTTTTAGTAAAAGCCTCACCTGACAGGACAAGGACACTTTCGAGAGCATTTCAAATTCCATGCTGTATTCAGTTGAACCGAGTCCCGTCAGACCAACGGGAAGAATGAAATGCATTGTTATGCTACCTGACAGAATTAATTTGGGTTACTTGGAGAGCATGGAAGGTTAACTGGTGCATTGGGAAGACTATCTCAAAGGCAAGTCCTCATCAATTGTGCTCCGCAACGTATTTAGTTGCCCATCTGCACACTCCCTTGCCTGAAGCCAGCCAAAAAGGAAAGCTGCACACGAACACAGGACTTTGAGCAGCAGGTAGGAGGTCAGCCACTAGACCACTCTGTCACACTCATGATGCAGATAAATGAAAACTTACTGCTTTATTTGTTAACTACCTGAGAACATCACAAAAGCATCAAAACAACAGAAGCGGTAAGGAGACTAATGCTTTGGCTTATTCTGTTAACTCTAAAATAATCCAACATTCCGGTATAGCAACATAACGAAAGAAAACAGACCTCTGTCATTAAGCGTTTGAGCCCTTCTACCTCATCTTCTCCTGGATTGAGTTCACCACCAGGTCTGTTAAAATAATCAATGATGAAAGCTAAAGTTATGTTTTATTGCATATATCAACTTTCACAGGTAAGTTTGGATGTGCTTCCAGGCAGGGAGTTACAAATTCACTCAAGGCCCTTAAGTCAGACATTCCAAATCTAACTTTGCTGAATTTGAAGACAGTAGGATAGCTTTCGCCAAAACTGTGACTAAAATGGCTACTGTATGTCCCTTAAAAAAATAATTATTATATAAAATACTTTAACATCAGCAGGACAGAGTATAACAATATACATGATAATAACCGGGACACTTAAAAGGTAAAGTTTTAACAATAATATAAAAGCACCAGAAGTTGAAGAAAGAGTTGTAAATACCGACCGTATTTGTTCTTATCTCAAAAACAGCACTCACTGAAGCACACAGGAAGCAGAAAATAAAACTCATGTTGGGAACCATCCTGCATTTGATGCAAGGTTAACGGAAAAAAAACTAAAAACACATTTTCATCATTACAGAGTTTTGCAAAACTTTCAGAGTCTAGCCTATTTTGTCCACAAACATCCCTCAAATCAAGATGTCAAAAAAGAATCTGGATATAAAATTAGATTTCACACACACACAAAATGGAGAACAAACAATAGAAACGTTAAAAACATAAGAGCAAGAACACAAGCAGGATAACTTGAGACAAGTGAAGCCCATCCAGTTTAAAAAAGAAAACAAGCACCACCACCATCACTACGACCATATGATCCAAACACTAAAATTTCACTCCAGCAGTGATAACTATGAGAAACTGAAGCAATTTTCTCAAATTTAGATGCCTACCTTTCTTGCTGTCCCCAGCTCAGCCAGTAGTTTGTAAACAGGTATCATTCTGCATTTACTGGGGTTTATTCCTTGAGCTCCACTTTACCATTTTTACGGCCATAGCATAAGCATATTTAAGCATAACAGCTTTCACAATGGAAGTACAACACACTAACTACTGATAACGAGTTTTAAACAGGATTTTACCATAGCGATGCACCGTAACTAAGATTTCCAGTGGGTTCCAAACTCAGTCACCCCGCTCACGAGCAGAGTCAGACAAATACGCTTTAGATGGAAACCTCACCGTTCAAACAAGTTTTCCCAGACTAAGTCTTTGCAAGAAATTAATCCCATTCAAAAGATCTATCAGTTAGCCACACTTTAACCTCTAGCCCGCATGTTTAGTGGTCTGTGACAATGAAGTTAAACTAAAACTTACGTTCAAGAAACAGACACTTACAGCTTGAAAAAAGTTGTACCCAGCTGCAGTAACAGCACGTGGGGCAGCCTGTGCTCATGTACAATCAGAACGCCTTCCACTGTCCGCCTCATGCCAATCTTGTCAAACTCTTCCCTCATGCGCTGAAAACGAGCTGCCACGGAACTGTCCTTCTCATACAGGGGTTCCTTCGTTCCAAATGTGTAATTTGTCAGAGGATACCTATAAGGGGGGGAAAAAAATGTTACTGCATAACAAGAAATCTAAATTTAAATCACTATGACACAGCACCTACCCTGAGGCAGAACCTTCTGTGCTTGATGGAACGGTAACTCACTCATAGCGCTGGGCTAGAAGTTCTTGTTTGGGACTTGTGGGGCCCCTATCACAGGAAGGTCTGCACTACGATACATATAAGCGCAGAAAGCCCTGCTGATTCACACGCTAGTGTGGTGCTGATTCAAAAGAAGGAAAGAAGCCCAGAAGAACCAACAGCAACTGTTACTCAAGTCACCCTTCTTGGATCCCCACACTGCAGAAAAAAAGGCAGCTGAGGCTCTGAGAGGAGCTGGGAAAGGGACAGGAGAGAAAAGCTCTGCTGGGAAGGAAGGAAGCTGCACAGGACAGTGGGGTTTTTTTCTGCAGAAGTAATGAAGAGCCTGAGAACTAAACTGTTAGAAGTGGTTTTGTTTTGAAGTGGGAAATCAGACATCTGGATCATAGACGAGGAGAAATGTGGAATGTCTAAGTGCAGGGCTGGGAGCCTGGGGTAGGATCAAGAGTTTGAGCAGATCACTCTGTTGGGCTAGGTGCTGGACCTCTGCATTCTCTCATGGCACTACAATGGAAACTTGAGAGATTTCTCCAGGTCTTAGGGACTAAAAAGTCTCAGAAAAGAAAGGAAAGGCTAGGCAAGAAATCGGTCAGTCCTAGAGAGCACAGAGGGCAATAGGAAAATGTTATTGTACAACAAAATCCAAGTAACACAGAGATCTGATAGTATGAGGCCTGGAGGGAAAACAGGATCATTTGGCTAAGTCAAAAAGGGAGAGGAAAATGGGTTCTGGGCAGAGCAGTAACAAGTTATCACTATGGTTTTATTGACTTGTGGCATACAGCAACTGAATTAACAGAATAAATGACTGATTTCATGGGGAATGTCTTCCTTGAGATGCATCTTGTTGTGTATTCTTTCCCCAATACTTAATCATGTCAAACTTAAGTAGCATACACTCTTCTTCCCTCAAATTTCTGCCCCCCCCCCCCCATTTTCCTCATGTTTTACAGTGGCAAATCACAGTTGCAGTTGTTAGAGCCCTTTCTCATGTACACAAGTGAGCCAAAATAACCAGTTTCCTAACTGCAGATTCATTTATTAGCAAGCTCCCCCACTTTCACTTATAGCTTAGAACCACCTACATTTCTTTTTCCATTCATTTCCATTTTTAGATACACAAATAGCTTTATAAATAGTCTACTATGCTACCCCATACCATGCTAAGGTGGGTACATTAGTCTGTACATCAAAACCCTTAACCTATACTTTAAAAAAAAAATTATGGTGATAACACAGCTTCCTGCTACATCTTTTCTTCAGAAACACTATAAAAATATTCCAATCTCTAAAGTTCATATTTGAATTTCCACAAGACCCTTTCTAACTGTGAATAAACTCAGCTATACCAAAAAAAATACATACGAGTCTGTGATTAATAGCTAAAATTGAATATTGACTGCCACAGTCAACATTTGCTGTTTCTGCAACTTGACAGATGTACTTAGCAAAGAACACATCCATCAGAGTTTACTGGAAGAAGCTAAAGTTTATGGCTTCTCATATAAAGTAAGTAAATATTTATTAGCAAGTAGTTTGTATCTATGACAGAAGTAAAGTTTTCTCTGGTAGCAACCACTCTGAATTTAAATTACAATACCGGCACCAGACAATCAGCAAACACCAGGCGTACCTAACCACATCCTACCGACTACACAGGGTCAGCCCAAACCCCATCTAGGCCAATACCTGTTCCTCTCTGCCGCCAAAGGCGGATGCCCATGAAAGCGCACACAAGAGGACCATAGATGATGTTCACCACGTCTAAACGCTCCCTAACTGTGTTACCTGGGGTTCACACTTCCCGAGTCACATGCTGTTTCTACATACTAAAGCATATCTACTAAATGCCGCGCATTCCCCCGATCGCTGGCAAGCTTTCAGTACCCACAACATCCTATAGTGTGGCGTTTCACAGCTTAACAGCACGCCCTTGAACGGGGGGGGGACACACGGGACGGACAGACCCCTCGCCGGCAACCGGGCTCTTCCGCCGCTTTCCCCTCGGCGGGTGGTGAGGGAAAACCTCCCCCAGGCTGCCCGAGGGCGGCCCCAGGGGTGCCGACGGAGCGGGGAAGGGCTCGCTAACGGGACGGGACGGGGACAGGGCCCGGGCCCGGGGAGGCCCGAGGCGGCGCTCACAGGTTGATGGTCCTCTCCAGCGTGAGCGGCTTCGTCTGCTGGATGTACTTGTTCCCGAACTGGTTCACCCCGCGGGGCCAGCCGGTCTGCGAACGGTTGGGCGGCACCACAGACATGGCGGCGCGGCGGGAGACGGCGAGGGAGCGCTCAGTGCTCAGCGGCGGGAACGGCGTCCGCCATTAACCTCCCCGCCAGGCCGCACAGCCTCCGCGCGCTGCCTCGCCGGAACCGCCCGCCACACTTCCGGCGCGACCATAGAGATGAGCCGCTCTGCCCCCCCTACCACCCCCTCCGCACCGGCGGGGGGGGAACAGCCACCCTCTCGCTGGCATTTTGTGGCCGCCCTCCGCCCTCCCCCTCTCCCTCATTGGTCAACGGAGCGCGGCTCCGCCCCCACGCGATCCGATTGGCCCGGCGGGCGGCGCGGGGGCCGCCGGGAGCCGTAGTCCGGCGGGGCTGTCAGAGGGGAGCGCCATGGGCGCCAAGCGGCGCGGGGCCGCGGCGCCGCCGCCGGGGAAGAAGCGCGGGAAGCGGGAGGCGCGCGCCCAGCTCTGCACCGCCCTCAGGGACGCGGCGCTGCGGGAGCGGGCGGCGGCGGCCTGGGGCCGCGGGGAGCCGCTCCGCCACGGTACGGCCCGGCCCGGCCCCCTTTCCCCCGGCCAGGCCTGCGCGGCGGCGGGCTCCCTTCTCCCCTCAGCGGCGGCGTTTCCCTTGCAGAGGCGGCGGCGGTGGAGCCGGCCCCGTTCCGGCACGGCGTCATCCCCGGCTTCCTGGCGGGCCCGGCCTTTGCGGAGGCGCTACGCGACGAGCTGCTGGGCCTCGGCTTCCGCGGGCGGCGTAACGACCTCCTCTCGCTGCGGCAGGTGGGCCCCGGGCCGGGCCGGGCCGCGCCGAGCCGGGCCGCGCCGCCCTAACCCCCGTCCCTTCTTCTCTTCCATGGGCCGCCGCAGTCCGAGGAGCTGGGGGGAAGGCCGGAGCCCCACGTCGCCGCGCTGAGGTAAAGCGCCGGCTCGGGGCTTTGCCAGCCCCCGGTGCGCCCGCTCGGGGAGGGGAAAAGCCCTGGCTGGCTTCCCCTGGGAAGGCGAGGGGTTGCGGGGTGGGCCAGGCGGTGCTCGGCCGCCTTCTGCCAGAGCGGCCGGGCCAGAAACCGGCCCTGAGGAGCTGAATCCAGGTAGGTCGTGGCCCTGAAGTCAGTTAGCTGTTTTCCTCTGAGCGGTGCAGTCTGATTCAGCCCTCGTGTATCTGTCACTTCTGAAATGCTTGCCTGTTCCCCTTACAACTGACTTCACGCTCGCTGCTGGTTATTGTCCGTGATGTTGTAAATGCTGTGCTGTTTCCCTGGCCAGCTCCTGTGTGGTTCTGCAGGAATACAGTGTCTCTGGCCAGAACAGCACCTTTAACTGTTTAAATAGTTGGAAGGCAGACAATAAACTATGGTGATATGTTTTATAACACCGGAGGACACTTACCTTGTGCTTGTCTTATCAGGCATGCTCTGTGTGAAGAATTCCGAGCGTGGCTTTCTGCTGTGACCCAGATTGAGCTGGAGCCAACTATTGACATCTCCTGTGCTAAATATGAATATACTGGTCAGTCTATAAGCGATCCTTTCCCTAAAGCTTCTGTGGGCGTGTAGGAAACTAAATGTCTACAGAATACCTAATTACATAACCCACCCCAACCCCTTTCCAGTTCCAGAGGGTCCTAGAAGCTATCAGCAGCAAATCAAAGTCTCAGAAAATGAAGTACAAATTATGGAAAAACTGTTGCTGTAGCCCATTGCTGATGGCTTTAGCAGGGCCCAGCGCTGTTGCAAGCCCCCACCTTTTCAGAGATGTTCAGCCCGTGTTTGCATGCCTGCTTCCATGCAAAAGGGCAATGTGTTCGGCTTCCAAATGCTGCAGTTGAGTTTGTGAAGTCTGATGCTTAAACGTCACCTTGGTGAATCCAGGTTACAACTGCGCCTACCCTTTTAGTCATGAAAATTCACTGTAGGAAGGAGAAAATTTTTACTGCTGTCAGCTCTACTTTTTAAAAGTCTTTTGCACAACCAATTGTTCGTCCAGCTTTTCTGTTCCCAGGGCTCCCCCTCCCCTCTATTCCAGCAACAAACCTCCTCAAAGGGCAGTTCTGTATTTAGGAGTCAGAGCTTGAATTGTTACTTAAGTCAGGAATCTCTGTCCACTGTGCCCAGTGACCGCCGCGGAGGGGTGGATGACGAATGCCTGTACCTTGAGAGTGGGCTAATCTGCCAATTGCAGCGCAATCCCACAGAAGTTAATCTTGCAAATCTTGGGCCGGTGGTGCTGACGAGTGAAAATGCAGTTCTTGGAAAGGGCATGTATTTTCTTGTTGTATCCTTGCGGGGACAAAGCTGGGAAGCAGCCATTGGAATGAATCATGCGTGTACTGGAAAGGCGCTACTGCAGCAAAACATGTGTAATTGCAGATGTCTTGCTGTGCCACGATGATGAGCTGGAAGGTCGGAGAATTGCTTTCATCCTGTACCTCGTCCCACCCTGGGAGAAGAGCGACGGGGGAACGCTGGACCTGTATAGCACAGATGGTAAGAGCTCCGAGCACAGCCTGAGATGGCTGAAAAAGATGAAGCTTATGCGCCCCTTGCAGCAACTCTCTCCTCAGACAATACAAGGGAGATAAAGAGTTCCTCCTTAGTCCAGAGAAGCTAATGTATATGTAAAATTTGCACCTTAGAGATGGGCTGTAGCAGTCGGTCTTTGCAGACAATGCTAACGGGTGACAGTAGAGAAAAAGGAGAAGCTGAAGAAGAGAATCTTTTTTTTTCCCCCACTTTTTTGCAAGGGCCAAGAGTGGAGGCAGGATGGAAGCGATGCCAGTAACTGTGCTTGGAACTCTAAACTGATGGAGATAACTTCCCTTTCCAGCAACAGAATTCCACTGACTCCTCAGCAAGCCCTTGCTCTGAGCTCCATCCCTGGTACCCAGGTGTCTCGCCAGTTGCAATGTCATGAAGCCAGAGAGAAAGGGCAGTTTCTAGTGAGTTTCAGTTTGTATCTTAACCAGAGTGTGTTTTCTTCCTCCTCAGAACACTTTCAGCCGCAGCAAATCGTCAAGTCATTAGTGCCTTCATGGAACACGCTGGTTTTCTTTGAAGTGTCTCCAGTCTCTTTCCACCAGGCAAGGAGCTGTCTCTTGTTCATTTTTTGATTCTCATTGTTGTGGTTATTCGCTCTGTGTGTTATTGCAATCCTGATGGGGAGGGAGAAGGGAAAGGGAGAAGTGTGGGTAGAGTGGATACTCATGCTAAGTGCTGTGTGTTAAAGGCAGGGCTTCAAGGACTTCAAGGAGGACAAGAACTGACAAAGCCAATTTAAACTGTTGGTCTAGCTTCATCATCCTGCGGGAAGAAAAATTTCCATTTCTGCTTTGTGTTGCTATCCTGGCAAGCCACTGCTGTGGATTTGGCTGCGGTGATGAGAGAGATTTTTGTTTGCTTGCTCGTTTTAAACTAGCTCACATTTTTCATGCGGATGCCGTGACTTTGCTCCAGAAGAGCTGCTCAGCACATCGCCTTGCCAATAGGACACTATGCAGATACGGCTATACTGCTCCTGTAACATAGATGCAGCGTGGTGCCCTACAGCAGAAATGCTGATATGGTTAAGTAGCACTTCCTGGCACTTATCAGGAAGATGGCTGGAAACAGGATGAATAATCTGTGGAACTGCATGATACAAACACCTGACTGAAATCTGAAACTCCTGTGTACTTGAGGGTACCACAGACTGTAACAAACAGGGCCAAAGAGCAGCAGGTTGGAGAGGAAGAGGATCAGTGATGTAGGTTGGGCATGTCCTCATCTAGACTGCTTAGGGTTTTCTTTTTGCGTCATTTGTGTCTTACAGTTAATTAACAGAAGCATCTACTTGGTCACTGCCCTAATTGTTTTCAGGCAGTGATTTAATCTTGTCATAAAAATCCATGTTCCGTTTAGCCTTGTGACTGCCTCCTACTCACCTAAACCTAATCCCACGCATTAGCACTATTCAGAGTCCTGTGTACCGTCTCTGATACTGTTAACAGAGGCGATAAACTCAGCTTAAATAATAAACTTATTTTTAAAATAAGCATTAAGCTTAACTGGGAGTGCTGTGAATTAAAGCCTCCCAGATCTGGACCTCACTGGTTGTGCCCAGAGTATTTGCTTGAACCACTGACTCATTTCTTTGACCCTTTTGTCAGTAAAGCGTAGAGCCTGCCAATTACCATTAGAGGACTGTGTAAGGGTCAGACTGATACGAAGCCTTCACAGCACATGCCAGCCTTAAAGCCCTCTCAGACATTGGGCAAAGAGCATTTCGTCAGTACTTCCGAACAGATCTTCAGGTTTTGGACTTCATGGTGTACGCTTCTTCAGGAGATAACAAATAAAGCTGTGGGTGTTTGCTGAGCAGAGCGGGTCCGTGACCTTTCAGTGGCAGGCAGTTTTCTGGTTTCCGTTTCCCAAGTGATTCAGGATTCAGTAGCCATTTCAAATAACCTAGAACACCTCCAAGTCATGCAAGGAAAGGGCCACTACAGCTCTGTAACAGAAAGAGCCAAAACCTTTTCGGAACAGACTGTGTTTCTTCCTCCTATTCCATCAGACTGTTCTAAAAAACAAAACAAACAAACAAAAACAATGCAAAGTCTTTATGTGCTATTCAAAAATTCACAGTTTGTGCCTAGCAGCCAGTCATAAGGGGATGGCTTCTTTTCACACTGCCATTACAGTACAGCACCCCAGAATGTGAAATTGTTCAGTTTAGCCCAGTTTACCTCAGTGTGCCATTTGATGAAATCAAGATTTAACGGTGGCCATCACTGTGCGAAAACCAAGCGTTTCCACAGACCAGGTTATATGCCAGGATAGAGGGTTGCTCTTAGCCTGACAGAGAGGTAGACCTTTAATCCAGAGCCAAAAGCACCAGGCAAATGCCCTTCATGATGGCTTGTATTACAGCACTTCTTAAACAACAAAAAAGTAGACCGATACAGTCTGCTGTGGCCCACAGATGCTCAGTGTTTTCTGAGTTTCCAGATTAAGCTGTGACAGCTAATTTTTGCAGCCTATGATAGCTGGTTCTTCAACAGAACAAATGGTAGAAAAGTAAAATACCATTACTTTTAATAACAGAATGACTCAAAGCTCTCAGAGAGAGGGATTGGATTCTGCTGGGAGCTTGGAGTAAAAGCTTGGACTGGGATTCTGGAAACCTACAACGGACTTGAGCATCAAAGTTTGCTTTAAACCCTCTTTCTGTAAGACAAGAATAATCCAGCCTGGTCTAGCCCTTGTCTGACTTCTCTGTGTATGCAGTAGGCTCTCTGGAGTCAGGTCCATCTCCTGTGATGAGTCTACGTGGTGCCTGTTACAGCTAGTCCTTCAATGTTTTGTAGTCTAAACAGTAACGTGCTGCTCAACGTTGCTCCAGGTGTCAGAAGTTCTGTCTGAGGAGAAGAGCCGCTTGTCAGTGAGCGGCTGGTTTCACGGCCCGTCCATAGTCAGACCTGCACGCCACATTGAAGCTCCCTTGCCCAGGAGCCCACACATCCCCTACGATGTGAGTAACAAGCCTACCTCTGCTTATCTGCATTTCTATTTCTTTCACGTCCCTGGAATACCTTTTATGGGATGCACTGATGCTTGGGGATGCTTTAATCTTTAACTTACCCCATTCTCTTTTTTGTTTCCTGTCCATAAAGTTGTAGCTGGTTTCTCTCTTGTGTATCTTTCTTGACTCTGTACATTTTGCATACCTACAATAGTGCAGAGAATGCAGAAAATACTTACGCGCAATTAAAAAAAAAAAGGAATGGAGTGTGTGTGGGGAGGAATCCAGCCCTGTGGCCAGCTGGGGAAGGGGGAATTGGGGAATCCTTTTTACTTTTGCAAATTCAGCATTCTAATCCATTTCCCTTCCAGCATGAAATCTTGTATGAGTGGATCAATCTAGTTTATTTGGACATGGACTCCCAAGCTCAAATCCAGGAGGAATTTGAGGAGCAATCAGAAATTCTCCTGAAAGATTTTCTTAAGGTGAGCCCAGTGGTTCAATCTGATGTGGTCTGCTAGAACAGGTCACAGGGCTGGTAGGTACCACATGTCAGGCGGGCTGGGAAAGGCCTTGCTTGTTTGGCTGTCAACTAAAACACCTTCTGGCTTCACTCCCTAAAGGGGAATGGACCAGATGACCTCCAGAGGTCCCTTCCAACCTCAGCCATTCTGTGATTCTGTGGGTGGATCCCCTCTGCCCACCTGTACACTGCTGCACAGGGACTCATCGAAAGTCACAAAATTTGCTTCAACGTTCTTGTTTCCTACAAGAAGCAAAGCAGAAGGATGGAAACACATGTCATCCTCCCTGCTTCCTGGCATTGTGGTGACCAGAGTGTCCTTCCCTGTCTCTCAGCCTCTCGCAGCACTTGGGGAACTCAACCTGCGTGTGAAACAAATGACCCATAATGGTTTTGTCTTACTTGAAAGGCTTTGCTTCTGAAGGCTGACTGACCTCTGGTTTACTGGGCATCCGTATCTCAGTGAAACTGCATTCTCACCCAGCAGACAATCAAGTAGCATTTGATACCTGTTGGTCACTGGCATTGAAAAGACGATGCCCACCCAGGCTATGCCCCTCAATTCAGCAGTCCTTAGGCGCCTCAAACAAGTGAGAAAAAAATTGGAGTGCCTTATCTGAGAGTAGACAATGGCTGCTTCTAGCACACCAGGGGAGACCTGGGAGCTAAATGCTAAAGTTTCGGCACTGTCTTTCTCTCCTAGAAAGAGCAATACCAACTACTATGTGAAGCTTTGGAGAACAAAGACATCCAGTGGAGTAGTCGGGGGCCTGCCAATAAAAGGTGGGGAATGACAGCGTCCTGCACCGATTGATGAGGCCAAGCAGGAGCTTGCCATGAGGCTGCACTGGTTGATGCTGCCCCCGTGGACGTGGTCCTTGTTGGTTCTCCGCTGCTGATACCTCTGCTGTCTTTCAGGCTCTATGAGACAGCAGAGGAAGACAGCCTCCCTCACACCCTGAAGAAATTCCTGCAGTTCTTACGCTCTGAGGCCTTGTTTTTACTGCTTTCCAACTTCACTGGCCTCAAGCTGCACTTCCTGGCTCCCTCTGATGAGGATGAAGATGCTGGGGAAGGAAGAGCAGCAGATGCCGCTGGGCACAGCAGTCCCAAACCTGAGCAGGAAGAGACTGAACAACACGCTGATAGCAATCCCCATCAGCCAGACCAGCCTGACAACATCCCTGAAGCACAAGACAATGAGACGCAGAATGGTAAGTCCAGCAGCGGCAGCGTGAAAGGGCTTGAGCAGAATCCTGACGTTAAGGATGTTGGCAGCAGAATTCCCAATGATTTTCATGGAACTAGCATTTCACCTTGTACTGCAGCCAGCACAAGGCACCAGCACAGACAGGGGACGCGAAGCATGTCAGACTGGGTATCCAAAATAAGTGACCATTTCAAAAGAGTTTGGAATAAAATAATGACTAACTTCAAGATACTGTTTTGAACAGACTTAAGTCTTAAGGGTGGGACTTCTGTAGGAGTTAAGGCACGGGTGAGGAGGGGGGGTGTTAATTAATTGCCCAATAATCTTCTGCCAATAGTTACACTCCTCCTTCATATAAAGTAGATTCTTGTATGAGACCAAATCAAAAGGAAGAAAGTGAAGAGATCAGAAGTAAAGGTAATTAGCATTAGAAAACCAATACCTAAAACTAGGATTTAACCTTTCAGAAAATGCTGCCAGCCTAAATAACCACTTAGTTGTCAGGATTGAGATATTGCTATAAAAGATTAGATTAATTTTGGATTTATGGATTGGTGCTGTTTATTTTAAATGGTGGCTTTGAAGTTTAAGGGTAGAATTTTTTAAAATGCTCATCTTGCATTGAGTCAGGCAAGTCAGTGGATGCTGGAATAAAAGGTAATTAAAAAAACAAGTCCTACTGAAAATCCCACCAGAACGCTTACCTGGTACAAAGGCTTTGTTTTTCTGATTTCCACGGCTAGTCATTTTGCCTCTTCTATCTGCCATGTTCCTGCTCTGTGATTTTAAACTCACATATGAGGAGGGCATAGTTTGGGGCTGCACGGATTGAAAACTGAGCTAAAGCAATGAGGAAAAAAAAAAAGGCTTCCCCAAATTCTGATGTACCTCCTGGGATGGCACATGAAGAGTGAGTTCAGAGCGATACCCTCCTTCGCTGAAGCATCTGGTAGTTCCAGTACTTCAAGAACAGATAGGTTGCTGGCTCTTGAAGTTTGGAGCGCTACTGTAAATCTTGAGAGCAGAAAAAAAAACCCAAAACAAAACAAAAGGAGGAACTGGTTAAACCAAAGCACACCGCAGCTTGGCCCCTTTCAAAGAGCAAATCTTGGCCTCCCTCCTCCGCACTGGTCAAAGGACATAACTTAGAGCCACCTCTAGAAAAGAAGTTAACCTGAGATCTGTGGTTTTACTTTTTCTTCCCTTTACACTGTGCTGGGGATGGCAAAGACGGCTCCACAGTGGCGTGGCAGCGCAGGGGCTCGTCCCCCTACACGCCTCGAGCTTCGCAGGCGCCAGCTATTGTACAGCTTCGTTGTCTTCCCTGCCTTGTTTGTTCCCCCTCCTAGGCTCAGGTAGCCCTGTGTGTGTGGGGGAGCTGAGGCGCTGGACCCACAGGCACTATACTCTAGTCCATGACACTCAAGCAACAGAATTTGCTCTCGACCTGCTCTTCTTCTGTGGCTGTGAGGGTAAGTGGGCAAAGGAGAGATCTGAGACTCTCCTTACAAGGCTTGCCTAAAGGAAGGACTTCCGAATTCTCAGCAGTGCTACAATAGCCAAAATTTCCCTCCTTTTTCCTACCTCGAAGGGCTCTGTAGACTTCATCCTGCTTCTGCATAAGCCCTGGTTTCAGTAGTCTTTACACAGATTTGGGATCGTGGCCTTGGGATCAGCTTTGAGCTTTCCTGCTGGAGCCAGGAGGTGGCGCTTGGGCAGAGGGAAAGGCCGCGTCTCCCAGAGCTTTCCTCTCGCCGAGCAGCGGCTCCGGGCATGGTGGAGGGTCAGGTGGCCAGGCAGAATACCCGCTAAAAGCATTCCATTTCACCCCTTTTCTCATCAAAATCATCACTGCGCCTCCGATTCACAAAGCCCAGGGTTTTCAAAAGTTACTTTAGGCACGTCTAGGCGTTTTAGGTTGATTGCTAGTTAGATAGTGGTGAAAACAAAAATCTAAACGTAAGCGTTTCGGACCAGCTAGGCCCAGAATGGATGGCTGAAACCACCTGGCGCATGCCGGTAATCAGACTGAACGCCTTTTGCAGATCTGCTAAGGCAAAACTGTTCTACATGTGAGGAGCAGAGAGCCAAACCACCTTAAATGGCCCGTCTGTGGTAAAAGGCAAATCCAGTACATTTGCTTCAAATTGTTTTTGAACAGAAGAAAAAAAAAAAAATAGACTGGCAGGAGGTAAACTGGGGATTGTCCTGTATCCAGTAGCTGTGGGGACTGGGATGGAAAAATGGCATCTCCAGGAAGGCTGCATGGAGCCTGGGCAGTGTTGAACTTTCTAAGAATCTTTCTTTTCTATTCTAAGACTGGGATCCTGAATATGGTGGCTTTACTTCCTACATCGCTAAAGGTGAAGACGAAGAGGTAAGGACCTCAGTTGCTACCTGCAAATTAGATAAAATTGTTTAGGGCGGAGAGGCATAATTACACTCTGTTGTAATGCTAACATAATCCTGAGGGTGCTCGGTATCGCACTGGAGCCTTCCTGCCTGAATTACCGCTCCTGGGCGTAGCTCTGGCTTCAGCTTCAAGAGGCTAGCGTGCACCGCAAAGCTTCAGACTCGCGCTCTCACAGTGCCTCACACCACCTGCGCCTGGTGGCACTTGGGAAGCCGCAGAGGGGCACAAGGCTGTAGCAGAGGTGCCGCTTTTCCAGGGAAGTGCTGTTGACTAGGGTCACGTTCAGTCGCAGTACCAGTGACAGTGCTGAGCAGTCATACTAAGAAGTCCAGAGTCCCTTACTGTCTAATAAATGCTTCAGGTTGAGGGGTATTAAAATGAAAATAGTGACATAGTTCATTTTCTAGCACCAGACCTTTGTTCTGACTAGCTTTTGAAACTGTTTCGTTTGTTTCTTCCTTGGAATGATATCAAAGCCGTTTTTGTGAAACTGATTTCGTCGCTTACTTTCGTGTCTTCTAGCTGTTGACAGTGAATCCAGAGGACAACTGCTTGGCCTTAGTTTATAGAGACAAAGAAACGATGAAGTTTGTGAAATACATCAATCATCGTAGCTTGGCACGCCTGAAAAAGCATCCGAACAGAACAGGATTTTGGGATTTTTCCTTTGTCTATTACGAGTGATGGCGCAGAGTGTGACCGTCGTCACACAGAAAATAGCGGCGGTGGTGGGTGGGGGGCAGGCTTCTATCCAGGCGCTCAGCTGGGGCCTGTCTAAGCCCAGACTAACTTTGCTGATGCCAACTTCATCACACTGTGTACGAGCCGTACCCTACCCCCTGGGGTCCAGGTGACTTTTTTAACCGTACAAATGGAAATCCAGTCTTCTCCCGAGTCCATTGTAACACGTTGACTGCTTTTAATGCTACGTGGAGGGGGTCATTGTCACACAAGTGACAGCTCTCTGGCAGCTTTCCAGCCGTTCTCTCATGGAAATAGCAGGGTGGGATGCGTCTCTGATCTGTCAGGGTGAACATTACAACTGTGCATTGCCCCAAGCTGATGACTGATTTTTATGTAAAAAAGGAAATGGGTCAGTTAAATGCTTCAAACTCTGGTTGAGCCAGTTTTGTTACAAAATGCCCAAAACATTTTTCTGGGGCTTAACTGTGTTCACTGTTTGTAGAAATAAAGGAGCTGCCATGGGAAATAGGAGGTTTTTCCAGCTGCACAACTCCATGGAGTTGGGAAGGAAGACAGCGAGGCTCTGAAGCTGCTGGCATTGAGAAAGACCTGGCACTGTAACAAGGCGCAGGACTTTATTATGCTAAACGCTGTGCAGACAGACCCAGATGCAGCCCCTTCTCCAAAGAATTTACAAGCTAAATAGACGAGAGAAGAGACCTGCTCCTGCGTACTCTGCTTGCGTGGGTACGTGGATGGCTCTCCGCTTCAGATGCGAAAGGGCTGTGGCTCCAGCCTCAGAGCCGGGGTGGTGGGCTGGTAGCGGGAAGGCGGTAACTCACCTCGTCCTGCCTTCTCATCCACAGCCAGCGGGAGGGTCACCAACGGCGTGGCCTCGCGTCGTGTTAGTTTTGTCCTGGGGTCTGCCGGGCTCCAACGCGGCTTCTGTCACTGGAGATCAGCTCCAGTCTTTCCAGGCAGCAGATATCCAGGTCCTGTGGTAAACAGTACAAGAAAGGCAGTGGTCTCGGTGCAATACCTCCCCCCTGCACACGCTTTCAGTACTTCTCGGCTGCCCCACGTTCGCTGCAAGCAGGACTGTGCCAGACTGTCACCTCTGGGGTGTCCAGCCCCACCAAGAGGTGCTGTGGCAGAGCTGTGCTGGTTGCTTCAGGAGGCAGCCAGGCTGCAGAACGCCCCGCTGGAGGCTGGGCCCTGGCCTGCGTGTGCTTGCCTGAAACTTTTTTTTGGCAATGGAGAGAGGCAGGTGTACTTCCAGCTCATCCGAGCCCGACAGTGCAGGCCACGGGCTTGCAGTGAGCTGGGGAGAGCGTGCACATTTCATTCCTCCTGCCTCTCCCGGGTCGGGAGAGGGCAGCTTTGGATTAGAGTCTGCTGCTTCTCCAGTTCCAGGCCTGTTACTGAAGACCAGCGCAGCGGTGTAAGACCACAGCTGGCAGCAGAAAGCTCAAAGCAAGGCTAGCTGTGTTGGCACGAGGACTCTGCGCCCTCACAGCGCGGCACGTCCTTTGGGCATGCCTTCACGAAGATACAGGAGCAACAACCTTCAGCTGGGATCCCAACACACAGGGTTCGAAAAAGGAGCCGCTGAAGCACGAAGCTGCTGCCATTGCTTCCGAAGTGAAAATTGTCTCAGCCCCCGCCGATGCCGGAGCAAGGGGACACCACCGCTGCTGAGAGAGTGATGCACAGGAACCATATAGCTGCAGTGGCAGTTCAGTCCCGGACTATGAGCAGTAGTTCGGTTCTAGCTTTTCCCTCCATCACTGCCGGGCAGGGAGAACAGCTGGAACGTGGTTGCTCCGAGCCGCTATTGCGAGATCTACACCATGTCGTTCATATTCTGACTCGTCTCCCTAAGCTGGCTTCCATGTGCACTGCCACGACTTTCTTGCTCGGTTTTAATGTTCCTCTGCTACTGTTTTAAGCTACTTAAAAGACAAGGGGATGAAATGAAACACAAGGCCAGGACACTCCTCGTGAATCACTAGTTTCTGGGCAGCAGCTATACTTGGGGAGAAAGTAGTTCTTACTCTGAGCTGCTCCAGTAGAAAGAGACAAGTAATGGAGGTGTCAAAGAGAAAAAAAAAAAAAAAAGGAAAATTGTATGGGTAGTTTCGAACAGAGGTGACAGATACCACAGCTATTCACAGCATAGTCAGCTAGGCAAAGTTGGGAGTAAGTTAATTAACAAAATGAAATTATTTATTCTACTGCATTGTCAGCCTAAGAGCGTGTTTGGTGGATCTTGGAACAGCCTCCCAGAAGACTGGGAAGAAGCCGGGCTCTCTGAAGCTTGCTGCTTTTTAATACTAAATAATACACTAGAGGGCATATCAGCCTCTGCTTGAGCGAGCCCCTATCTACCTGATCACACACGGAACCGCCCTTCTGCCTCCGGTGACTGAGATGAAGTAATTTAAGGAGCCAAATTTGCAGTTAGCATTCAAAGATTTAAAAAATCAACACCTCTCTGCTCTGCCACCCTTCCTGTTAGGTCCCGAAAGGCAAAGGCAGCCCCACGCGTGGCTGACGCTGCGGGTGCAGGGGAAAGGCTCCGCTCGCCGAAATTTCAAATGACGTGAGCTACTTGGGGGAGAGGGAGGGCTCTTCATTTAGACCGCGCCGATAATGGGAGCCCTCTCTATAGCTGCTCTTGCTGGATACAAATCTATATTAACAAATAGGTGTAGCTGCTTGCAAAGTACTCTGGTCATTATGGAAAGGAGTATGAATATGAAATGTATACATACCCACAAAATGAGTAAGCAGGACAATATAGAAAAATAGGATCGAGAACAGCAAGCGAACAGAGTTACAGAATGTGAGCAGAGAACAGAGACTTCATACCAGCCAAGGCAGCCTCGTGCAGGCGTCGATCAGCTCGGCTGTACAAGGACACGTGTTTCCCACCGGCTGACTGCGCCTCCCCAGCCTGGCATTTGACGCCGGGTACCAGCAGCTTTCGGTTCCTGAAGTGCCGAGTTACACAAATGCTTCACAACAAATTTTTGGGGATTTGGTGGTTCTCAGTTTGCCAAGTAGCTGAAAACAGGAACAATTCCATATGGAGCGAGATAAAACAGTTTAGCTGTAGACAAGACTAAAGGAATGGTTTCGGCACTCAAACATGCAGCAAAGAAGTTCTGACATTGGGTATTCGGTGAATTAGTATTAATTAAGATGAGCAGCAATCCACAGAACTTGGAGAAACAGGGGCTAAAATCAGATAACCTGTTGTCAAGCGTCAGTTCCAATTGTTTTGTTTTTTAAACTCCAAACATGAATTAGGACATTGAAAATCACTGCTATGTAGATCCCTCTTCAGCGGGCGCTGATCTGGCATGGTACTTCTGCAGCGCGTTTTCCCAGGCAGCGAAGGGGCCGCAGGAGGAAGGCTCCAGCCCAGACTGAAGTTTCAGGCAGGCACCAAAATGCCCCAGCGGGGCAGGACGGCGGTCTAAACCCGATCCCCAGCACACGGACCAAGGTGTGGTGCCCTCTAAGCAGCCTTGCCCATGAATTTTCAGCAACACGCAGCTCTACTAGTGTGGTTTCAGGAGTTATTCTGTACTTGACCAGCAGCTTAACCTGCTGCGACTAGTTCCCCTCCCGTACCCGAGAACGGGATCACTAGGCGTTAGTCCTGGGCTGAATCGTACCAGTGGGGACTGTTTGCCGCTGATCTCCTGGTGCAGGTTCAGCTTATGGCAGCTTGCTGCTGCGTGCCAGCCAAGAGCTGCTTTATTTCAACTGGCAACTGCAAACCCGGTATCACTTCAGCTTACGGGACGTGGATTTTACATTTGGCAAAGATAAGAGTTGTTTTTACAGGAAAATAAATGACAAATTTGTTGTCAGAAACTTCGCCGGGGGAAATCGGCCTTATCAGAGCTCTGGAGTGTGACCGAAGGGCTGACCTTACTGCCAAGAGCAACACAGAGCTGGGACTGGAAGCGCCTGGTGTGTAGCCCTGAAAATCAGGCTGATGGGAAAGCTGCTTTCTGATTAGAGCCACTCTCTTATCATTGCATGGACTACATGAATGTAAGTAAGCAAGCATTAGGATTTCGAACGTAAAGAACAAGAGGTTGAAACAGTGGGAACAGGTACAGCAGGTGGCAGAAAGCCCAGCGCTTATGCCAGGAGACTCTTCCATAATCAAGTCTTCAAGCTCACTTGCTTAGAACAGCATGGGTGGCTCCACACCCTTTTACCAAGGAGCTGGATTTGACTAACAACCAGGTTCTTAAACGGATTCAAATGAGCTCCTGCTGCAGATTTGAAGTGACAGAGATCCGTGCTTTTGGCAGCGCGGTTCTCCGTATCAAAAGGGCCAAAGCAGCGGCAAGCGGCTGTTTGGGGGATTAAAACGCATTGCAAGAATTACATTCCCCACTGAACTGGCTGCGTGCTCGCCAGTTGCTCTGTAACGAATGGTGGGCTGCTGGCTTTAATTCAGTAGCGGCAAGTAAGAGACAGACCAGTTACAGGACGCGAATGCTCCCGACAGCCCCGAGAAGCTACCCAAGAACTTCGCTTCACAGGGGCGGGCTGCCTCCTCCCCGCCCGCGTTGCGAACACCGATCCATACGGTGGTGGATGCGATGAATGGCGTGGGAGCTAGGAGCACCGGGGCCTGACCTCCATCCTGCGCAGGGTATTTTTAGCTTCTAGAAGAAATTTGCTTTGGCAAAGGTTCTAAAATATCTTTAGATCTAAGATAGAACCTTACTGTAATATTTTAATCCAATTCTAAGAGATCCCACAATTAATAAACACGTTTGAGCCAGGAGCCAAGACATTTTTCAATACCTTCTTCTTTTGATCCTATTAAGTACTGCCAGCTCTTCATAAGTATGCACCAAGCTTGGGTGTGTAGTTTGGTTTTGTTGTGCCTGAAACGCACCCTTGCCCACCTCAGTATCTGCAGTTTTTTCCAGCAGTAGCACAGCACCAAGAGCTGGAAGCAAAACTTCCTGCAATCCAGGTGTGGGGAGTGTCGGATATGGAACAGACCACTTCCTACCTGCGTGGATCGTGAAACTGGACAGCTTTCAAAGAGCTTCTGGCTTAAAAGCCACCAAGGAGATGTCACCCCTTCGGTGCTTCTAGTGCACTGAATGGCAGTTTACCTAGAAAGCAGCACATCCCTGCAACGAAACCCGGGATTCTCCCGACACAGAGTTTAAGTGCTTAGTGCACACAGAGACTACGCAGCAAAAACCAGAAAAGTGGTTTGGGGTTTGGTTTTTTTTTTTCCCCAACAAATAAACTTAACCATACGCATCTCCCCAACTAAATCAGAACGCAAGCAGTCAAACCAGTCTATGCTTTAATGGAAAAGGCCAATGCCTTAACTACAAAATATATTAAAATACATAAATAAGTTATCGTAAGAAAAATAACTGTTCCAAGGTTATACCTCTGTCTTGCATAAATACCACATCTGCACTTAAACTCTGATGCTTTCTTCACGAAGCTTTGGCCTGCATAATAACATTTCTCACCTGCTGGCTTAACTAAAATGCTACCTTGGCAATTACTTCCCGCTACAGAGGAGCAGGGGCCTGAATTAACCCCTTAACGGACCAGTACCGACATCTGCCCGCTGCACGGAAACGCTGCCTCTGTGCAACTGCTGCTCCTCCGGTCGTTTTAAGAAGAGGCTGTTCCCACACGCATTATCCTGAACAGCACATTAAAGCTGTTGCTTCTTATTGCATCCCGACAAGCACTGATCACTTGTGTTTTAGGTTTGCCGACTATAAAGAGGAAAAAAAGGAAAAAGCAAAAACACTTCAGTTACTGAGTAAGAAACTGGTAAAAATACTTATTTGATCCAGTCTCAAAATTTAGGGGTTTCTTTCAAATATTTTTTAAACATGCGGTGAAATGGCACCTTTTTTCTAATACGTAAATAACATCCTTTCTTTAAAGGAGAATCGTCTGTAGCTCTATTATAGGAGAGCTTAAAGGACTTGTTGAAAGGGGAATGCTATAAATAGACAAAAAAACCCCCTCCTTCCCCAAAGACCTACAGAACTAATAATATAAACAGCCCTGCTTAAGTTGATAGTTGTTTTTTTTAAAGCAGAATTATAAATTAAGAACTGAAACACTACTTTAAAAGTGTTTTTAAAATTGTGTTCAACAAAACTAGCAATTTCTATACCATCCAGAAAGCTGGAAACCACTTTGAAGTGTTCTTTCTGAAACTGTGATCCCAGATTATACTGGACGCTCACAGCTGGCTGTCACAGGCGATTGGCTATGACTGAAAAATGAAAGATCGCTTCTACTAATTTAGTTTCAGGCCAAAAAGCCTGAAGTCACTTAACTAACCCGGGTGGCCTCCGAGACACATCGCATCTGCCTCACGGGGGTCCAAGACCCCCCATTCCCTCCAAACCGTCACACTTACCACGTAACCGCCCAGCCCTCTGGATTGCCTGATTCACAGCTTTCAGATTATTCAACAGCTCCGTGTGATTGTTGCAACGAATTTTGTATTGATTTATCAAATCTCTGTTAAGATCATACAGCTCAATGTACCGTCTCTTCATGTTTTTCCTGGGGGAACAATCAGTCCAGTTATTGGCATCTCTGGGGTCAAGAAAAGTCATTCCTGGTTTGTCAATATGAAGCTGTAACGATACATGGCTGCGATGGCTACCAGGGTTACCCGCATGTCTGCCAGCTACAAGACAACAGACTTGTCTAGACATGTTGGTTATACTGGTTATTTTACTGGGGGGTGGGGGTGAAAGGTCTATTTTTGCAGTTACATTATCCAGCAATCCAAAGAGGAGATGCCACTTTCCCCAGGGAAAGTAACACTGCTCTGCAGTAGCTCGGACCTCTTTACTGCTGCTATTGACAGTAAAGATAAGACATTAGCAGAACACAGCACATCAGAGTGAGAAGACTTGACACCTAAAATTTCTTTCTTGGTGTTCTCAAAAGTTCACACACCACAGACAGCTTTTACTGCCTTCTTCCCTTAACGTATCTTTACTAATGTATCTCACCATCTCGAAGCTGATTCACCCCACCGCCTCTATGCTAAGCCCCTACCTTTGCCCTTTGGCCTTCCCCAGACTGGTTTTTCACCTAAAGAACAAGACAAGGCTCAAGGAGAGCTCACGGTGGGACCAGCAAAGGCACCAATTCTACATCAAGGGTTGTAACTAGGCAACCCCTATATCACACAAATGGTTTTTTGTGCTCTTTTCTGCCTGAAAAGCAAAGACTGGACCTTCTAAACCCAAAACACACGAGCTAAGCAGCAGCTGCTCACATGTCTCCCAGGAGCCGTGCGTCTTCCGCCTGAACCAGCATGCTGCGGATGAGGTTGGAGTGTTCAGCCATGTCGGCAGTGAGCCGCTGATTCACCGCGTGGTGTTCGTCCACCTGTCCGAGGCAAACAGTCACGAGAAAGGGCCCCGGGCGCTCTGGGCATACAGGTCATTGTTCAAGCTAAATCTTGGCCCAGCATAATAGGAAATACCATCCCACCTCAACCTACCAGCATCCCCGGGACCATTCTCCTTCCCCTCAGCCCCAGCTGCCAGAGCAGCACCTCGTCCCCCAGAAGGGAGTGATCAGGCTGAGACACACACCTTACGCCCTGACCCAAATCTGCAGCTCAGTCTCCCAGACAACATATTTACATTATTCTAAACAATCAGCTGCTGGGGACCAAGGGCCTGTTCTACAGAACAAAGAATAAACAGAAAGTTGAGGGTGTCCCATTGTCCTTTGCGCAGCATATACAGCAAGCCATCGCTGGCCGATTTCCACGAAGAAGATAAAGCAGTTTAGAGATCCTCTCATACAAATGCCCCCGGTGACTGCTTAGCTGCCACTTTAAGAAATGCCCGATGCTTCCTCACCTTCACCAACACTTTCCGCAGCTCCTCAAAGTACGCAGGGAAATCTGCTTCCACCTGCAAATCTTCGATGGCCAGAAAGGAGGCCATGGACTGGATAATGTCACCAGCTAGATCAATATCATCTGTGTTGATGGAAATCTGTCAGAAAGGAAAGAAAGCGTTTCAGCGCTCTTCCATGCCAAAACAGCTCCCAGAACTGCTCAGCAGGACTGCCTCTAACAGTTACTCAGGCTCAAAGCAGTTCATTCTATCAAGAGGCAAAGTTGTTGCATGAGCAAGCTCTACGGCTTGAAGTAGATAAGGAGACGCTGATTTCAAAAGGGGCTTTTATTCAGGCCTGGGGCAAAGAGGCATCTGTGCATACAGGACCAGTGCAAAAGTTACAGGCAGCCTTTCTGTCTCACATTACGGCTCCCCGAAACCACTGTGTGGGAACAAATACCCTTCCTACAGATCTGTACTTTTCTTCATTGACTGGTGTCACGGTTTAACCCCAGCCAGCAGCTAAGCACCATGCAGCCGCTTCCCCCTCGCCCCTCCCAGTGGGGTGGGGAGGAGGATCAGGGAAAAAAAAAAAGGTAGAACTCATGGGTTAAGATAAGAACAGTTTAATAACGAAAGTAAAATAAAATATACTACTAATAATAAATGTAATGAAAAGGAATATAACAAAAAAAGAAATAACACCCAAGAAAAGACAAGGGATGCACAATGCAATTGCTCACCACCCGCTGATTGATGCCCGAGCAGCGATCCCCCCTCCCGGCCAACTCCCCCCCTGTTTATATACTGGGCATGATGTTCTATGGTATGGAATACCCCTTTGGCCAGTTCGGGTCAGCTGCCCCGGCTGTGCTCCCTCCCAGCTTCTTGCACACCTGCTTGCTGGCAGAGCATGGGAAACTGAAGAATCCTTGACATAGGATAAGCGCTACTTAGCAACAACTAAAACATCAGCATGTTATCAACAGTATTCTCACACTAAATCCAAAACACAGCACTGTACCAGCTGCTAAGAAGAAAATTAACTCTATTGCAGACAAAACCAAGACAACTGGCCCTGGAATTTTACCCACTAACAGTAAACAGACCCAAAAGTTTCCAAAAACATCCCTAAAACCTGAGTACTTCCTCTGTCCTGTTCAGTCCTTCTTAATTTTCACTGCCTTGTGTGGGCACCACCCTTAAGTTTCAGCAGAGTATAATTAAAGAGGAGTTCCCCTTGTCCGTGAAAGTGCTCACCTCTCCGCCGGCCTTGATTTTGATGCAGAGCTGACCTGCATTACGAAGGGAAGTGAAGCAAACCTGAAAGGGAGCGCTCTGAAACTCTGCATCCTCTGGTAGCAGGAAGCTCTGATTCAGCCACATAACGATCTTGCAAAAATAAAATGATAAGCATCAGCCATCGCCTGTGTGGAAAGCCTGGAGAACCACGCAATGTCCCTGCACGTGATGTGCACCAGGGCGCTCTGCTCAGGGTACCTTGGAAATTTCGTTTACTAAATTTCATCCCCTAAACCCACATCATGAACATTTTAGAACAGGGACAGTTGACTCCCTGCTCCAAAGCTGAATATTTGTAAGAAAATCAAATCCAACCACCAGAGACCACAGCCCAAGGTCAAAACAAAGCCAGGCCTGGAGACCAGAGAAAGCTGGGAAGCAAGGCTTGGTTCTACTGCAAGAATTTAAAAAGGAACGTTTCATTTCATCTTGTTTTTTGCCTTGGCTATTTAACACAGTAAACGTCATGCAAATATGGCAGAGCCCTACAGTTATGGGGGAAATAACCAGCTCTAATCACTGCCATCCCACTATTCAGATCTTTTAGAACCAAAACAATAGCACCACTGCTCATCTGTTATAAATCTGGACCATTATTTGGGCACTGTACTGCCTTTTTCCTCTTCTCTGCTCATTTACAAAATTCATCCCTCGCTACAGGGCTCCTGCCGCTGGCATTCCATCAGTTGTCACACAGCAAACAATATAACACCTGCAACGCCTCACGATCTCAGGCCATTAGTTCCTGCAGGTGCAGGAATTCCTGAAGCAGGGACTACCTCAATTGAGGCATCATTTAAAAAACAGGAAAAAGCACTGAGTCAAGTTGTAACACACAGGCTCCAAAGGCCAGCAGTGCAGTTCAGAGCCTAATTTTCCTTTGCTCTCGGGTATCTCACGCTGACTGCAAACCCTCCACCTGCGGTATCTGGACGCAGGATCGGGAGACAGGAAGCAGAGCAGAAACTCACCCTTTGCGGTCTCTCATTCGTCGTACAGTTAACAAAGCTCAGGGGCTCCGTGGCCGAGTCCGGGCTGCTCAGGGCATACATTGAGAAGCGGGGAAGCTGCCTTGTCAACTCAAATACATGGAACTGCGTGCTGGAAGCAATCCAAAGGAAAAATAGAGACCATTACTAACATACCAGAGATTCACCTATTGCAACGGTTCCTGGTTCTTTTTTAGCTGGCTACTGACATCAGCAGCTTCCAGCTATGTAATCAGCTGCTTACCGCTTCCCAGAAAAAACGCTGGAACTTGGAAATTCCATCACACCACGAGGTTGAACAATTCCCCCCCATTGCTTACATAAACCTTCCAATGAAATATATTCTCTAGGCTAACACATTTACGATTTTACTATGTGATAGGATATTTTCTTTACAGGTTCAGTGAAGTCTTATTAAAAGCAATAACAAACACAAACAGAGGAAACAAAAAGGGAATTCAGTCCCATACATTCTTTCCGCAGTGGTTGGCTAGCTCTCAAAATACGCCTCCTTCTTCAGGGAAAGGACGCTGCTTCCTGAGGCACCGCCAGTTCTGGCAGATGTGAGCAGGGAGAAAGTTGGTGTCAAGTGTGGACGAAGAGACATTTTATTTCTATGGGAAACTGGAAAAGTGTTGTTTTGGAATCAGGCATATGCTACTTTCTACTTGCCCTGAAGACAAATGGGTTCAAATGGGTTTGTAGCTTGCAAGACACCATTGTGCCTCCAGGCTTGCTCAAGCACTTCGTCCAGAGCAGCCACCATTCAGGGCCCCGGGGAGGCAGCCACTTAAGAGCAGGCAGCCTGGATACAGCCTCTACCTCTCTCAGCTTCTGCCAGAGACCCCCAGTAAGGCATCCTCTGGACAAGAAACACTCACTGTTCCCCTCAAGGCAGAGCTGGAGCACAGCAGGTCCCGGAGACCCCAGAGCATTTAGACTTTCACTGGAGAAGAGCTCAGTATCACAGGTGCAACAGTGTTTTTAACAAGGCATTCCAGCTCTCCTTCACAGAGAAGTGGGGCACCAGGGAATTAACAGTGCACTTCCCATGGGACAAGCACGAAGCCACATCATTGCTGTTTCCTGGTCACACAGTTAGCTCTGGGGACCAGGAGAGATCACAACACAAAACTCACCTGTTCCTGTAACCCACGAAGGCTTTGATGTGCAAATCCACAGGGACATCTTTGGGTGGAGTAAGCGGAACACGAACGCAGCCCGAGAGGTTCTGGGGACTGGGGTGTACCACGTGGCTCTCTCCTTCAAATATGCCCTCAGCAAAGATCAGCACAGCACGGATGATTGTGTCTTAGCAACAGGAAGAAAAAGCAGTTCCTAAATTAACAACTGGCCTCTGGCAACAAACCACCGCTGTTTTCAGAATTAAGCACAGTCAACTCTTTACACCCCTCCTCTGAATTGTTAAAATATCCCAGATGACCAGCACTACCGCATCTGGACCTGACTGCATCCGCAGCACGCCTGGCGCTAGGTGAATTTGCTATCTTGGGGGAGTTCCAGTTTTGCATATAAAGCCAGCTGAGGTCCAGCTGCATTCATGCAACACCCTCACTAACACGGTTGTAGGCTAACGTTTAGAGTCAACACAAGGAGCGTTGCAGGGATTACCGAGACTCGTTTCATCCAAGTTAAATGTTAATTGCCTTGGAAAGTAACACATAACACGAAAAATTCCATCAAACTCCTCTCCCCTGAGATCCATCAAAGGAACACAGCTTGATTCAAAACTCTGTGAAAGGAAAGCAACCACAAAGGGGAAATGACAGACAATAAAGGGGAGACAGGCAAATCATCAGCTAAATATAACTAAACGTTTGCATGCATTTACATGAACTGAATGTCAATCATTGCAGGTTACCACTCACCATTTGTGGTGGAAATACACAGCTCCACATGGGCAGCCTGGCTGTCAGAGCCCAGATTAACCGAGAGGGCTGTCTGGAGTTGGGTATTTGCTGGAATCACACCTCTCTGCCCATCAGCTTCCTTCAATTGAGTGTTCAGTTCAGCCTGTTGCAAAACACATACCCTTCAGTATCAGAATGTCAAGATTTTCATTCAAGCAACCTAGAAAACATACACATAAGTCAGTTCTTTTTTTCTTGCAGGAGAAGGTTGTATTACAGCAATTCCCAGACACTTCACATTGCTATGAACAGCGCTGGATTAGGCATGGAGCTGTGGACACCTGTGCTACAATTTGTTCAAGTGCTTTATTGTCGATGGAGCTCAGCTCTGTACCCAAACCTTTCTTCAGAAAAGCACTTAACATATATTCAATTTTAAGCACAAGCTTAAGTAATTCCATGCTTTTGCTGTGGTGGTCATTTACTGTTCAAATATGAGTCTGCCCTTTCCTCAGACTATTTTTTGAAGCTCTTTATTTCGGCACCTTCACCATCAAGCCGCAAGTGCGCTTCCTATACCCTGGCAGTGCTCCCGTTCACCTGATCCTCTCAAACAATCCCCTCTGACCCCCGAGCTGGTTCATGCATTGAAAATTACAATTGCAGTCATAAGCCAAAGCACAGGGCTGAACGGAATCCAGCTCCAAACACAACTGCTCTGGCAAGCCAAAGGAGCAAGGAAAATGTTACTTATTAAAATACAAAAAGCAAGTTCTGAACTTGCACAAGGAGCAAGCCAGATGCAGAAGCAGGAATCCCCAGCAGACAATCTCGCTGCATCCTACCAGGTTACAGCTCTGACTTGTCTGGACTGCCCCACGACTGCTTCCCAGACTACTGCGGATTTATAGCAATAGGAAGGTGTGTTTTGGCCCTACACATCGTTTAAGTAGTACCTTTGCATTTTCCTCATAATTTCTTAATTCCAGCAGCAGATTTTGTTTCTTTTGACTAAGTTCTCGGATCAGATCCTGCTCAGCACTTGTATCCATTAGGTTTCCTTTCATGTCCTCGCCTCCTGGCAGATAGCCTCGGACTGTACAGAAACAAAACACAGCCAATTTCAGCAAAGGCTTTCACAGCCTCCCCAAAACTTTAGTTTCTGTAACAAGACCCCCTTGTACCACCTCAGCGGCAGACACTGATTCTGGTCTTTAGCTGGTACCAGTCAGCTGAAAACCTGAGCGTTGATTTACACCCACAGAGGCTCTGACTTCCCTGGTGATGAGGACAAGAGAACCGCACATTTAAAAAAAAAAAAAAAGAAAAAAGGTGAATTTCCAACCTGTCTTTAAGCTGTCTTCGCCTGACCAGACAAGTGCAGCGCCCGGTCCTTTTGCGAGAGGATTCCCACTGCAATCATTCTTTCAGGTCCTTAGGCAAGTTTGCAATTATGCAAAATTAATAAAATGTGTACCTGGATTTCTAGAGCTGGTCAGAGGAGTTGTTACTGTCTGGAAGTGACTGTAAGTCACTGTCAATCAGTCAGTAAACAAGATTTACCCACATCAGTTTTTCCCCAAATCAAGGGATACTTCACTTCAAGGGGTCAGACCTGTTTCCCAGTAGGCCAGTGGAGCAGAGAGTTATGGAAATATCTCCAACTGCCTGTGGAGACAGAAGAGCTGAACAGATGATGAGACAAAGATGCTTGATATAAGCTTCCATTTTGCTCTAGGGCTGTGTGCTCTGACTGCAGCTGACAATGAATGCCAGGGACAAAAATCTTATACCTGCGAAGAATATGCTGCCTGACTGTGTAATCCCCGTAAAAAGTTGCAGGGAACTCGAAAAGCATTCAGTATGCACACTGTCCCCCGATGAAAGGGCCCGCTTTATTATTTCTGAGTGAATCATTCATTTAAGATAAGAGCAAGAGAGAAAATACACTGAAACACAGAAGAACACCTCACGTGAAAGGATGCTGGCCCCAAACAAAACGCTAATGACAAGGACTATGAGAATGCATTGTCCATATAACCCCAACACAGGGCTATTACTATTTAGTAACGCCTAAAGACTCCAGCCTAAAGGGATACCCATTGTGCCCAGGTTTGTTTATGATGGACCCATCAGAAAAGGATGATCGTGTTCAGCGATATTAACCTACATAGCTCTGCTAGGACAAGGTATCTTCAGAACCGTGTACAATGTTCCCCTTCTGTAAGCTTGGGAAAAAGGTTTATACGCTGAAGCCCAAGCACAGCAAATCCCCGCAGCCTGTGATTAAGACAGACAGCAAAACACTGTGCTATTTAACAAGGACAAGCTTTTGTTCCAAATGGGTTGTGCCAGACCTGCTTGTCTCAGGCCACTGACGCCAAGCAGTCGGATAATCATGCCAGTGTCTTTCCTGGAGCCATCCCTGCAAATTCATGCTGAGCTTATTTAAATAAGCTGTGATCATATTTGTTTCCACTCACAGTAACCAGGTCTGACTTCTTGAATGCATGGTGGGATAAATCCACCAGTTCTCCAGTCTCAGGATAGCATTTTCCAGGAAACAAAGCGCTGTTAACATCTAGAAATTTCTAATAGAAGAACTATTCATCTTTAGAAGAAAACCAAAACACACAGCTCCTTAGCTCTCTGAACACCTTTACCCACTGTAAAGCGACCCCAAAATTATCACATATAGGAAAAAAGATTTCCTATACATTCATCTATAATAATGTTGCCTGAAGAACCACAGTCTGTGCTGAATATAGCTATCTTTGCATTATTAGGATGGGACTTCTTCCGTTAGGCAAATGAACTTTGATGGCTTCTTGGATCATAATGAAACACACACTCATCATCACAGAGAAGACAATATTCAAAATCCTGTTTGCAGATAGTGTAACTCACAATTCCCTTAACTTCGCATAAAACAAAGGGAATTTGGCACACAAAAACGCCTGTGGAACCGAAACAACGTTTAGCTAATCTGAGATGATGTGATGCGCCTGATATTATTGTGTATTAAATTAATATCCTGAACAATGCTCTCACCTTCACCGTCAACTGAACAGCAGATTAACTGGGTGCTCCCATCCATTCTGTAATCCCCCTCCACCACTCCTGCGATTGAGGAAGCAAAGTTGTCCTTAAAGATGACCTCCCCAGTTCGGTCACTGCGTGCATCAACCTGGAACAACACAGAGTTCCAAGGCACAGCATGAACAGAAAAGCTAATTCCAAAATATATGTCATGCCATACTCTGAGCTGTTAACCGAAAGCCAGCTCCGCTCACAGAACTGCAGGTGAACTTGCAGCTCTGCTGATCAGAACACCACACGTGAAAAAAAATACCATCAAGAAATGACCTCTAGACAGACTCAGCTAGAAGGAACAGCTCTTCAGAGATGCTTCCCGAAGTTACAAACAAGAGGAAGGAAAGGAGGGGGCTGCAAGTCTGTACTGGGAAGGTTATGCACACATGAATGCAGCAATGACGGGACTAAACCAGAAATAACCTTAACGCAGTATTTACCACCTAGCTGCACAGCCCTTGTGTGGTGAATTGTTTTTATACACAAATACCACAACTTTTAATTATCTTTCATTGAAGAACGGCGAGGGGGGCTCAGTTCCGTGCAGTGTGTCTTCTCCAAAGCACGGGACCCAGCATTACTCTTTCTAGGAGCCGGGACTGTTTCAGACCAACAAGCAGGGTAGAGACAGCCAGTGGAAAAGAACAGAAAAAGGAGTAAAGCAAGGAGAGGTTCTCTCTTTAACAATGTTATACACCTAATCCAACGTAAGTTACAACATATCTGGGCTCTAGACTGCCAGCTTGATATGAAGTTAATTAAATTCCCCCAGGCTAATGAGAGTAATGAGAGGTGTGAAGAAAAAAGCATAGCTTTACAAAAAAAACTGGCAAGCTGTGTCCAGGAGAGATTTGGCAGCTAGAACAGTCATTTCTGGCAAAGGGGAATACCAAGCAACAGGCTTAAGAGATTAAGACTGAGCCGTATAGAATGTCTTTACATAAAATTAAATAATGCTTGATTAATCCTGCCATAGTCAAGACCGACGCTGCTCTCCTGTTACATAACCACTATGTCTTCGCTGTAGTTTGAGAACATTCAGGAAACATCACAGAGGATTATTAGCATGTCCTTAAGACACAGCTGAAGAGAGACACTCAAGAGCTCTAGGATGTGGCATATGATCTCTGCTACCATAGAAACAACTTACCACACCTTAGCAATTGACTCTGAGCTAAGCACTGGAAGCAGCTTTTCTCTGATCTTGCACTTGGCACAGGATTCACCGGCCAAACTAGGTTTACTGCAATAGCTCTTCAGCACTCGGCTTTCAACAGTCTCTTTAATTTTTTGGCTGTTCTCCTTCAGACAACTTAACAGCCTTCTTCAAACACAGCCTCCAGATTTACAGCTCCTCACTTCCCCCCGTATAAACTCACCTTCCCATTGGACCAGCCAGTGATCAACTCACACACGCCATCAGAGTTCAGGTCAAATGCATGTATGCTCATTGCGTGGTTCTTAGACTGAGGACAGAAAACAAAGAACAAATTAAGCTTGGGTATGTTTTCTAAATTGCACATGCTTGACGCATGCAAGACACTGGAGTATGAGGCTACAGAGATTACAGAAAGGAATACAAAAAATGTCTCTTTAACAGGAAGTTTCAGCAGCACTATAAGGTCACACACGTCTGAAATCTTAGCCCTTGCATTACAAATCTAGTCCACTGCTCTCAAAGGACCTGATCTTTCCTTTAAATACATTTTCATCCAAGCAGATGATTAGAACTCACAAAAACAAAGTGTAAAAAGCCAAATTCTCTAGGAAAAAAAAAATCAGGGCTTCAACATTGTCATAAAATGAGACCACTGAGGAAAGCCATTAGCCTTTTCCTGCCACCTCCTAAGGAATCCCTTCTCTTATTACTATTAAATAGACTGTTCTAATCTGTGTTATGTTAAGAATATTAAAATGAGCATCAGGAAAGGATCTTGTCAATATGATTTGCTGCAGCAGGAAATTGCTCTTGATGCGAAAAATTAGCTTCGAACATAGACAATGCCAGATTAATTCAGTCTCTGAAAAACAGTTTATTGATTCAACAATACAGCCAGAGGCATTTTCTAACAGTGAACTTAAATTTCTCTGTTGCTTAAACAACCCTGCGAAGCTGAAGCACCGTAGTTGTACGGTCGTATCAGCGTTGTTTAAGCCGTCACCAACAGTCCCAAAAGCACTGAAGGAACTGACATGGTATTAATTTTGCATGTATCTATCAAAATAGGTAGATTTTGTAAGAACAAAATTACATTAAGTTCTATGCTCGGCAGAAAATTTCAAATTTATCTAAGTAGTCAGGATAACATCAGAATGACCTGAAATTAGGTACCACATCTCCTAGCAGCCTTCAAGCTTTCAGTGATGATATTCCAACATTGAACTAACCTTAATCCTCCAGTAGCGGGCTGTCTTGTCGTAAACTCCGACCGTCCCATTAGAAAGAGCATAGCCAAACCGACTGCCGTACATGGGGCTAAGTGCAGTAATAGTCTTGTGGGGGAAAGGAGGGAGAGAGAGAGGATACAGGAGTGAAAACTTCTGCATCTTCAAGTAACAGAGATGAGACTACACAATCTCTCTATCATATGAACTGTACAATACTTAAATGGTAAATAAGTCTATTGTAGGAAGCATTAAGTGCTGAACTAACTATTTTTAAAAATCAGTTCAAAAATCACCAAAGGCCTTGTAGGATTTCCTCACACAAGCTGCATTGCCAGCGTTAAGATACACTTCAGTAACGATTGCAGAATTGCCCTCAAAGTGTGTACTTTGACCAAATACTTCCTACGACAAGCAGCAACACAACTGCTCAGAGGATTCCAGCGGTCATCAGTGCTAACACATTATCACTGAAAACCTACTCCAAACACACAACATTCCTTAAGCTTCAGGACCTGAGGATGCCAAAGAGTTCAACTTTACATGGGTGGGGAGAGCCCTAGAGATATTATTGGTAGAAAATCTTTGCCCAAGATTAGCGAGATAAAAATTAAGAGCTCCCACAGTTGGACTTCTTTGGAACACAATTAGAACACCAGGCTCAGTATTACCTGAATAAGTAACAGCTCCAGGGAAAGACCCGAGAGTCCTAACTCAGCCTGTTTCTCGCTCCTTTTAAGACCCGTTACCTTACAATTCTTCATTGAGCTAAGGCGCTCAGTGCTTGGAAATGCAGGTTTTTCCACACACTAAAACTAGAGATTTTAATGTCAGGAGGAACAACTGCAATCGTCTGTCTGGTCTTCTGTACAACACAGCGCAGGAGACTTCCTTAAATTAAATCCTTCACCAACTTCTTAATTAAACTCAGCTGACTGTGCACCTTGATTTTTTTTTTTTTTTTTTACCATAAAACATGGTTTCCAAAATCTTTATCCTTCCCTCTCACGATCTTCTCCAAAGCCTTTCCCAAGTATCAAAGCCCTCTGAATTGTGAGCACCCAGTAAGGACAGAAGACCGCAGCAACAGTCAGAAACTCAGAAAGGTAGCAATACTCCCTTTATACCCAATTGTCCATTTATAAACTCAAGAATCACAACAGTCTATGGCTTCAGTTTCACCAGAGTAAGTGATTAAACACAGAAAATGCAAACTATTCAAGTCTTCCAAAACAAGCACAATGTATAAAGCCATTGTTCCCTGAATTTACCTTCCTAAAAAGAAAGGTTTAGGTGCAGACGTGTCCTTTTAAATTAGAACAGTAGAATTGTAACAGGCCTCCTAAGACTCTGCAGGTGTGAATTTAAAACAATTCTACTGTGGATGTGGAAATAAATCACAGAGAGTGATGGACCTCTAGCTTCCCTTTAGCTAGAAATCACAACATGACTCTACACTGGCTACTGTACAGACAGCAAAACGTATTATAGGCCCAGTTCTAATTCTAACTATAGCAACAGCTTCCTTTCCTAGAACACCGCCCGGATTTGTCTTTTATAGCTCTTCATAAGTGGTTTAATAGCTAACTAAGCCTTTTAGTCCCAACTAGGGCAGCGGGGAGACCTCAGATCTTCAAGGACAAAGGTCTGTAACATGTCCTTACTCTACCCTGGGCCCAGAAGGGTCATGAGAAGGCTAAGAAAACTCCTAAATGGAATGATAAGGGTATTTTACTCCCTTCCAAGCAACCAAAATTTAACAGTGGGGATCTTCTCTCAGTTCTTAAGCTAAAGAGCAACTCCCACACCTTTTATTTATCCCTCTGTAAACTTATCTGCCCCATACTTTACTTTAGGCACTGCAGCCCTGTTTACACCGCCAGCGTGTAACTCCAATTGCAATATAAACCTCCGGTTTTGCCTGGGCAACCCCCTTCTAGCCTGCCATGCACTGCCTGGATACACACAGGGGCAAGTTACTTCTTCATAGTTGTGTCAACGCATTTGAGGAAAACTGTACAAGACATTCTTTTGCCCAGAAGGCACTAAGAGCTTCAATCACAATCCAGTAACCTTAATCACCTTTGCACGGGGCCTTGACTTTCAGTCAAGCAATAGTTACTCTTCTCAAGCTGGTGAAAGGTTTGTAAACAAACAAAGCAAAAAACCCCGTGCATAATGAAAGACATTATTAAACTCTAACTTTTGCAGCTCTAGCAGAATAGATACTGTGCCAAATAGTTAAGTAACTATTTAACTACACGATAAATTTGAACCAGAGTAACCAGAGCAGCTTTACAGTACACAATACTTTCAGCTCCATCAGCAATTATAATAAACATTAGCTAGAAGTAATTTACCTCTGTCTCTGACATTTCTGCCACGATCTCATCTTCTTTAAACACCCGGATGTCAAAATCTTCAGAGCCAACGAGAAGCTAGAAAAAAAGTAAGATCTACCTTAAAAACAGTTATTCAAGCTAAGGAAATAAAAAGGACACACGCCAGGACCCAGAGGGCAAATAAATATTCCAAGTCCAGCAACGAAGAGGTTTTAACAGCTGTATGAAAGTTTGCCAGTGGAACAAAAGGTACCCTCTGTCAAGAGAAGATTTCAGAAGTCTCCCGTTGATCAAGTATTAGTTATACCTTTTTCTGGCAAGCTAGACTCTACGAAAGCATAGTGAAATATCTGGGGTAGGAATGAGAAAAGATACTTTGGAACATCAGGGCTATGCTCTTTTCTTGCTGTAAGAGATTCAGTGTTATAATTTGTAACTGCAATTATACACATCAAAAATACTACTTTGCCTGTGTTGGAGCAGGGGACCTGCAGCTCAGTTCTGACTTGTACTATGCGGGTTCAGAGAAACAGCGACTCCCAGTTACTAGCCTGTGAGCAAACAGCTGGAAAAACAATCATTGCTTAGCACTGAACGTCCCTCATTTAAAAAAACCCTCAAAACCAATGAATCCAAGTATCAAACCATCACTGCTCCTCCAGCCTAAAGCGGCTGCCATTACTGCAAGCATGGGTAAAATGGGCTTTAACTCGATGTAAATGATTATACAAATAGGACGTCAGCCCTGAACTGGGTCTTCTGCATTCTCATTCCTTATCGTTTCCTACATCTTAGTACTTTTCCTGTTTCCTAGCTGAGTAGATAGAAGGTATTAACTGAAAAGGAGCCCTGTGGAAAAGCACTTTCTAAAGATGGTGACAAGTCACGGCTTCTATTTTGCAAACTGAGAAACGGAGGAACAGATCTGCTTGGTGCCTTGCCCATAAAGTCATCCATCAAATCAATGGCAAACAGAATTATAGAAGAAAGTTTAAAACCTGGTAGTACCTTTCCCCACTGGAACCGATGAGTCTTCCATCTTTACTTGGCAGAACAGACAAAAATCCATATTGAAGTTGGATTTTTAAAAAGGTTAAAGGCTTTTTTTTCTTCCAAAGTAAAGATGCTTCAAATTATGACAAACTAAACTACACCAAGCTAAGCTTACTGTAGCTATTGAAATAATCTACAACAAATAACATACGTAAGAGGTACAGATTTCTTGACAAGTCACAACTACCAGCAAAAAGTGACCAGTTAAAAGCAGAGAATCCTGAAATGATTACTGGTGATGCTGCATTTCCCAGAAGTGCCTAGATGATGGTTTTTTTCATTTAGTTTGATTCAACTCGTCCACCTCAGTGACTTTCATTCCACTGGACTGGAATTTGAAAAAGCAAGGAAAAAGTTTCCCCCCCCCGAGGTCTTTGGCAAGATGGGAGAAAGTAATCTGTATCAATCTAAAATCCCGAGGAAGACAGTGACTACAACGAATCAGTTTTGTTAGCTACTAAATGACAGAACTATATTCATGCAGTTTTAAAATCAGTCAATTTTAAATGTAGACATGTTTTTACTGAGGTGGGAAGAACGGAAACGAAGCTAGCACACGCATTTATCAGATAAGACACAAAGTGATAAACAACAATTTAAAAAGATGTTTCTGTGCATTCTCAGAACTTCAGTTTTAAACCAGAGGCAGTTTCACAAAAGCCACAAACAAAAAAACAAACCTAAAAAAAAGAATCACCTAAATAATTAAGATTAAAAAGAACCCTAAAAAAAAACTCTCAGCAAATGCATGCTGGGCTAACTGGCAGGGTAAGTTAGTTGGATAACGCATCCAACTCTGCTTAGCTTGAAGTAGCATCAGATTACACCAACTGCTGAGAATGAACCTCTCTCAAGCAAAAAAACTAGCAAAACAACAAAAACCACTTAGAAGCACAAGTGCAAAACATTTAAAATTAGTGCGGTGGATCAGCTTCCTGGTTTCTGAATCTTTAGACACTATCTCCACTTTCTATAACCACCTCTCAGCACATTAAAACAATACACCCTAAGAGAAGCTGTGCAGAAATTGATTGGAAAACCTGAAACTTTTTCACTTCCCAAAGATCCCAATCAAGCAAAGGGTCTGTATCAGTTCAGCATTTATAAAAAACACGTAAAAGGTGTAGAGGGCTTTTACATGTCACTATAAACTTTACATAGTCCAAGTAAACATTCCAAACGAGGACTTTTGGGGAACTCAACAGAAAAGCTGAAGTAATTGTGATTCAAATTGAAAGACAGATGACAAAAGTAAGTATTTTTAGCATGGTGATTTAACATCATATTTACTTGCATGTGATGTATACGAAGAAGCCATTACTTTTCTTAAAGATTCATATTTATAAGAATGATCCTTCAATTCATTCAGGATGGAAGAACATTTACAACAGAGAATGCCATACAAATTCACGACTTCACCCATCCCTTGCAGCCTGCATGATCAGAATGCCGGCTGTTTCCTATTGTTTGTCTCACATCCTGTCAGCGAGATGCTTGTTACAAGTTATCTTCATTTTAAATCAGAAAAGCAAAGAATATTTCATTTCCCCATGTCACTATGAAGAAACAGGAGGACTGGATATTTCTTGATTTTACCAATGGTAAGTGAAGATCTTCACAGCACAGCTTTTTAAGAGCTCGCTTTTACATCTAAGATGCTGGCAAGTTGTTTCTCTGAAATTGAAAAAAGTATTTATAACCATATTCAAGAAATACCACTGAAATAGATGCCTTGCAACTGATGATCACAGGTATTTCATTGTATTTCTCCTGGTGTAGTTAAGAAAAAATGAGAGCAGTTTTCCATTACAGCTAGCAATCGATTCACCAAAGCAAGGCAGTAATGCTGTAAAGACTCCAGATATGCCTACTTTTACACATTCCGAGTAGTGCCAGAGACCAGTGCTGCTCCCTGTACATGGGCTGAGCATTCAGGCATCTCTTTGCCGGACCTGAGTCTGAAAAAGGCACAACTTCCACGCAGGGATCACTTTAACTGCTAATATAAGTCAGTCATATTTGATAATCCATGGGGTTTTATTATCACTTCTCTACAAGACCATGAAAACAGCTGAATTCACATGTAAATGGTCACAAACCTCAGTTTTGCCATCACCATCAAAGTCACACAGTGCTAATGAACGAACGTTGTCTCCAGTAACCTAAAACGAGAAAGACAGTCCTCAATACTGACGATAGCTGTCAGAAGCTAAACTATTTTTATGATCTCAACTGCAACAGAACAATTGACATAGTCAACATTCAAGCAACATCTGAGTGCACTGAATACACGGCCAAAATACAGTTTAAGTCTGAGATAAATTAAGAAAGACCAACACCCAAATTAATATTTATCATATTAAAGAAAAAAAATCAAGAGGAATTAGTGCCATTGAAAGACTCTTGTAATAACATCAAAAGTATTATGCATAGCCTTACTGTCCAAAAAAGGTCATTTCCTTCATAATCAAAGCCCTGCAGAGCACAGTTTCCACCAATAATAGCAAGTGGAGATGAAATATTTCCCAGCTTTCCAAGAACTATTGCATTGGCTCCATCTGAAACCTACAGCGAAACATTAAAGGAAAAAGAAACAGCAGGCAATGAGACATCAGAGTACACAAATCAAAAGAGAGCTTCCAACATTACCACTATCAGTTTAGCTGAGCTCTGAATGCCTATTAAATTTTTTAAATTCTGTCTTGCTAGGTGATGTGTGATTTATGAAAATCTGCTCTCACACATGCATACACAGACATACATCACATTCATATTTTTCTTTTGAAATATTCCAGATATTCTAAAGGCAAAATGTTCTGAATACAGTAATATAACTAATGCAAAGAACAGAAGCATAATTAATTGACAAAGCCATGTAAAAACTGTGATCTTTAGAACGGAAAGAAAAAGAAAACAATGAAGATACTAAAAAAAGCAGACCGTTAAATTAACTTGCCTCTTTGTAAAACAAATCCGAGTTGTTATATACATCGTAAGCCAATAAATTAGTCTGTGTTCCAACCAGAAGACAATCGTAACCAAGCTGAGGGTTCAGCACTCCGAAGCTAGACAAGTGATTCCTTGATTAATGTTGAGAAGAGAAATGTCTGAATCTTGGTTACTTTGCACCATTCGGTTTGTGCTTGTTCTCTGCCCTCGGACATGAGGATTATGAATAAAAACCTGTAGAAACAAGACATAAATATTATCACAAAGCATGTATTTGTTTGTATACAAACATTAAAGACTACTGTTTGGATAGTAACTGCAATGGGTATGAGGGCATTCACTCAACCAAAGCGAGGACAAAAGACTGGCGTTTTTGCTGATAATACTGTTTCTGACTGTTATTCTTTAAACTATAGGGAAAAAGGGAAATGGCAGGAAAAACCCTGCTCTGGCCAGCGGAGTTGTGCCATCATTGGTTTGTTTGTTTCTGAAGATGGCAACTGACAAGTCTTCAGAGTAAGGCAAAAAAGGCAAACCAAAGGGAGCAACAACAAACTAATTAAATTATATCCAGCTGGTAACAGCATTACCAAACAACCCCAACCATTTAGGACAATATACCTGGTACCGATCTGTAACCTCCATCTGCAGGTGAATACGGTTAATTTAAAAAAGGGTCTGCGATAAGTAAGTTTTTATTCTCACTGACCAATATTCAGTCACTGTAATTGTTTGGAGCAGAGTCAGAGGATCACAGGATGTTATGCTTAACAGGCTTTGCTTTATGGCCGTACAGTCTGCCTCTCGACCAAGCCCTTGTTCTATGCTGTTCCTAAAGGCTCCAAAATAAAACTAATAATAACGCTGGGAAATATCACATACGAACCATGTTTGTATTTACAGCAACCTAAATGCCTCTGTGGGTTTATGCTTCAACCTATGCTTTGTTTATTAGTTAGATTGTATTTAACCCTCTTTTGTTTGTATTTCAAACTCAAACAGAGCTCTCTCAATGTTTTCTGTTCCCACAAGGCAGGCTTTGCATCACCTACAGAAACCTTAGCTCCGCTTCCTTTACCAGCGCCGACCTTACTCCCTAACAGCGCTAAGGCTCACTGCTGTAACCGAGAACGGTACGATAAAACCCACGGCTTGAAAAAAAAACCCACTATCCGCTAGAAAATGGGCAAGTTTCCTCGGCGACTTGCGTTACCAGCTATTAATTTTTGCAAACTCCCTGTCGCCACAAAGCAGAGCTTCGAGCGTCGCGTCCCCGCGCCTGCAGGCAGCTCCGGTGCCTCCGCCGCAGCTCCCGGCCTACGGGCAGAGGAGAAGCGAGCAAGGCCTCTCGCCCTTGCACGGCTTTTACACCGGGAGGCAGGGAAGCCGGCAGGCGTTAACACGGCTGTCCGCTGGAGACATCCCCGCGGCACCGGGGCTGCTCAGCCCAGCCAAAACCCCAGAGGCACGCTGCGACCTCTGCCACACCGCCGTCAGCCGCGGGACCCCACCGAGCGCGCTGTGTGGGACCCCGCGGCCGAGGAGAGCAGGGGCCTGCCGGCGGGACAGCGCCCGCCCGGGCCCCGGGCGCTCCGAGGGGCGGGGGACGCCCCGGCAGCACCCCCAGAGCAGGCCCCGGCGGCCGCCTTTTCCCCCTCCCCGCCTCAGCTCGGCGGGCGCACGGCGCCCCCCCGCCCCGCCCCGCCGCGGCCCGGCCCCGTGAGGGGAGGCGGGCGGGATGGCGGGCCGCGCCGCCCCGTTACCTTGCCCGCCTGCGTGGCGGCCGCCAGGCAGGGGTGCGTCCCGTCGTACCGGCCCAGCGCCACCATGCGGGGCAGGATCTTGTGGTTGAGCTTCAGCGTGAACACCGGCACAAGCATGATGGCGGCGGCGGAGAGGAGGCCGGGCCGGGCCGGGCCAGGCCGCCGGCCCCGCCGCCGGACGCGGGCTCCGCCGAAGCCGGGCACCGCCCGCTGGCGCACGCCGCCGCTGCGTCAGCGGGGAGGGGCGGGGCGTGCTGCAGGGGGCGGGGCGTGCTGCGGGGGGCGCTGGGGGGGCGGTTGGGGCTGGGGCAAGTGGGGGTGCGGGGGGGGCAGCGGGGCTGGGGGAGGTGGGGGGGGCATTTGCGAAGGTCAGGGGAGCTGGGGGGCAGCTGGAGTGTAGGACTGGGGGAGGTGGGGGGGGCATTTGCAGAGGTCAGGGGAGCTGGGGGGGGGGGCAACTGGTGGGGAGCTGGGGGGCAGCTGGGGTGTGGGATTGGGGGCCAGGAGGGCAAATGCAGAGGTCAGGAGGGCTGGGGGGGGGGCAGTTTGGGATGCAGGGGGCAGTTAGGGGAGCTGGGGGGCAATTGGAGGTGTAGGACTAGGGGGGGCATTTGCAGAGGTCAGGGGAGCTGGGGGAGCAACTGGAGGTGCTGGGGGGCTGTGGGGGTGCAGGAGGGCAGTGAGGGGAGCTGGGGGCAGGAGGGCAGAGGCGATTGCCCCCTGGGCAGCCGCAGCAGCCCCCGACACCCACACCACCATCCCTGTCCCCAGCCCCTTTGCCTCACCCCTCGCTGCCCCTCCAGCCGCCACGCTCCCCGTTACTCACTCTTCACTAACAGCCCAGCGCTCGGTTGTAAACCAAGAATATCTGGAGCCCAGAAGCGCCACGCCAATAAAACCAAACCTGGCGTTAAAACGCTCCGTGCTGCCTGGGAAAAAGCGACCTCAAAGCGTTGGTGCTGCTGTTTTATGGCTTACGTGCCGGATTGTACAGAATCCAGCCGGGGAGCTAGGAAGAGGTTGGAAATGGGGGGCGGACAGAGGGCAAATCCCCGCCGAGCTGCAGCGTAAATGCCAATGCCGGTCCCCATCCCGGCGTGGATTTTGGTAGCCAGACCCTTACGGGTCTCCAGGGTCCCCTCTCCCCGCAGCAACCGCTCCCTGCGCGTCCGCAGGCTGGACAGGGAAACCCTGGCTCAAGGTCGTGACTTTGGAAATTCTTAAATTATTTTGGGTTTAAGAAATAATTTTAACACGCTAACTTTCACGGGTGCCGTAAATACGCCGCACTCTCCGACCAGCACCCGAATCCGGCACCTGCCATCCACTGGCACGTTATCACCCCCGTCCCAGCAAGAGGCAGGTTTGGAAAAGGATGCGCTGGGACAACAGCCCTTCCCTGCAGAGGCCACCGGATTGAGGCAAAGATTCATTTATTTCTAGGAAAGCTGGCAGGCGCTTCCCAGTGCACATTTACTTGTTGCATCGGCCAAGCCCTGGCTGGCAGCGGCGTCCCTGCCCTGCATGCGAAGGAAGGCTCTCAAAGGCAGCGCTCGAGCGGAGATCATGCGACTCTGAATGTGACAACCGCCTTTTTCTCTTTTTTTTCATTGTTTTTACCAAGTTTTTCTGGCAGCTCTATCAATGTGCCATTATATTTGCGGATAACGAGGCAGCAATCGCACACGGCATATTAAAGAGGGGGTTTTTTCCCCCTTTGTGGATCCGTTTTGGGCGAGCGTGGGTCTCGGTGCCAGCCTTGCAGTGGGTCTCCCCTCCTGGGTGCCGGTTTGGGTACCGGAGCACAAAGGCAAAGCACCAGCGTGAACTCAGGCAGGCAATGGGGAGTTGCTCAAGCCCAGCAAATGCTGCTGCCCTCCCAGGGAAAAACCCCAGCTCCCCTCCCAGCAGCGCAGGGCTCTGCAAATGTAACTGAGCAAAACGGGGAAAAAACTGAGCTCGGAGACCTTTTTAGGCTGGTAAAATTGTAAATAGATGAAAATCCCAACTTCTTGCTCAATATGTCTGATCTGGGCTGTAAAAATTACTTTGCATCTCTAATTATGGTATTGGGTTTGGTGCGTCTGCAACACGGTTAAATTATGTTGTCTGTTACAGCTGCCACTTTGAATTTGCTGGCTCTGAAACTCTTAAAACTGAAGTCATGACTTTTAAGTACTCGTTTCCCTTCATTTGAAAGGCCTGTTGTCTACATTATATGCACAGCATCCAGTCCTGAGTTTGGCAACCACCACGTCGCAGCCGTCCAGCAGCGCTCAGGACAGGGGTCCTTCCCCTTCCCCACTTTTATAGGGGGGAAAATCCCTTATGATCCTCGCTGAGCCCCCGGGCATCGCTGCTGCGCAGCCGGGGCTGCTGTACGGCCGGGGTCGGTGTGGCCGTACTCGAGGGGTGAACTCGGCTGCGTCACCAGAGCAGGGGTCTCAATATCCAGCAAGAGACCATCGCCGTCCTCCTTCCTGCGTGACCCTGGAGCTGCTCTGCACAGCCTTGGCAAGGCGATGCCCCATGATCAGTGTTTGCTCTTTTCTAGCTCCTAGGGGAATATAAATATCTATATGTCAATCATAATATAATAGAACATATTGGAGTTGGACTCAATGATCCTTATAGGTCCCTTCCAACTTCAGATATTCTATGATTCTATTAATATAATATAATATAATATAATATAATATAATATAATATAATCAAAACATGCTTGGCACTGGTTGCTGGCTTTCTAGGCAGGTTGCACAGAGAAGCTGGCCATGATAGCACAACAGGTACAAGGATCGTCACCCACCCAGGAGCTGTTTCTTGGCAAAGACTTCAAATCTAACCGAAAATTCATGATGCCTTTATCTGCCTGGCAGGGGATCCTCCTGCTTGAGATGCTAAAACCCTGAGGAGTGCTCAGATAGCGAGTTTGGGAAAATGTTGGCAAAAATAACCATCCCCAGCCCTTGAGGAGGGGATAATGTGGCTGGAGGGAGCAGGGAGGGATGAGCAATTGCATCTGCACACCTAAATACTTCTTAAAGTGAAGACCGAGCCTGTCTGAGCAGCAGCAAACCAGCTTCGCTATCTGCAGGGGCTTTTCGCTTTCCCCATCCCAAGTTTGCTGCCCAAGCCGGAGCAGCGTTTCTCCCCCCCCGTCCCATGCACATCCCTGGGATGGGAGATGCCTTCGGATGAGGACGGCAAGAGCCGCTGCGCCGGATCCTGCCTTCCCCGAGAGCAGCGTAGCTGCTCTCGGGGAAGGCAGGATCCGGCGCAGCGGCTGCGTGAATCATTCCCGGATTAGACAACCACGATCTCTGGATCTCAGGAGCAGGTCTATGAAGACATCAAGGAAAATATCACATCCTTTTATTTCACGCCTTTATACCGAGGGGGTTGGTGTTTTCTTTGCAAGCTCAGGCAAGTGTCTACTCGACATCCCAGGGGATTACTCATCCCCTCTACTCTTGGCTTCTAATTAGCAACTAAAGGGGAATAAAATAATTAAATATGCCCAAGGTAACGATACTTGGAAACTTCAGGTCACGTTTCAGCCGGGGGAGGCGGCGAGTAGTTGGAGCAGGTGAGTTTGAAGTCTGTGGGAACCTGAAAGACGCAAAAGGGAAGGGAAGATGTAGGGGGAAAAAAAAAAAACAAAGAAAAAGAAGAAAATCCAAATTGTACACCGGGAAAGCATTAGATTTGTGAGTTAAAATGATGCCTAGAGTTAAGGTGATGCTTAAAGACTGTCCGTGCAGGTGCCAGCAGTACTGGGCAAGGTGGGGGACACCTGGGGACCCCCTTTCCCAGGAGGGTCTGCAGGGATGCTGGGCAGCCCCGGTCCCACTGGTACTCTGCTCTTGCAGGTGGGAGACAAGGTAAATACGAGCCCTTTTATTTCCCAGCCAAAGCTTCGTTGGTCCTCACCCCCTTTCCTCCCCTTGGGGGCTGCAATTCTGCCCTCGTTAGACCTCGAAGTAATTCCCATTAACATTTATGAGAATTTCATGATCAAAAGAGGAATCAGCCCTTTCATCTTCCAGACGTGCCTGAACACACATCGCCCGGCCCCAAAACCCCGTACCTCCGGGTGGGAGCTCCCGCCTTTTGCCGGGGTCTCTCGGGATGCACACCCCAAAACCAGCGGGGAGTTTGCGAGGTCAGGCTCACCCTCCTGGACCCAATTGCACGGCATCGGTTCAGCATTTCTTCCTTTCCCTTCCCCCTAAGAATAAATAATTAGCAAATCACCACCCTCTCCGCACTGGTTTTTGAAGGGGAAGGTAATATTGATAGCTCATTTCCAGATAAGAAATACAGAATAAATTTCAAGCCCTTGCCCGGAGCCATAGGATGAGCCAGCAGGTGAGCCTGGCTCAGAAACCCGGACTTGGGAGTCCCAGCCCTAGCGCAGCCGGCTGGGTTGCAAGGCGGCTCCCAAACAGACCCACATCAAAGCGTGCTGCAGGGTTGTGAAAGCGTTGCAGTATTGCACGCGGTGCAATTCCTGCTTAATGAAAATCTGCTCATCCCCTTCCCGCTGCGAGCGGGCCCTCGCCGAAGGTGTGTTTCTATTGCTACAGACGTGATCGTGGGCCAGCGAAGCCCACCCAGGAGGGCATTTACCCAGGTAAATGCAGACACGCCGTGTCTTCGCCAATAGCTGAGCATCTGGAGAAGCACCAGCTAGGATATATTTTTCCCAAAGCTGTGATCAAGGTGCAGGCAGGGGTTTGGCAGGAAAGCGGGCAGCTCCTGGGGAAGGAGCGAGGAGGGAAAGCAGACGATGGGCTTAGCTCATGTCTGCCACTGAGACCAGAACAAGTTTTCTGGGAAAAAAAAAGAAGCCTCCACAGCATGAGGTCACCCCACCGATCCGGTTTCACTCCCAAATGGTTTCCAAGGCTTTGCCTATGCACATGAGGAGCAGTTGGGAACGGCTTCCCGGGGCAGGCGAGGGGTGATTCATCCTCTTCCTCCTCTGCCAAAGGGCTGGCAAGCGCTGGCAAAACAAAACAACGTCAGCACCTATTTCCCGTGTTTTAAACACTTGTTTATCATCAGCAAATAATAACCTGAGATACCCGTCAAATAAAAGCCAAGCCTGCTTTCCAAGCAGTGATCGCTCCCATGGCTTCCCGCCGGCTTTCAGCGTTTCGAGTGTGCTCTGTGTTTGCTGGGTGCTAGGGGGGATGCATAAGCCCCCTTATTTTCTCTGTTTCGGTTTGAAAGGCTGATCCCAGGTGGGTTATGGCTCCTTGCACCCAGCCAGCCGTGGCTGTCCTGCCCAGGGTTCAACACAAACAGGCAGCTGGAGCGGGCAGAGCTGAGCTGCCCTCACTGCTGCCGCAGCATTGGGGGCACCCCTGGGTGCCCTGCACGGCTGGGGTGCCACGGAGCATCAGCAGCCTGCCTGGCAAGCAGCAGGCAACGGTGAGGGGCAGCGTACCCCCAGGGACTGCCCCCCGAGCTCTCCGTGCTGTGCCCACGCTGGTTTCGCAGCTCCCTGGCATCCCTGCCCGTGGTCTGTACCGATTTGAGCCATAGTGCTTTGCCAGCGGAGCCCCGCGGCTGCGTGGGACGTTGTATCTGGGCGAAGGACGGGTCACCGAACCCGGCACTGCTCGGGAGGGGACAACGAGCCCGGAGCGAGTGCTTTGGGGAGACACGTGCACTCGGAGAGGGGAGAGGGGGACCTGCAGTCATCCGCAGGGTCCCTGAAGGCGATGTGCTGGGGTGCCTGCAGAAAATCACGGGCAACTGGAGGCAGGAGCAGGTTCATCACGTGCCGCTGCGTGACCGTGGGTGACTGGAGCCGCACGTCCTTCAGCGAGGAGTCAGAGCAGACCTGTGCCAGGTCACCGCCTCGGGAGCCGGCTGCTGCCCCTTCCTCCTCGCCTGCCTGGCACCGGCCTTGAGTCACTGCCAGTCGCCAGCACCAGCCCCAGCACCGTCCCGTGGCTTGCGGCAATCGGCTCCAGTCACCCCGGGTGTCGTAGGTGCCTGTCGCAGGGACGGGTGCCTCCACCGCACCTTCTGAAGGCTGCCAGCCTCCTTCACTCCTTTCCGGAGAGCCCTGTCCCTGCCATGCCCTGCAGAGCCATTACCCCGGCTCAGCCATCACCATCCCACTGCCGAGCGTCATCTCCGGCTGTGCCTGGAGCGCCGGAGCATCCCGCTGACTCACCCGTGTTAATTTGCCCGGCAATCTCGAGGTGATTGCCACGGATGTGCCTGGGGACAGAGACAGGAATCCCACGCAGGGGACATGGCTGCCAAGGGTACAGCTCTGGCATGGCAAGGGCTGGCGAATAATTGCCGCACAGGGATGCTGCCCGTTTTGCTCGGCTCTGGGGAGCAGCATCAGGCTTATTTAAATGATGGGGAACCCCCAGGCTCTCCCAGCAAATGGGGGCAGGGGCCAGAAGGCAAACTGGGGCTTGCAGGGCCTTGTAACAGGGGGTATTTAAGAAGCAGGAAGGTCTCCCTGGGGTCCTGGCTCTGCAGCTCATCACCCCAATTACAGGCTGCTCCTGGAGGTGGCCGGCTGATGCGTGTCCGATTGACAACCCACCGCTCCAGCCCTATCCCAAATTAATTACAGAACGGACCAGGAGCAATACAAGAACTCCCAGAGCCCTGACCCCCAGTCCTGCATCACCTGGAAGATGCTTTTTTCCTTCTTGCAAAGAAAAGAAGAAAAGAAGGGAAAAAGGGCTGGGGTCCAAGCTGAGAATAGGTGCTGGAGAGCTTTTCCTCCACCCCATCCTTTTGTGGCAGACATTGCACAGTGCAGCCGACGTTGTTCTGTTCCCCCGGCGTGGGCTTCATGTCCTCCCCCCAGGCTGGACGAGAAGGACCACTTTGGAGGGGCCGCCTGTCCCCGCATCCCTGGGCCACCACCAGCCGGGGACAGGGGCAATCTGCCAACGCCATGGCTTTGCCTGGGTGGCCAAGGGTGCCAGGCGGTGCAGGAGGACACAGCAGATGCCGCGGTGGCATTGCTGTTCCCCATGCATCCATCACGACATGGCTGGAAGCATTTCCCTGGGCATATTCCTGCACCGCAGGAGTGCTCGGCTCATTATTTGAGGAGCAGAGCACCCCAAGGTGCAGGACCCCAAGGAGATGTCCCTCCTCTGCCGTGACACCTGCAGCGCAGGGGGCCATAGCCGGGGCCGATGGGTGGCCACTCGCACGTGTGTTCCCCGGCACGTTTGTGTTTCCCTGCTCCCATGGGAGCGACTGACGCCCTTGGCACGCGCCTGGTCCCTGGCACCATCCCCTGCCATCACACCCCGGTGCATCACCAGCAGCGTGACGCTCACACGACCGCAGGGCTGGCACGCCGGGGCACCGACGAGCCGCTGCTGGGGCAGCGAGGGCGAGGAAGGGGCCCATCGGCTCTGCCTTCCTCAGGCTTTTACGTACCGATTTCCCACCCTGTCCTGGCTGGGCTGGAGGAGACGCCGAGTCGGGGCGCTGGCACCACTCCCCACCAGGTCACCCAACAAGCTCTGAACATGCCCAGACAGCTGGGTGGTAAAAATACTCCCTGGCCCGCTGTTTCGGCTGGATTAGCATCACCTCCGACAAACCGCCTTAGCTAGGCACCGCAGGCAAAAGCCCAACCAGGATAAAATCCCAAAGCAAAGGAGGTTCAGAGCATGGGGCAGCTGAGCTGGGGTACCACCGACACCAGGGAGCACACAAAATCCCCAGAGGTGAGGAGGAAGGATGCTCCACAGCTGGCAATACCTCCTGGCCATGGGGCAGTCCCTCCCTGCACCCAAAATCTCAGAAAGCATAATCCTTTTTGCGCCTTCCACCCCAAACCCTCACTGCTTTTTCGAGTGGGTGGGTAAAACCCGCCGGAGGAGTTGACCAGGGTGATGGCAGCTCGCCCGCCACCCTCCTCCCCTGCACACCCGGCTAACGGCACGCGGAAATTAATTCAGACGAGTGGGACGGAGCACCGCAGCCGGGAAGGAGACGGGGCCCCCGGGGTGCCATGCGCGGCGCCGAGGGGACGTGGGTGCTGCCGTCCTGGGGCGCTGGGAGGGCACGGCAGGCTCCGGCCAGGCCAGTCCAGCTTGTTGCTGCTCCCGCTCGCGGGGAGGGTGTTGAAGCCATGGGACAGGGTCTGGGGCAGGGACCGCATCTCTGTCACCCCGCTGTGCCAGCTCCCCATCACCCCACTGTGTCAGCTCTGGCAGGAGGGGGCTGAGAGTTCCTGGCGGCAGTGGCAGCCCCGGGATCAATGCATCCCCCCCCGAGACATCTGGGGGCTTGGCAGAATGATTGTGGCAAAGGGCTGGGCTGTGGGGGCCTCCCTGGGTGCACCCCCTCAGCCCCCCGGCCCCTGGGAGCAGAGCAGCGCTCCCAAGGCAGGTGCCATCCGTGTGATGAGAGCTGGCCGTTCTCTGCACCCCTCCCAACGTCTCAGCAGAGAGCGGTGGTCACCCAGACAGCCTTCCCTGCTGCCACCGGCACCCCGGGGAGGGGGGACGTGGGAGCCCCAGGTCCTGCCCTGCCACCCGGGGAGTGAATCAGCAGTGCCCGGGGCAGGTGCCGGGCTGAGCCGTGCGCAGGCTGCGAGGGGCGGAGGTTTTGCACTCGCTCTCGCCTGGCCAAGGATAAATAGGAGGCGGCTGCGAGTCCTGCCAAAGCCGCTCTTCCCATCGCCCAACGCGTCTGACAGCCGGCACCCAGCCCAGGCAGACATGGACTCCCAGGACTGCCCTTGTGCCACGGGTAAGCCAGCGCTTCCCTCCGCCTCGGCCCCGGGGGGCTGCGGGAGCCGGAGCATCCCGGCGGGACCACCGACGCTCCCGCCCGCCGGCCTCCTCCACCATCCCCGATGCTCTCATCCTGGCCGGGCCGGCTGCTGAAATCCTCTCCCAGCGTTGCGGTGTCACATCTGGATCATCTCACCGGGAAGAGGCCGGGAATGCCGTGACCTCCCCGCTGAGCGAGGCCGAAGCATCAGCCCCAGCCGGCGCTGCCGGAGAGCGGATGCTCGGAGAGGCGGCAATGCTCCCCTCGCAGCCCTCGTCCCGGAGCATCCCTGCTGATCCCCGGGGATGTGGGGATCCCCTCCCACCACCTCCTCTCAACCCCTTTTCTCCTTTTCTCTGTGTTTTAGGTGGCACCTGCACCTGCGGGGACAACTGCAAATGCAAAAACTGCAAATGCACATCGTGCAAAAAAGGTATGGGGGGGTCCCCGAGCCCCACGGGGCGGGCAGAAACACTCGTGGGGGTTTTCACTACACATCCCTGGACACACTGAATCAAATCAGGCTCAGCACTGCCAGAGTTGAGTTTATTCCTCCTCTATTTTTTTGCCCCCAAAGGAGCACAGGGCAAATTCCGCCCCCCCGCCAGGCAATACAAGCCACCCAGCATAACCCAAAACTCAGTGTACCCCTCGCTGGCACCTCGGGCTCAGCGCAAGGGGATGCCCCGAGAGGAAACCGGCACCGGGATTTCTTCCGGCTGCTCCTGATGCCATCACCCCTGGGCAGAGCTGTGGGCGGGAGGGTTCGCACAGAGAGGGGCTGGGGGGGCCCCGGTGAGCCCCTGGGGGTCCCGCACCCTCCTGCTGCCTCCCCAGTGCCGGCCCTGAATGCAAAAACACCCTGGGAGACGCCGCCGGGGACGGGGATGCTGCTAAAAGGGGAGGACACAGGGGTCGGTGGGAGGTCTCCAAACCAGCCATCCCCAGCGGACCCCCCCAACCCCCCCTGAGAACCCCCCCGGGAACATCCCCAACTTATTTTTCTCCCCCTCGCAGGCTGCTGCTCCTGCTGCCCGGCGGGATGTGCCAAGTGTGCGCAGGGCTGCGTCTGCAAGGGGCCCCCCTCCGCCAAGTGCAGCTGCTGCAAATAGGGACCCCCGGCCGCACATCTGGGGGTGCTGCGCATCTGGGGGTGCTGCACATCTGGGGGGCCGAAGAAGAATAACCTTATTGTGTATGTTGGAGTTTTTTTTTTTTTTATATATGTGTTCAGATAGTGTTTGTCACGCACGATGTGTAATAAGCTACCTAAATAAAGTGATGTGTATATAAAGGTCTATAAGGAACCTGGCACTTCTGTTGGACGAGGCGGTTTCCCTGGGGAGCGGGAGGGCAGTGTGTTTGGGGGGTCATGGCAAAGAGCCCGCGTCTTATTTTTGCTCCTTTCTTCCAATCTTGGCTCTGCCCTCCCTGCCAGCAGCTCTGACTCTTGTTTTTACACTTTCCCTGCACAACAAGGTAATTTATAGGGATTTTTTTTCTCCGCCCTTTTGTTACCCAAGGGCAAATCCCATGCTCTCTCCTCCACCAGAAATCCTCCAGGCTAATGAGCGACTCGTTATTACAAGCTTTCACCGACAGCGTAATAACTGCTGCAGCCCTGCCCATTTCCAGGGGTAACATTTCCACGGCAGGTGGGGCGGCGGGGGAACGGGTTTAGTTTTCCTCCCAGCAGTTTAGTTGAACTGGCTGGAAGAACCACCCTGCTTATCCCCCCGCCACCTCTGCCAGCCTGGCAGGGTGCTTCTGCGGGGAGCCCCAGGTCACCTGGATGCCCACCACGGGGTGTGATGCTCACGATGGGGTGCAATGTCTGCAATGGGGTGCAATGCCCATGCCAGGGTGCGATGTCCACGAGGGGATGCGTTGCCCGCGATGAGTTGAGATGCCCATGCCAGGGTGCAATGCCTGCAATGGGATGCGATGCCCATGCCAGGGTGTGATGCCTGTGAAAGAGCGCGATGCCCACGCCAGGGTACAATGGCTGCAATGGGATGCGATGACCATGATGGGTTGCAACGCCCATGCCAGGGGGCAATGCCCGCAATGGGGTGCGATGCCCGTGATGGAGTGCAATGCCTGCGATGGGGTGCAGTGCCCACGATGTGATGCAATGCAATGCCCGCAATGGGGTTCAATGCCCATGCCAGGGTGCAATGCCTGCAATGGGGTGCAATGCCCACAATGGGATGGGATGCCCATGCCAGGGTGCAATGCCTGCAACGGGGTGCAATGCCCGCGATGGGATGCCCATGCCAGGGTGCAATGCCTGCAACGGGATGTGATGACCATGATGGGTGCGATGCCCATGCCAGGGTGCAATGCCCGCGATGCGATGCGATGCCCGTGCCAGGGTGCAATGCCCACAATGGGTTGTGATGCCCATGCCGGGGTGTGATGCTCGCCCTGCCCAAGCGCAGCCACGCCGCTGCCAGGACACTGCACGTGGCACCGTGTTGCTTCCCAGGACACACGAGGGGTCCTGCCTGTCCCCACACTCCCCAAACGCAGCCTTTCATGGCCTCTTTTTAGCTGCAAAACCTTTCCTGACCTGTCCAGCGACCGCTGCCAGGACTCAGCCAGGGTTTTGGCACAGGCAAGGGTACCCCTGCCCACCGGCTGCTCGCGATGCCAATCCCCAGGGGATACGCCTTTGCTCCAGGAGGGCTCTTCCCCCAGGGCGTCCCCTGAGATGTCACCATCACCCCACGCTTCTGACGGGCGTAAAGCACGTCCCTACGCCAGCTGAATGTAGGGCAGGGCAGGCATGCCGCAGGCAGGCTGCAGCCCCAGCTCCGGAGCTTCAAACTAAACTCCATCTGCAAATATCAGGCTTATCTTTATTCCTTCCTACCCAGAGAGATTTAAGTGCCAACCACGCAAAACCGTTGTTGGTGAGCCCACAACAAGCGTGAAGGAGAGGTCGCTAATGGGATTTATCCCCCAACATGTGGTTTAACCAGTGGGGCTGACAGCATCCTTCCAGCCTCGCTGTCCCCAGTGGGTTTGCATCGGTCCTGCCCCATGGCTCTGCCCTGTGCCAGTGCCCCACAGCAGCGTATCGGATGCTGTTCCCTGCTTGTGTGGGAAGTGGGGGGCAGACGGGGGTCCCGGCAGCCCAGCTCGGAGCCCCGAGACCTGTGCTGGCAAGCTGCGGTTCCTCTGCTCACTTTATGGCTGCTATAAAATCACAGTTGAACCTGGCACTCCTCTTACATGGGCTCAGCCTCGGGATTAACTACTCCCTGCCAGCCCTGGGAAATCGGAGCACCAGAAGCGACGCGGGAAAATCCCCCAAGGTCCCCTCTCCCCGCTGATGTCTGGCACATGCCCTGCACCCTGGCATTTCGGCAAGCCCACGCCTCGGGGGAGACGTGGCTCATCCCTCCCTGTCCTGCTGCAGGGTGACTTCATTATTCAGTGGAAATGCCCTGATTGGGAAATAGGGCTTTTTCCGGGCTCTTTTCGTGTCCCAGCTCCACGCATGATCCTGTGGGGATGCCGCGCTGCCCTTTCCTGCTCGCAGTGACGGGGGGCCCAGGACCACGTGTCCCAGGATCCGGCACAGCCCTGCCATGGGTGACGTGCAGGATTCCCAGAAATCTGGGAATTCTCCTGCCTCCCCTGCAGCCTTGCCCCCGCACACTCACCCCCCCACTTTCCTGTTGGGGTGCACGTCCCCATTTTGGGTGGCGGGGGGCTCTCCTCTCTTCAAACAGAGGTGCAGCAGAGCCCATCCCCGCCGGAGGGGAGAGCCGGGAGGGCAGCACCAGCCCGCAGCACTGCACTGGGGGGGTGTCTGGGAAGCGATTTCACAACCCCTGTTTATGTGCAGTAAGGCCACACGTGCACCGTGATTTCACTTCTCTCCTTTCCTGCTCCGCCAGTGGTGAGCGCAATGCCTGCTGGCTTAGCCTCCTATTTACGCTCCCTCGCTGCTGCCTGCAAAACACTGCCAGGAAAAAAAAAAAACCCTCTGTATTTTTGCAAACAAGCACAAGCTGTTCCCTGGCACAACCTCCCGGGGCCACCGACCTCTCCTGGTCCCAGGGCCCGCTGGCCTGGGCTCCACGGGGAGGGAGCCCATCCGCAGCGCCAGCTCTGAGCCCAGGCTTGCCCCGTTTGCAACACCACCACCCAGAGCACCGGGCGCAGGCACGGGGACAGCCTGTCCCTGGCCCAGCCGCTGTTTTCCGTGCTGGGTGCCAAGCTGGCCGCGGGCACGAGCGGGGCGGTGGAAGCTTGTCAGCACGTCAACACCGCAACAAGGGGGAAAACCCACCGGCGCTGCCAGCGCTGTGAAGCCGTGATTCCCAGCAGCCGCTGGCCGGCCATGCCACGCTCCCGCGCTGCATCCTGGTGCTGCACCCCTGTGCTCACCCCTCCTGGGGGGCCAGCCCAGCACCCCAGCCCCACGGGGGCCACCCCGGGACCACCCCGCTCTCCAGCAGGACGCTGAGACTGTGATCCTCGGGGACAGCCACATGCATCCCATGGCCTCCCCAAGGGTGGGGGGGCACAGCCGCACCCCAGCGTCGGGCACATGGGGCTGGCAAGGGCCAGGCGGTGTCACAAGGCTGTCCCAAATGTGCAGGAGCTGGCGGCAGCGCCATGCCAGCGCTGTCACCCTCCCTTGGCATCTTCCAGCATCTTGGCCCCCCGGGATGCAGCACCCTGCCGGGGGGGGGGGGGGGTGGCAGAAAGGGGTGCGGCTGGGACCCCCTGACCTCCCCAAAGCGGGCTGGGAGCCGGGCGGGGGGGGGGGGGGGGGGGGGGGGGGGGCGGGCAGGGCCGTGACCCGGGGTGAGCACGGCACGGCCCCGGCTGAGCACGGCCCCACGGCACCGCCCCGGGGTGAGCACGGCCCGGCACCCGGTGAGCACGGCCCCCGGGTGAGCACGGCCCCGGTGCGCACGGCCCGCCCCGCCGTGCGCAGCGCCGAGCACCGCCCCGCGCCTCCACCCCATAAATACCGGGCGGCCGGCGGGAGTCCGTACTGCTGCGAGCCCACCTAAGCCAAGCCTAAGCCGAGCCTAAGCCGAGCCTGAGCCGAGCCTGAGCCGAGCCGACCGAGCCATGGACCCCCAGGACTGCACGTGTGCAGCCGGTAAGTGTCCCGTCCCGGCTGTGCCCGGCCGGTCCCGTCCCGTCCCGGCGGGCCCCGGCTGACGGCCGCTCTCCCGCCCCAGGTGACTCCTGCTCCTGCGCCGGGTCCTGCAAGTGCAAGAACTGCCGCTGCCGGGGCTGCCGCAAGAGTGAGTGGGGGGGCTCAGCCGGGGGGGGGGGGGGGGGTTCCAGCCTTTCCCTAGGGGGGGCTGCCCTTGTCCTGTTGGACCCTCATGGGCACCTCCCTGCCCCATAGGGGAACCCCTCCTTGCCCTGTTGGACACCCATGGGGACCTCCTGACCCTTGCCCCATAGAGAACACCCCCTTGCCTTGTAGGACCCCCTATGGAGACCCCACCGCTCCCCTTTGGGGGGGTGCTCCTGCCCTGTAGGACCTTCATGGGGGTCCTTCCCTCTTCCCTGCCCCTGGAGACCCCCCCCCCCCCCCGCTCCCACTTGTGGGGGGTGCCCCTGCCCTGTAGAACCCCATGGAGATTCCCCCAACCACTGCCCCATTGGGATCACAGCCCTGTCCGGGGGGGAGGTGGGGGTGGGTGGTGCTTCCCTCTCTCCATAGGGTACCCCTGCCCCATGGGACCCCCATCCCTTCCCACCCACCCCCTAACTCTTGTGTGTGTGTGTCCCCTCCCCAGGCTGCTGCTCCTGCTGCCCCGCAAGCTGCAGCAACTGCGCCAAGGGCTGCGTGTGCAAGGAGCCGGCCAGCAGCAAGTGCAGCTGCTGCCACTGAGCTGCTCCCCTCGCCTGTAAATAGCCGGCACGCTTCAGGGATGGGGGGGGGTGGGGGGCACAAAAAAAGCCTATTTTTTCATGTTTTGTATTTTCTGTACCACTGGTGAAACTGGATGGAAATAAAGGCGTTTGGCTGGAGGTACGAGTGCTGCTGTCGGGCTGGGCTGGAGGCTGAGCCCTGTCGCTGCTCAATTCCTGTATGGGAATTGTCACCTTGGGGTGGTGGAGGGTTGCTCGCAAACACCCCCATGGCCTTCCCTGAGTGGGCTCTGCATCTCTCTGGGGGAGAAAAGCAGGTTCCCGGGGTGGGGGATGGACCTCATCCTGCACGTGGGGTGGCTCTGGGCTTCTTTAAGGTGCTGGTCCCCTGGTGAGGATGGGGGTGATGTGCCCGGGGGTTGGGGCAGGCAGTGGCGGGGGGGGCTCCAGCCCCCTCCTGCCTCTCTTCGGCTTTGTGGCACGTGTCTCTGCACCACCCTGGGGCTCCCACACCCTGAGGCTTCCTCTGGGTGAAAGAGCTTGTGGGAACAAGCGTGGTGGGTGGGAGGGTGGCGTGGGCTGGCAGCTTGCCCGCCCTGAGCTGCTGCTGGAAGGCATCTGGCTGAACCCCAGTGGGGACATGGCTGTCTCATGGGCAGGGACACCCCCTCCCCAAGAGCTCATGCTTTGCAAACCCCAATCCATTTGCAGCCTTCCCTATGCCAAATACTTCCAGCTACTGTGCCTGGCTCCTCCTGCCCTGGGCATGACCTCCGAGCACTCTTTTTCCAGCCCGTTTTTGGGGAGCACCTTGCTTGGAGCTGTGATGACCTCCAGGCTCAGGAGACCAGACGACCGTAGCTGTGAATAAGCCCTGGGTGGGTTAAATGCAGCGCTCGGCTGCCCTGATAGTGGGTGGCTGCAGGGTGGTGGGTGCTGGGAGTGCTGCGGGGGCATGGGAAGGTGTGTGGGCTGTGTTTTGCTTCCAAAGTCTCTGCCAAGTGAAAAGAGTCACTTTTTATGCGCAGGAGCCCCTGCCGCTGGCTGGGGTGGCTGCCCCTGCCTGCCTGTACACCTCCCCTGGGTGTGCCCTGCTGCGGAGGCAGGTTCCCAGCCCCGCTGCCAGGGCTGGCACCCTGCTGCCGTCACCCCTTCCCTGCCTCTCTGGGCAGGGGGACAGCTCAGCCTGGCAGGGATGTCTCCTCCAGCCCTTGGTGGCCAGGCACCAGGGGGAGGATGAATTTAAAAAGCAAAATGCTGGGGCAACCCCAAAATGGAGGCCCTTGGATACCCATGCGGTCCTTTCTGCCAGGCTGGGTGGCACAAAGTGTGGTGTCTGCAAGGGGGGAGGATGGCAATACCAGTCCCCAGCGCCCGGGGATGCTCCAGGCACCCAGGGGAGCCGCTCACCCCTTCCCCAAAGGTTTGCCCAGCTTCAGCACGTGGCTCTGCAGTAGTTGCCCAGCCTCGCCAGTGAGAAAAGCAACACCCAGCTCGGCACCCATTTGCCTTTTAAATGCATTGCCTTATTGCATTAGTGTGTGTCTTCTGCCTGAGCAGCCTCCTAGTGCTGGCTGTTGCAACAGAGGCTTAGCGCTGGAGATGGGGGTTTAAGGGCCTGCCTTGCCCTAAATGCATTTACAAAACAATAAATCTCATGGGACGATGCTTTGCTGGAAAACAAGACTGCCGGGGGGCTGACTGCCCTGATGCTGGAGCCTGGTGCAGCAACGGCTGCGACCCCGGCCAGTGCAGCGGAGGGGCTGCGGGGTGAGCCCCCCCTGGGGCCGAGCACCCACATCCTGCACCAGAAACAAAGCTGGGGCACGGATGGGGTTTCCCCTCTCAGGAAGCACCCCAGGCATCAACCGCTCTCTGTTCCCAGCGGCGTGCCAGGGTGGTACGTGGGCATGCACCTCCGCACCCTCCCGCTGCCAGCCTCCCCTGCCTGCTCATAGTTCTGCCTGCGCACCCGTCTGGCAGCAGCAGCTGCCTGAGAGCCGTGGACCCCCAGCCTGAATGCCCTTTCCAGCCTCCCCAGGTGTGATTTGGGGTGAGGAAAGCCACCAGACCGGTGGGATGGGTGCAGGCACCCATGGGAGGCGCTGGCCTGGGATGTGCCCAGCGCCTGGCTCTGCACTTAGCTCCTCTCAGTGAGGTGACCAGGGGCTTTCTGGTCACTTCAAGAGTATTTTCTATGGAAAAAATCTACTTTTTAGTGAAGCAGGAGCTGCTCTCAGCCTGCATACAGCTGCGTATAGTGGGAGGGTGATGGGAATAAAGGCTTGATGCAAGAAGCGGCTGGTGTGCTTTATCCAGCCCCTCAAAGACAAGCACAGCTCAGCTTGCAGAGGTGGTTTGAGGTGACCGTGCATCTCCCCTGGGCACCCAGGGGAGCTGGGGCAGGGGTGTCCTGGGTGCACACTCAGCCAGGCAGCCCGGCAGTGGGGTGCAGCACCCCAGGGGGCTGTGCTCAGCACCGCTCTGCATGAGCCCCATGAGGCTGATATGTCTCCACGGCCCTGACTGGCGCTGGCATAAGCTCTGTGCAAAGGGGACAGGCACCCTGTGCGCCCTGTGCAAAGGGGACAGGCACCCCGTGCGCCCTGTGCAAAGGGGACGTGCACTGCGTGCAGAGGGGACGTGCACGCTGTGCAGAAGGGATGTGCACCCTGTGCAGAGGAGCTATGCACGGTGTGCAGAGGGGACGAGCACCCTGCGCACACGTGACAGGCACCCTGTGCAGATGGGACGTACGCCCTGTGCGGAGGGGACAAGCGCCGTGTGCAGGGAGGACATGCACCCTGGGCAGAGAGGACACCCGCACTGTGCAGGGAGTAAATACACCCAGCGCAGAGGGGACATGCACCGTGTGCACAGGGGAAATGCACCCTGTCCTCAGGGGACGTGCACCCTGTGCAGAGGGGACGGGCACCCTGTGCACCCAGTGCAGAGCGGACACGTGCACGGTGCGGAGGGGAAATATACCCTGTGCAGAGGGGACAGGCACCCTGTGCGGAGGGGAAATGCACCCAGTACAGAGCAGACATGCACCCTGTGCAGAGGGGACGGGCACCCTGTGTGGAGGGGACGGGTACCCTGTGCGGAGGGGAAATGCACCCAGTACAGAGCAGACATGCACCCTGTGCAGAGGGGACGGGCACCCTGTGCAGAGGGACAGGCACCTGTGCGGAGGGGAATGCACCAGTGCAGAGCAGACATGCACCTGTGCAGAGGGGACGGGCACCCAGTGCAGAAGGGACATGCACCTTGTGCAGAGAGGATGGGCACCCAGTGCACAGGGGACAGGCACCCAGTGCACAGGGGACAGGAACCCCGTGCAGAGGGGACAGGCACCCTGGGCACCCGGTGCAGAGGGGAGGGCACCCCGCCGCCCGCAGGAGCAGGCTCCCCCCGGGGCGGGCAGCCGCCGGCTCGGTGCAGCCGAGCGCTTCCATAAGGATTTGCTGCCACCTGCCTGCCCGCTCCCAGCGCCGCCCCGCAGCACCGGCGCCCGTCCGGCCCCGCCGCCCCCGCCTGTGCCCGGCTGCCCCCCCGTGTCACCCGCCCTGCGGGGCGGCTGCTCCCCCCAGCCCGCCCCGGCGGGCACCGGCACTTGTCCCCGGCCAGCTCAGGACCCTCCTCCTCCTCCCGCTGGAGAGCTGTCCCGGGAGCCTGGACAGGCTCAGGGAGGGCTGGGGTGGCACGGCCACCCTGCCAGGGCACCCATCCCGCCAGGACACCCATCTCTACCAGGACATCCATCTCACCAGGACGCCCATCCACCAAGGCACCCATCCCACCAAGGCACCCATCCCACCAGGACGCATATCCCATCGGGACATCCATCCTACCAAGACATCCATCCCATCAGGACACCCATCCCACTAGGACATCCATCCCACCAGGATGCCCATCCTATCAGGGCACCCATCCTACCAGGGCATCCATCCATCAGGACACTGATTGCACCAGGCACCCATCCTACCAGGGCACCCATCCTACCAGGGCATCCATCCCACCAGGACACCCATCCCATCAGTACACCCATTCCACCAGGGCATCCTGCCAGGATGGATAAAGCTCCACGGAGGGTGTAACTGGGCACCCTGGGGCCAAGCCCAAATGCAGCAGGCCCGGGGCACAGATCAGCCCACGGCACAGGGAAACATGCTTTATATGTGCCAGGTCTCGGCATATAGTGCTAAATACATCAGAAAGAGTTAAAACTACAGATTTACAAAGAACACAGACTCCAGGGAACCAGGCAGGCACCCAGCATTAGAAAAAATTGATTTTTTGGTGACACTAGCCAGCCGCTGAACAACCTGCAAGTGTCACAGCGCAGGGAGAGCAACCTAACCTCCTCTGAGGGCGAAAATTTGGGGGTTGCACTTTCTTTTTTTTGCTGGGGAAGGTGGCTGAGTTGGAATGGCTCTGCAAGTCCCCTTCGCCTCCTCGGAGACCTGATGCAGGACTGGTGGAATTGGGGCAGCCCCCGCAGGGCTGTAATTTATAGCAGAAGTGCTTATGGGCCTCCCTGCACTCTGATGGGGTCCTAAATCTCTGCCATACGTTAGAGATGCTCTGGCCCTGGGGGGGCTTGGGGCACGGGCGGGCCCAGGCGTTGAGGCAGGCAGCTCCCCAGCTCGCTACATTTTAGAGCCACCTTGGGTGTTTTTGTATGCCCTAAGCGATGCTTGCGACTGGGAAAAAATGAATTGGCAGGAGATGATTTATGACGGCTTGAAAAAACTTATATTTAGTGAAGCAAAGAAAAGAAATCCCCAGGAGCCTTCGAGGAAAGCCATGTTTTGACGCTCGTCATCCTGTGTGCAAGGAGACATCCTCGGGAAAATCTGGATTTCGGTGTTGGGGCAGGCTGGGATGTAGTTTGCCCGAGCGCATCCCGGTGAGGGCAGATTTCCGTGCAGCTGCTTCGCGGGCCAGCGGGCAGGGCCATGAATCGACGGGCAGGGATGCACCCTGACCCCCCTGCCTGCACTTGGCAATTAGGGGGTAGCAACTGAGGCCCGTGCCAGCGCTGCCCCTGGGCTCGGAGCTGCCTTAGGCATGGGAGCTGCTTTTTACATGGGGGATTTTGGAAATAGAGGCTGTATTAATGGGGAAATCTGTTCGGCTTTGAAGGGCTGGAGGAAATCTTGGTGCTGCGTCCGCTTCCCTTGCTGGGTATCATGAAATGGGACCCGAGGGGGTCGCTGCAGCCAGACCACGGTGCTAGGGATTTCCTCAGCAGGAATAACTCTTCACCGGGGAGAAAGGCAGCGGGATATGGAGAGAGCTGGGCAAAGGGGAGCAGGGGGGTGTTTCTTGCTGCTGCTTGTTAAAACAAGTCTTAAGGAAAACAGAAGACATGATCGCAGTTATGAGGGAGGGACTTTGAAGGTTTGATGGGTGACGTTTCGGAGCAGTGACGAGGCCCATCCATCACCTCTTACACAAGCAGGCTGTTGGATGTGCCCTATCGGGATCCCCGAAATTCCCAGTTCCCAGATCTTGCCCTACAAATCCCGGGTCATCAGCAATATCTGCTCCAAGGCTTGTGCTAATGTCCTGCCCCCCCGCTATTATGCGCGCGTGCCCACGAGAGGACCAAATGCAGCGTATCCCTATACACCTTCAGGACACCATTCCGCTGGTGATGGAGAGAGTACCTGCTGGCTGTGGGTTGGTTTGCTGGTGTATTTGGCCGTAGGAGGGAAAAGCGAGATGAATTCGTTCCCCTCATTTTACCTCCCAAGGAATCAGCTCTCGGATGGGGTTTGTCAGCATGAGCTAGCGATGACTACGAAGGGAGAGGGAGGACAGAGAGGAAAAACCCCATGCACTTTATTTCTTTGTGTATTCCTCTCTTTTTTTGGTGATTTCGCCGCGCAGCGCCGAGCACACGGGGCGGAGAGGCGGCGGGCAGCCTCGAACCCGTGGTCTCCGGAGGCAGCCGCCCCCCCCAACCCGATGTCCGTGTCCGCCTCCTAGTGCCTCAATAAAGTTGTTGTCGCGAGGGGGCGGGAGCCGGCGCGCGGGGAAGAGCGGCGGCTGGGCCAATAGAAGCGCGCGGCGCAGGGAAGCGCGGCGGCTCGGCCAATGGGAGCGCGGAGAGGGGCGTGAGGGCGGCCAATAGGGGCGCGCGGCGCGGGGACGGCAGGCGCGGCGGCCGGAGCGGCGGGTAGGTGAGGGCGCCTCGCGGGTGTCATGGCTTCCCCTCCCGCCGCCTCCTCTCCCTTCTTCGGTGGGCGGTGCGGGTTTCTCATCTCTCCCCCGCCGGGTCCTGAGCCCTCGGCAGCCTCTCCCCGCCCGGGGCTCCCTCTCTTTGGCCGCCGGGCGGGCCCTGCGGTGGCGGGCTCCGGTGGGGCCTCCCCTGAGGAGAGCCCCCTCAGGGAGGCGGCTGCCTGAGGCAGGGCGTGATCAGTCCCGGGTCGCGGCACGGCTCCTGGCGCTCCCTGACGAGCGCCTCGGCCTCAGCGCAGGCCGCTGTGGCGGGAGGCTGGTGGGGAGCACTCGCAGGCCTCCCCGTGGGCCTTTCTGGGGCTCCTCGGGGGTTTCTGTATATCTCTGCCCGAAAAATAACTCGCGTTAAAGCAGCGGGGCTGGCCTTGTATGTGCGAGGAGTGGTCCTCATCCGAGCTGGTTTGTGCTGGTCGGCAGTGCAAAGCCCAGCTGTGGAAGGGGAGCTTAGCGTTTAACCGAGGTGTCGTGTTGGTGCTTCAGGAAGCAGAAGGTCGTTGTTTGAATGGGGAGGTGTCAGGAGAGTGGGTCTGTGTATGCGTGTGGTTTGGCATCTCCGTTTCAAGTTCTGTGCGTGGGGGACATTGCTTGCTGCGGTGGGGTAACTGGCTGGTTCCTGACTGGGGGAAGAGCACCTGCTGCCAGGTGTCTGGTGGTGGGAGCTCATGACAGGCACAGTGTTCTCTACACTGTCCCTGGCTCAGCTTCTGTTTCACAGCAAGTTTTGGTAAGCTCGTGTGACCTTGTATTTGCCAAGCATTGCTTTCATATATGCCTGGCAGGATATAGAAGACTTTTGAATACAGAAGATAAACCATATATGATACTTGGGACTCTGTTGTTTTTCAGATCAGTAAGTTTGATGCAGGACGGGATAGCTATCTTTAAATTCTTAACATGGACCCTTCAGGCTATCCTTGAATGAGAATGATGACTAGCCCTTCTCCCCTACGCCAGGTCACAAGTCCTCTCTACCAACAGCAGTGCTGACTTCTTGTGCAAAACAGGTGAAAATAACTATAAGGATTACTTACAGAGCATCTTGGATGCAGAACTCTATTTCTGAACCTAAAGAATGCTATTTGTTAGTCCCTCCTAGGCAAGATTCACTCCATGTTACGGTTTTGGCTTTCCCAGAGTCATCATAAAGTGTACAAAGTAACTTACTCTCGCTGTTTGGTCCCAATTGCAGGCAACAGCCAAACTTCTGTGACATGATGTTGAACTGCCTTTGTGTTAAAACTTGAGCTGTGGATGCACTGGGTATCGGTATTTAATTAGCAGCTACTGTGGAGTGCTGGGTGCCATCTGTGTCCCAATGTTATTCTAAATGAGAACATATTAACAGCGGGTGGAAGTGGTTGAATTGAAGTCCAGGTGCAAACAAGGGCTACTTCCTTCCTCCTTCAATTTGGTCATGTTGTCTTGTGGGACAGTAGGTAGGTCATGGAGAACTAAGGTGAGGGTGACAAAGAAAAGCCAGTTCCTATGTGCTTTACTGCTGTTCACTTATGTTGTGTCTCTAAAAGGGTTTCTTACTCCTTGGGAAAACTTCGAGGGGCTTACAAATAGGAAAAGCTTAAAAATTGCTTGGAGATGTATGTGATTCTGTCACCTAAATCCATAATGTTCCTGTGGTGATAATATCACAGGAAATTCAGTGAGGGAGGAGGATCTGGGTTTTCATGTAAGGAATTTCAAATACCAAACTAAATGCTCTATTTAATGAGGGTCACTTTGCCACCCTGTGGAAGTTAGTGCCCTGCTGAATTAGGTGAGAGTCAGGTGCTTAAAATAAGTAGTAAGTGTTTGGAAAAGAGGGAGAGTGATAAGATGGCAAAACTGCCAGCTGAGTCAGTTACTCAGGACAGTGGGGACTTGAGACCACTGTGAGGAACTTCAAAAGTCAGATGGCAGATAAAAGGCAGTGTTGACAAATGCGTGATAGTATATATTGGAAGAAATAATTTAAAATGCCTACTGTTCAGTTCCAGGTTAAATAATGAACAGGGCAGCGAAGAGTCACATGCCCTTCTTTGTCCTTTCTTGCAGTGCAAGAGCAAATAACTGAATGTTATTGCCTTTAAAACTTTGAAAAAACATTTTTGTTCAACATATGTACTGTAAGAGCTTTTTGAGATCATAAAAAGATTGGACTTTTGCATGTCTGCCTACAGATGAGATGAAGAACAAAACGTACAGGACTGAAAGTCTTTATGGGAGGCAGGGGAGGATTAATTGGTGGGTGGTAAAAGAAACAATAAGTTTGGAAGATTGTTGTATGGCCTATTCAGGATTCTCCTGCATCAGCCTTTTGTTGCTGGGAGAATGGGCTGTTGTACCAGATGGAGTACCAAGTATAGCTTGGAGCTTTTAGGTGTTTGTTTTTAAGCTGGCCTATTCTGATTTCATATGTTTTTAGTGTAGCTGGGGTATGGAAGTTTTCCCTTTGCTAGGTTTGATTAAATGTTTATTATTGTGCTTTACATACTAGAGGGTGATCTGCTGAAAATGTGCAGCAGATACTTGCGTTGTACTTGATCACTTCCACTTGTGGAACATAGAAAATAAGGCAGGAAGAGACCTCAAGAGTTGACCCCAATGATGTGTCTCTGCTCTTGGTGAGGGGTCAGTAGGTCTACACCATTTCTGCTTTATGCCTGTCCTGCTCTTGAAAAGCTCCAGTGACAGAGCGTCTGCATACTTAAAGGCAACTTATTTCAGTGTCTAACTAATATCCTATAAATGTCATTGTGGTTTCCTTTAAAAACAAACAAACCAAAATTTGGCCACCTGCTCTCTGATTTCCATCTCTGCATTTCTTAATCAGTTCCCCTGTCTGTAACGTGGGGATTATGTTGCAGACTTCCTCTCTGAAATGTCTGGATGTCTGCTTATGCAAAGTGCTGTGTGAGAGCCAGGTATTATTACAGCTGTTCATACAGAATTCCTCAGGCCTGCAGAATGGGCCTCTTTCTTATTCATGTTTAACTTAGTAGACAGAAGCTGCTACACTATCTGTAGCAGCCCAGGCTTGGAGCCTGTCAAAAACCCACTTTTGCCTCAGATCTCGGCTGCAGCAAGTAAAGAATTGCCCACTTTCTCTTACTAGTGTGCTCTTGTGTCTTCCTTCCAAAAGAAGCTGATCCTGACTTACCAGGCTGGGTCTCTTGAGCGCTCTGGGGTGGGAGCCTCTGCGAGAGGGCAACGCTGGATTTCTTCCTCTTCGTTTCCTATTTTGAAGAATCTCTTTGCAATTTGTGGAACTGTATTGGTCCATCAGCTATTCTGAATGTAGTGGGTGAGGCTCTCCTTCCCCCTGTGAAGTCTTCCTCCTTTCTTTTTTTCAAAGCACTGGAAAAATCTAAATTTTTTTTTTAGACTTTTTTCAAAGTTCATTAATTAGATGACACAGCTTGTCAGTAGTGAAGTACAACAGACACTTGCGCGCGCACTGGAGTATTTCAGCTTTGCATCTTTCTGAAGCTAGTACAGTAAAACGTTCATTGTGGCCATATTTGGAGTATAATAGCTACAGCGTTCTTCATTAGATAGCGTTGTAGTGCTCTTGAGGAGTTTGTAGGGTTTTTTTAGGTAATAAATCATCATTTATAATCAGTCTGGATAGATTTAAGAAACCTGTCATCATCTTTTCTAGTTTCTTTTTGGCTTAAATCCAGTCAACTTGTACAATATATAGCGTTTATTTGTGGTTTTAAATGTTGGGGAAACATTAAACTGGGGTTTAATGGAATAGTAGTATAATGCAGCAGCTTCTATTGATAAGTCATCAAAGTTGTTTTACAGAAGAGCCTTTTCAGTCCTGGCTTTTAGCCCAAGGTCGATCTGGTTTCACAGAAGTTAGTTTAATTTCTGATGTATTTTCTTTCCCTTAGGTGTCAGTTGTTGCTCCTTCCCCAGCCAGACATGAAAATCTGCCATAGCTCTGCTCGTTACTGTGGTAGCAGTTTCCATCTTGCACAGCAGCATTAAGAGTCAGACTGCAGTCTCCTGAATGCAGTAAATTTTGTCAGGGTGGAGACAAAGTTGTTCGTGCTGTTACTTGGTCTAAATATTTGAATTCTGTTGCTTAGAAAAAGCTGTTTAGTGCTGGCTCTCTAGATAAGTTGTGAGCTGTCATTTCCAGTGCTTGGTTATAATCACAGGTAGGTTAACTTGCTCCAAAATAACTAGTTTATTCTATATTTGCTGAATTCAGTTCAATCTCACAGAGTTGTTGCAATTGTCCTACATCGGCAAATTTATGGGACGGACCTTATGTGGTATTGACGTGGAGTCTACGGCTAAAAAGTACAGGTTTGGGAGCAGTTTTATAGTGCACTGATTCGCCATGCTTTTGGTTTCAGTGCTCTGAGAAGTTAGTGCCTTCTTACGCTCCTGGCTTTTTATCTTGCTGGTAATGAAAAGGGGAAGTGGACCGGATCGGATCAAATCAAGCTGAAGTCTGTGCTGTTCTTGCAGTCGCTGCTCCCGGGGGATCTGATCAGTTCTTGACTGTATGGGAGCGTGGCTGTTCTGGTCAGTATCTGCCAACAGAGGCTGCTTCTGGCAGGGGTGCACCTGAGTTATCGCAAGTAAACACTGGAAAGATGTTCTGTACTGCATTGCAGGGCATGAAACTGCTTATTTCCACCACCACCCCTCCCCGTTCCCCTCCATGTCGGTGACATGCTAATCTGTTCAAACAAATCCAGTCTCTGCTATCTCACCTGATTAACAAGTCAGTGCAAATATGATCGCTGCCTCCCCCGCTAGCTCCCAGCTTTCCAGAAGTGGGTGGGGAGTGCTTGTGAAATTCTCCATTCCTGGATGCCGGCTGTTAGGGTTTGTCCTGGCACACAGGCAGTGGGGATCAGTTTCTCTTTCTAATTGCATATGTCTGAATGAATCATCATGCAGTGCTTTTAAATCACTTGTCCAGACAGACGAAAGCAGTGCTGTTGCCACTGGTAGTTGTACTGAGAATGTGAGGAATATTAAAATTGTACTATTAAATTGCTTTAGTATGGTTGAGGGGTACCAAGAAATACCTGAATTGCAGGCTATTTTTAGTTTGTAAAAATGCAATGTTTTCTTCTTGGTGGGCTCCCTTGAAACAGATAGTCTCCATTGATTTTACTTTTGAGTAAACGATGAAGAGCTGGAGTTAATGCTTGATCTGGTTTGTCTTGTTTGATCCCAGGCACCTTGCGTTAGGGTGCAAATGCTATGAGAGAGAGATTGTACTGGAGATTCCCATGTCTGCAGCACCATTCAGCAAGACTAGATTTCCATGATCTTCTCCTGGGGCTTTACAGAGGTGCCAGGTGCTCGTAGCGTGTAGCTGATTTAGCTGCAAATCATGGATTTGGTGTGTGAAGTTGAGGGTTTGGGTTTCATGTTTCACTAATGTGGACACCATTGCAGCTACATATTTTTTCCACATTGATCCTAAGCATGTACATTTTTGTCCTTTCTGTAAAAATAACAGGCTCCATTCTGAATTTGGAACTGCATGATGCACTAATGACCTCATCTGTTACAGCGCTTGCCTTATGCTGTGTAGTTTCTTTAACTGTTCTCTCGTTTGGTCTATGCAAGCAATTCTCACAAACACTGGTAAAACCTTCTGCATGCACTGAAGTTAGACACACGTCTTCCCCATTGGAACAACGTGGACTTACTTCTTTTGACTTTGGGGGTTAATGGCATATGCATTAACACATTTTAATAGGTGGCTGGTTATGGCTGTCTGTGTACATGTATATGCTCATCTGTTTTGCTGTTAATTTAACCTCATGTTTATAAGTTATGTGTGTTTTCAGCCCTCATACACATATATACCTATGCATGCATATGTATGTGTCTCCATTTATAATATATAAAAATATAGAATCATAGAGTATCTTGAGTTGGAAGGGACCCATAAGGATCATCGAGTCCAACTCTCCAAACAATTTTTATATATATATGTGTATACAAGTAGTTTATAGCTAAATTAACATTAAATTCTTCACAAGGACTTCTCTGCTTTCGCTCTCCTTTGTATAAAGGCAATATATGAACTGTTATATGGCATCTGCATCGCACTTCTGACAGGTCCATAGATCTGCCTTAAGAATGTAGTTCTGCAAGGCAAAGCTCTTTGAGACCACTTGAAAGTATTTCCTTGATGTTTAGTGCTTGGGGGAGGATGGGCGGAAGAGTGTCCTGTTCTAGAAGACCTGCTCTTGCTGGTCTGTCTGTGCCCCCGTAAGTATAGAAACTGTTTATAGCTGAGCAAGAATTTTCTCTTTCTCTGAAGGTTTCTGTGCATCTTGAGTGAAACCTGCAACAGAGATGGATACTGAAGGCTTTGGAGAGCTTCTCCAGCAGGCAGAACAGCTTGCGGCCGAGACAGAAGGTATCTCTGAGCTCCCTCATGTAGAACGCAACCTGCAGGAGATCCAGCAGGCTGGGGAGCGCCTGCGTTCCCGCACTCTGACCCGCACTTCCCAGGAGACTGCAGATGTTAAGGCGTAAGTACGGAACACTGGCATTGGAAAATCTACGCAGAGGGCAGAAGCTATTTACGGGTTTGGTTTCTAACGTGTGGGGAGTCTTGCTGGGAGGACATGCCCGGGAGAAACAGAATGACTGCAAAGCTGGTTCCGCCGCCCCCCTTCATCCTACTTACAAAAAAAAATATTGAAGGATTTATCTGAGGAGCTACTGTTCCTGATTTCAGGCACTAAAGCCAAAAAGTGCAGTACCTTGTTCTGGCCGCTGCTAAAGACATTTACCAACACGCTATAGAAAAATCCTATCTGGAAGGACTTGGCAGCTGTGCAGTACTGCAGTGGAACAGCAGAAAGAGTTCAGCAGGGCTGAGGTGGTTAGATATACACAGTTTGGTTTTTGTGCAGTTTTCATAACATGGCTGGGAGCACTGTCTGTACATGGCTAGCTGCTGACCTAAATATTGGCAATGAATTTGGGTTTAGAGTTCTGTCTGTTCAATACTAATTTCATACCTGTACAATTTCTTCCTTATAGGTCTGTTCTTCTCGGGTCTAGAGGGCTTGATATATCTCACATTTCTCAGCGACTAGAGAGTCTAAGTGCAGCCACTACATTTGAGCCTCTTGAACCTGTGAAGGACACCGACATCCAGGTAGGGGCATTTCTGACATGTGAATTACACTGCCCTTGTAACTGCCATTCCTGTGTTGTGGTTCAAAGCTCTTCAAAGGCCATTGTGGAAATAGTCTTGCTCTGTGTTTAATTCGCTGGCTAGAGGAAGTACAGAGGAGAGATGCTGCTTTCAGTGATGAAGGATGTTTGGTTAGCAATCAGAAGCAGCATTAAGTACCAGATGAAGTACTTTAAGTTCCAAACTCTTGCTGAAGTCAAGAGGAACTGGGTACGTACTTACTGCCTTTGTGGACCTGTCTTTGTTGGCTTTGCAAGCCTAAATTGCACAGGGATACCTCTCCCTCATAGTTTTGAGACCTTTTTTATGTCTGATTGGAAGAACACATGTGGAACCACGTGGCAATTTTGAGGTGTTGGAACAGGGGGCATTTAATTCAACATGCAAAAGGGGCGAGTATAGCTTTTTCTTTCACTGTATCTCAGATGTCATAACCTTGTCTTGGTGGTATACTGACTTTGCCATGTTTCATACGCTCTACCAGTGTGATTTAATCTTGTAAACTTTCCTGTAGATCAACTCCCCAGGTGTCTTAGAAATAAATGTGACCCATCTATTTTTGCTTTGTGATAGTTGCCTGCCCTTGTAGAATATCTTCATGATGAAGAAATCTGTGGTATTCTTAACTGAGTAAAGAGCTGGTTATGGAATTGATGTTGTGGGTTGCACTGAAGATAACAGTCTGAATTACTGGTTAATCATTTTGAAGCTTATATTCTCTCTCCTTACTGGCAGATGGCTAAGTTAGGAGGGTCAAAGGAGTTGTAAGCTCTTCTTTTTTGCAGGAGTAGTATGCCCTAAACTACTTAACTTCAGAAGGGAAAGGGAGGGAAGGGAGGCGTGTGAAGTTACCCCATTTTATCTAATGGTATGTTTTATTTAAGCATTTGGTGCTGTCCATTTTGGGTGGATGGGCCCTTAGTCTAGTCTCATTCTAGTGTTAGGAGCCCTGTGGTCTCCTGTCTTCAGGCAGATTTACTTAATCCCCCATTCTCTAAGGCCCATGGCCTTTCCAGCAGGCTATGTGTGTGCCCTGGGGCCGATGGCAAGGAGACGTTTCCTCGCAGTGCAAGCAGTACTCCTCCGTGTTGGGGCTGCCTTCAGTCCTCTTGGGCTGGGAACACAGAGGAGGGACTGTGTGTGGGTGAGAACTGACTACTCGGAGCATCTAACGTGTTTCTTGAAGATGGGATTTCTTCTTGTGCCTTTGCACCTCTTCACCTTCTGGCAATTCCTAGCATATTTGGCTATCTTCTCTCGCCCTCCCCAGATTATTTTCCCCTCTTTTTCACTAAAAATTAGTACACTCTGGAGACTATCTATTGCATGATCATAGAGTGAGAGCTCTAAACCACTGGCATTGTTCACTTTCTGTCTCTTCTCATTTTATTCCTTTGTTCCAATTTCTGATGTTGTTGTATTTCTAATTGGTGATGTTAAACTTGGTACATGTCTTCCTTGAAAAAAATCTAGACAGAATGGGGTCGAGCTTTTTTTCCTTTTAGGTTTACTGTTGCTGTTAATTCTTATTTGATTTCTGGTGGTTTTCCTTTCTGCTTCAAGAGCAATCTTACTGTAGATTCTCAAGCCCAGAAGCAGTGGAGCTCTTGACTCTTTGGATCTGAGATTGGTGGCATATGAGAAGACGGATAGGACTGCGTAATACTCACATTTTACTTTATTTTACTGATTACATAACCAAAATGTGAAGGCTTTCTTCTGTCTTGATTATACCAGATCACAAGGCCTTATCATTTGATATGGTGATTCTGGTATATTCTGGTCTTCTTCTCAGTATATCTTCTCATCTCCAGTGTGTGTGTATATATATATATATTTTTTTTTTTAGACCCATGTCAGTATTTGAATGTTTTTCATTAGAATGCATTTATTTCTTTAAAAAAGGAAGTGTTTAAGTTTTGAATTCATGGCAGTTGACATTATGGACTAAGCTTGCTATAAACTATTAAAATTATTTAAATAAAAATAAGCATATTTTTTAAACAAAAAATAAGTGACAGATGAGATTTCTTAATTGGAAAAGCTTGAAGGATGTGGGAGGAGATTTTTTTTTTAATATCTTACCACCTGAAATCAAGAGATTTTCAGCCATGCTTAAACAATTTTGGTATCTGAGACCCATTAATTTCAACTCCAGGTGACTTCTGTGGGAACTGGGTACTCACCTTGCATAGGCATTCTTGAAAGTTTCTTAAATATTGGTCTGTTTGCATGTTCAGGTGCTGAAATGCCTCTGTGTCTAGCCACCATTTTCAATCTGTCTTTTTGCTACTGAAGTTAATGATTTCTTTGGTCTCATAGAGACAATTTGAAATGCAAACACTTTGAAACACAAGCTGGATACTCTTTTCTTTATAGAAGGCATTTTAATTGCCTGAACATTTTTATATGGTCTGTTTCTCATAGGATTCTAGTCCATCCTAGTGCAGCTTGACACGAAGCACATGTGTAAGAGTGTGTGTAAGTGTCATCTAGTAAGAAGTTTCTCATTCATTGTTTTCAAGCTTAATAAAAATGTTTAAGATTCTGAATAAATACTGTGCTTTTTAAATAAGTTTATATTGTGCATATAGATACAATTGTATCCTCCTGTTTAGGAAAAGCTTCAAATTTAGCATAAAAGCAGTGGTTAATTGCAAATCAATGTGTTTAAATGGCCAAATCAGCCAATGAGATTCAGCCCTTCCTTTAGGAAAACAGCTAAAAGGTACAAATGAAAAACAGAATTAAAATCAATCATTTAAATCAAAGTTCCCTGCTTGCTGTTTTGAATCATGATTAACGCTGGTGATTTAATCAGTGATCACTTTAATTTAAAATCTAACTACTCATGTCTGAGGCCTAATACATATGTGCTTTGGGTCTTAAATTTTTTTGCAGGCCATGTGCAGAAAACGTTCATGGTACATTAGCTGAAACCAATTTGCAGTGGGAAGCATTGCAAGGTGCTTCATTTTGGATCATCTTGCAGGCACATGAGTAAAGTGTCCGTTTTTCAAATGTTTTGTCCCTGTTTGTTTTGCAGTTAACAGGTGCAAGGATTTTTGTTTTGCAGAACATCATCCTCTGCTCTGTCTGAGGATATTTGCAGTCCAATCTCAAGCTGTCGGGCTGATGTCAACAATGGTCTGTCACCTGCAAGTAACTTGCTTAGAATATGGACAAGTCTCTGCACTCCATCTGTAGGTTCTGGTATGCAGTCATCAACCACAGGATCTTGTCCTTTCAGAGCAGTTTTTGTTAAGTTGTTGTTGTTAGTTATGTAAGAGGCCCTTTGTTATACACTACTGATTGTCCTCTAATTAGCTCTGTTAACCAAGTAGGTCTTAAAATTATTTGATGCTGTAGATAAAAATGTGCTACAAAAGCTTCTTCCTGTGTTAGTTTTTCTTATACCTTCTGATGATTACTGGGATTTGTTTTCATTCTTCCTAGCTACTTAGTTTCATAAGGCTTCTTCAGGCTTGTTGTGTTTATTTGGGGCCGGATGTAGCTATCCCTTCACACTGTGTAGAATTGTCCCTCCATAAGTTGCTCCCATTGTATCCTGGAAGGCAGTGTGCAGAGTGATATAAGGAAGGGATCTGGTTTGTTGTTTTACAAGACTTTACTGTTCCTCTGCTGTTATTCAGTATTTACACAGACATACTGGTAGGCTTTAATTCTGTGGATTGGGAAGGGCTGTTCTGTTCTTCATCAAGCCTGCGCTTTCTGGCATTACCATTACTCTTTTTTTAACCAACAAAAACTTCTCCCCAAATACTTAATGAACTTGGTTCACAGTTTATTGTCAGTATTTTAGGCTCAGCTGTCCTTTCTCAGTCCCGTCTTTTCCTCATACTCAACACACATACTCACAAGCCTGTATAGTTTGCAGCAAACTTATTTAGCCTTAAATCCTGTCTGAAACTTACTTGTTGTTTGTAGATTCTCTAACACTTTAATTATTCTTGTATGTGTGGTGTCCCTCAAGCTTCAGTTTGAGCAGGTAGTGTTATCAGTTCACAAATACTTTACAGCATCATTTGATTAAGAGGCTGAAACTTTTTTTTCGGGTAAGCACCTGAAACTGCGAGTCTGTGCACTCTTCCTCCCTGTAAAGCTGCGGTGGGACCCTGCATTGGTACAGCCTATGTAAACTACAGTGCAGGAGAAGGTGGTGCCTCTGGAGGTGAATATGGGCACTTGTGCCAGAGGCATAGACCTAATGCTTAGCCTTTGCTGACTGTTGCAGTTATGTGAAGGTTACAAATATGATTAAATCTTTATTGTATGAATTTTAGCTTTCTGCTGACTTCTAAATTCTATCAAAGCTCTTACAGTATGAAAATAATCCTTTGACTTCCTGCCATGTGCTCCCGCATCGCTCCTTTGCATCCAGTGATTTCTCTGACAGTTTGCTTGAGCTTCTCCAGCTTTCTTACCAAAAGTATTTACTTATTGTCTCTGTTTCTTTTTACGTTGGAGTCTATTCTAGCAGCCTGTATGTGTGCAGCATAGCGAGATGTGCTAGAATCTAATCTCTCAAATGATGGCAGTCAGCATTGCAGAAGGAGAATTCCAGGAAACACCCTGTTGCTTATATAGACAGTAAAACATAGCAAGAAAAATCAGAGGGGAGCATGCTAGGGCACGAAGTCCCAGGACACTGATGTGAGACACTCAGAAAGTGTTAAGAGAATCTAGGAATTCACCTTAATAGAAGCCTCGGCTTGGGTTAACAAGCAAGAGGGACTTTCTGTACCGAACCTCTTTTAAATGGTACTCCATAGTGCTGACTAAAAAGAAGTGCACCAAATTGCAGCTCAATTAATTATCTGAATTATTTATCAGTTGTAAAATGTAGATTGCTTGCACATAAAAGGGTTGTGAGTCCAGGAAATGTCTCCCACTAGAGCAGCAGGCCGGGAAGATTATGCAAAAGATTCTAGGCTTGCCATTAAATTATAGGAATTTGTATTTTTCCTCTCTCATTTCAAAGATTGTGTTCTTAAATTGCATGCAACGCAACAAACGGTTCTTGCAGCAAATCCAGTTCATAACGATTCCTATGTCAAGAGTTTACAAAGATCAAGATTTTCTAAATTGTCAGAAAGCCCTATTTTGGCAAAATCTTTTCAAAGTTCAATACGGTAGTCAAGTGATTCTTGATGTTCTTGTTGCCATATTTAGCACATAAATGCATGTTGGGTTTTTTGTTTGTTTCTTTGTGGCTTTTAAAAATCCCGGGTAAGGGTTGATCATGCAAGCTGGTATCTCAAAGATGGGGTATATGTGTATAAACATAATATTGACATTCTGTTCGGAAAAGGTATTTCTTCAATCTTCCAAAGATGCAAACTATGATGTCCTCTTCTAGTGAGCATTGTCGTAGCAGACCTCTCTCGGGTCACAGTAATGGCAGCCAGAGGAGGAATTACTACAAGTATATGGGAAGGCTGCGCTATTGTAACGTGTGAGCTAGGACCTGGCTCTTGCACGTGTGCTGTTTAGTTTATGTATGGATGTCAGAGAGAGGTTCGGTGCTGCTCTAGTAAACTTGTTTGGGGTACCTGGTAGGGGTTAGTTGCAGGATCAAGGCCTGATCTATACCTACTAAGATAGCTTGACTGATTACAGTATATGTTATGCTTTACTGTGTGCTTTGTGTTTTGAACATGTCACGAATGGCTTGATACTAGATTTAGCCCCCCTGTATGCTTGTTTTGAAATGTCTAAGCCCAAAGTCATGGTGGTAATTTTAAGAAATGGTGTTGCTCTCACTTTTTTAAGGCTTGGTCCAGCTCTCTGCAGGTCTGTGAAATGAATGGTAGAAACGGACACGAGCTCTCCTTGCATACATTGCTTGTCTGCTTAGAAAGTTTGAGGTGAAGTCCTGGCTCCATTACACTGAAGGAAAATTTTGTTGAATTATCTCATTTGTACAACAGTTTTACCTTGGCCTTCTGATCTAGGCAGAACTGAAATTAAAGGTTGCATACCAGGGTTTGGTTTTGATTTCTGGGTGTGGATATTCAGAGTATTGACTGAGTAGCTCTCTGGAGGGCCAGATACAGAAATAAGAGCTTTTATCTAAATGAGGGCAGAAGGTTAAGACTGAAATCTGTCCAAGTGGCAACTGAGGCAGGCTGAAATTAAGTATCTGGGATATTTTCAAGTTTTGCAGAGTACCGTAAACGGCTTTGTATGAAAGGCAGCTTTGACTTCTGTTTTAGTGTTGGTAGAATCTGGGTCCCAAGATGCTTGCCCCAGCACTGTATGTTCTGTTTGTGTGTATGTATGTGTATGACTCAAAAACGCTTACTCTGACACCAGGTACCGAACGGGTGCATTGTTCAACCAGTGAGCTCTTACTGCTATTTTATATTACCATTTGTGATATACTTTGTGGTATCTGCTAGAATAATACCAAAGCCTGTGGTAATCTACTAGAGTGTAACTAAAATCAGAGTTTATAAATGGAAATGCTGACACAACCTTAAAGGGGCAACCTCAAGTGCTGTTCACCATCCATTGTTTGCATTAGCTTAGCCTGAAAATGCATTTTTCCCTTTGCAGATTTTGTCCTTTCCCATTTGCCAAACATTGATTTCTCCCCCCCCTCCAAGTCCTTCAGTTCTAATGGAGCTTGAAATTAAGGTGGCTTTATTTTTCTGTCGCTTCCTTGTTCACCCTAATCGATGATGCCAGCACAGCTGTGGGGACCTTTTAACCATTGCAGAGCCAGGACAGTGAATGCAAGGGGACAACCTTCTACCTTGGTTTTTTTAGGGTCGGTCATTGGCTGTTGGTTTCTTTGCATTGCTGCAGTCCGAATGGAAGATATTATTTGCGGTCGTAGTTGTGAATTCTTCAAAAGCTGGAGAAATCTTATGCTCCAAAAATAGCTCCAAAAATATCTCTACAAAGGTTCTCAGGAGTCATTTTTTTCCTCCCATTACTGGTGCATGCTAGCATCAAACCCTACTATCTTCTTTGCCTAGGTTGTCTCATTGATTTCATTCAGGATTTGACCCTCAATGTATACATTTAGGCATGTAAATCAAGAATATAAATATCCTGGTAATTAAATGTGGCCAGAGGCAGTTTTAACACAGTTGAAGAAAGCAGTCATGTGGAATGAATGAGTATTTTGACGTGCAGCAAATGGAGTTAAGGGATGTGGACCTTAGAAATATAAATTACAGAAACTTCCTCATCTCATCTCTGACATGTTTGCATGTCTCCCTTCTTTTAGGTAATGTGTAACAATTTTACATAAACCTCTAAAGGAAAACTGCAGCCTGTCTGGCTCTCTGCTGGGTGATGAGACTTGCAAGGGCTTCTGCAGCACGCAGCCTTGGCGAGGCAGGTTCGGTGGCCTGTCTGCCACTTTCCTGAGGCTGATAGTCTCCCAGGGCCCCTCTGAGTGAACAGGTTGGCCACGAGCCTCCCAAGGCCTGTGCTGGTCAAAGAATGCCCTGGGAAATGCCAAGGTGTGTGTACAGTGGGATGTAACTGGGGTTTAAGTGTGCAGGCTTCTCTATTTCATAGCCAGTGTGGGGTTTTTGTTGGTTGGGTTTTTTGTTGTTTTCTTTACTTAAAAAAAAAAACCCAACAAAAAAACCACCACAAAAAAACCCCCCAAAAAGCTCCTTTTTTCATCAGGTAGGTGTATTTTAAGGGGGGGGGAAGAGAAGCCCAAAATATTGGGAATGTATTTGGGGTTTTTAGGTGGGGTTTTTTTTTTTTTGCTTGTTACTTTTTCCCTTACATGCTTAGTTTACATCTAAGCGGCAGTTTTCTCTAGTTTTCGTTACTGGTTTAATAGCATGACTTAGTAGCGCAGTTTTAAATTACCCTGGCCTTATTAACCTTAAAAACAAACACATGCACCCCCTAAAAACCCAAACCATGGCACATTTAATGTAGAATACTCTATGGCATTTTGTTAGTTGGCCAGATTACAGTCAATAAATGCTGTGATACTGAATTATTTCAGATTTCTTTTGTTTGCTTGGTTGCATGCTAACTGGAGTAATTATGTGGTGATCTTCCAGTTCATCATGGTTCTGATCATGGATTCCTGGGATAAGGGGTTAGGAACAGGGAGAGGAGAGACATGATCTGCCTTTCTCTTTCATCATGGGTAAACAAGAGAGTATGAAAGGGACATTTCAAAACTTTATGCTAATGCAAGGTCATGAGATGGAAAAATTGAGAACTCTTGTTCTAGTAGCTATGTTTATTGATCTATTTAAATTCTGCGATGTCCTGGCACATTTTATATTTCCTGTCTGCTTAATCCAGATATGTTCTTTGCATCTCAAATAGGTATGACTGTAGACTTTTAATAAACATCTTTGAAGTAGCTATCATAAACAAAACAGAGACCAGATTTTGAGTCATAACACTTGACTTCATTCCCTCCCACCCCTTTTTAACTCCTTATGCTGTGTAGCTCTGCCCTTTGAAAATTGTTCCAATTCCTAATTGAATGTTAACTGGTACCCCTGTGAAGGGGCAAATATGGTATAAAAGGCACTTTGGAGATCACATATCCAAAATGCAGCCTCTCCTGTGCTGAGGTGTAGACATCTCTGCTTCTCTCAGTAGCATTGCAGGACCCTTTAAAACACCACATGTAGCTGAAACTCTAGAGCGAACCTCGGCTGGTGGGATGTGATTATCTGAGTCAGAATTTCACCAAGACCCTGCTTGGAGCAATGTTACTATTGCAAGAAGTATTGTGGGATCATTAATGACTTTCAGGATCCGTGTTGCGTCTGACCAGGATGGCACTTCTGGCAACGCAGTACCTCTTAATGTCACGCCGTCCCATTAATTTAGTGCTCGCTGAGGTCTTTTATTGACTACTGACCTAGACAGTGTGTGCTCAGCATGTGCAAATGAACTATTGGAATTACTGTGTTCATGGTGCTGGAAAAATTTAGTAGAATGGTTTCATCTCTGTGGTTATACAGATTGGTGAAAAGAAACAATGCTGAGATGCAAATTCTTGCAATCTGGCAATTTGCCACCTCCACGTATCATGTGATAGCGCAATTACTTGGGCTAAAGAGATGGTTTTATTTATTTATTTGAGGCTCAAATGTAGCTTTTGCAAAGCACCACTCCATTTTGTTTTGTAAAATATTGATATTTCCATCAGTTTTAAAACCATTACAAAGAAAGCATAAACTTTACGGGAGAGGATTTGGAGATTTCCAGTACCTTGATTATAGCTCTGAAATAAAGGATCTGTGGGGCTGTGCTGGAATTTAACAGTGGAACTGGTTATACACAGAAGTGAACCCAATTCATCTTTGTTGCCTTTAAGGGCAAAAAAAAAAAAGTGAAAAATTAACAAGAAGGTAAATTAGATTTCTAAAATGTTAACAGCGTTTTGGATAGTAACAGCATAAGGCCACAGTTTGGAGCGTGGGTAGTTGTGTGGGGTTTTTTTTCCTTTTTAATGTATTTATTTTTGAAGTAATCCAATTCTTTCCTGAATGGACCATGGTATGTCCTTCTAGTGCCTCTGTGGAAACTGGAAACAGAGACACTGGGCTTTGGGAAGCCCTGCTCATCGCCGTGCAGAGGTCTTGTTGTGGGGACTTTTCACAGATGGCAGAAGCTTTCAGTCTCAGTGTTGCGGTGGGTTAATGGATTTAAGCTATAGGTTTGGGATTGAAAAATGGAACATTTACCTATTTAAGTCAGTATGGCTTTTCAGTTCTTAGTTCTGAAAAGGAGAAATAAAAAAATTTCCCAACTGCAATAGGAAAAAAAGAATTCTGATCTTCAGCAAACTTTTCTGAAATGGGACAGAGTGGCTCGGAGCCGACCTATACAAAGAGAGGTGGGTTTGTTACCTTTCTCCCGAACTATTGTTTTTGCAGGGTTTTTTGCTAGTGTCTTTATTACTTAAGCATTGTCTTGAGCGTCTTTCTCAACTAATCCCTTATGGTGCTGTGAGCTGTACAAAACAAATCACTCTTCCACAAGGGAAGTCTGTAATGTGAGCAGGCCAGGCTGTCTCACTGAACTCCTGTGGTCACAAACAGCATAAAACCCTGGACACTTTCTTTCCAGCGGGGCTGTTCATCAAATCTATTAGAAAAACCAGCAGCTGCTGCAGCTCTTGACTCCCTCCCCTCCTTTCAAGCCCCCCCTAATTTACTCAGGCCTCTTGAAAGTGTTACTCCACTGATGAATTCCACCGGGGTTTATTACTAAACCGTTTGCGTAATTTAGCAGTCTGGGAAAGGCCACAGGTATATTGTGGTGCGTGCCCTCCTCTCCCATGTAGTAATTAGTCAGTTTGACTCCACATCTAAAATCTTAATCCAAGGCATTATCAAGCTTTGGTTTAAAATAGTCACTAACTAGTAAGTGTGTAAACTGTTAACTAATGCCTGGGCCTCAAACCATGGATGTACTTAAGCTTCCCCATGCAAAACGGCTGCCTGAAAATTTGGCAGTTTGCAGAAGAAATGTTTGGGTTGTGTGTATGGATGTTTTTTAACTTTCCTTTTTGAAGTCAAAATGAATTCTTACTTCTGCCAAAATATGCTCCTGAAAGAAAGTTGCAGCCTTTTGAGGTGGAACTAAGGGCACATGCATTTGCTTCACTCATTTAGATTTTTGGCACAACTTTTGTTCTTGCCGCCTCCTTTCTGTTTTCTTTCCTGTCCTTTATTTCTCATCTTTCTTCCACTCCTCCCCCCCCCCCCCCCCCCCCCCCCCCCCCCCCCCCCCCCCCCCCCCCCCCCCCCCCTTACTCCAGTTTTATTTATTCCCTTTGCTTTCCTACTTGGGTTTCATTTATTACCTCCTGCCCACTCTTTACTCAGGTCTGTGCTTTTATAATATTTTGGGTGCAAGAGGGTTATTTACTTACTTTGAGCTAAATCATTAAACTCCTGTTTAAACAAAAAGCAGTTGTGAAATGTCTCGTGTTGGTTTTGCATGCACCTGGAAATGACCGAAAGAAGCTTAGGCAGATGAGTTGGAAATATTCTATACCATTCCATTATTTGTATCTCAGCAAGCATGCAAGATGCATGGTGCTTCCACCAGAAAGGATCTGCTTATGCAGCATTTTGTGCCACAGCTAACAGCTTATTTTTTAACTTAATTGGAACAGCATGTTTAATTGTTGCTTGGTAAAAATGGCTTGAGAAGGTTGGAGAGACTTAGTTTTAAAATAGCTATAGAGAAGAAAATAGCATGTTGCCAGCTTTTGTGACTGCAGTGGACTCTGGACTGTCCTTTTCAAGCACCAATTTCTGGATTATGCGGTATCTTCAGTGTTCGCTGTGGGGTGGAGGTGGGGAAGGGGAGAGGGGTTTTCAAACTTGTAGTATTTTTGAGGGAGCAAAGGGAAGGCATGCCAGTGTTATGTGAGTGCTGTTCAAAGGCTGGTGAATGAGGAAAGGCTGTGGTAAACATGTCAGTGCTTCATTTCAATTTCAGCAGCTTTATTAAAGGTTTTTCAATGGTTCAATTGGCTATCCTAGACTTGAATCAGAGATGTGGGATTAGCTGAAACTAAATTTGTCATAGTTGATTTATTAGATCAGATTTGGGACACATCTATTCAGTTGCCTTTATGTGCTTATGACCAGCACCAGATAATTCAGAGGAGAAACACTGACAAAGATGTTCATGGGGATATCTGCTTGCTTTATTAGGCTTCACCCTGTTCTCTAGTGGTTAGAGATTGGTTGAAACCCTGAAGCATGAGGAATAATAATAATTCTTTCCACAATTTTAGTGTTAAACACAGCTCTAGATATTGTCAATATCCATATACATACTGAGTCAGTTTTTAATCCCATTATGTTTTTGGCCTTGCCATCTTCTGTGGTAGTTAGTTCACAATTCAATTACAGATTGTGTTAAAATTTATTTCCTTTTATTGGTTTTGAGCTTGGCATCATTTAAACAGACATCCTTTCCTTGTTGTTCAGACCTGTATGAACTGGATTTCTGGATCTGCCCTTTCTAGATCACTGATTTCACAGACTTTTAAAGTACCAGCTCTTATTTGGTTCCTTTTTTTAATGTTATCCATCCCAAAAGCGTTCCCATCTCACGTCACATGAGGCGGTATACATGGTTTTGCTAATTCCCCAAATCTGTCCTGTGGTTTTTCTTTTGAGGGTGACTGTCCAACTTACACGGTGTTCTTGATAAAACCACATCATTGTTTGGTTTCTCTGATACTGAAGTTCAGTGTAGCCAAACTCAGTGTGAAAGGCAGAAGTAGCAATCTGTGAAGGATTTGATTTTAATCTCAGATAAGTGGGAGTGCACAGGTGGGGATACCGTACAGTATCATGACAAATCCTTATCTCTAAATGTGTTTGCAAGCCAGTAGGATTCTTCAGGCCAGATTCTAATGTATGAGAAAAGACATTTCTGAAGAGAAGTGGGGGAGGAAATGGAGAGGAAAAAACCAACAACATTTCAAATAGATGAGTGGGAACCTGCATGTTATCTCCAGATCCTCTCAGCAGTAATTGATTTTGCCTGCTATGGTTACCATATAGTAACTCTGAAACATTCATCGTTTCTTTCCTTGCCTGCCCCAAGGCTTGTAACAGAAAATGGCATGTTTAAATCCTTTTACTCTGTCTGTTAAGTAGATACAAAAACCTAAAGGATTTAATGAATCTGAAATAAGCACTAATTCAGTAGTCAAAAGACCCACCATTGTCTTGACTAAAAGAGATGGTGCCCATCTTGAGGTCCTAGTGAAAGCTAAATGGTGGAAGCTGGATGCAAAGAACTACCTTGCTGTGGAGTTACACATTTGGACGCTATACTCTGTTGTGGTGGGGTTTTTTAATAGAGCTAACCCTGCTGTATTTCTCTTCTTAGTCCCTGTCTAGCTTGATTTAATTTTTCCAAGGTTAAAGATGGCTTATCCAGAAAATTTGCAGCTCATTTCTAATGGTAAGAAGCTCGATTACTCAAGATACAGTGAATCAATATCGCTTCTCTTACTTTTGTTTTGCTATTTGATTTGAGGTTAATGTTTTGGCTTCGTATTTGTTGGTAGGATGAAGTGCATGATAGTGCTGTACATAATTAGTTAATGTGCTCTGCTAAACGTTTTGTTGTTTGTCTGTGGTTTTGTACCCTTAGATGCCTTATTCTCTACCTTTTCTAATGTCCTCTTGATTTTTCTTTTTTTCCTTTTCTGAGGAAGAACTTTGCGTCTTCTCAATGGTTTCTGTTTTTAATAAGCTTATGATTTAGTGAATTATGGAAATAGGCACTCAAGGTGGACACCTCTGGCTTGTTGCTGGAATGGGGGGGAGCTGAGCTAGGAAGGGATTACCATCAACTAGTCGCGTAAAATCTTTGGTTAAGAGTTGATCTGTAACTTGTCAGTCAGTTATATTCCTGTTATTCACCATAGCAGAATTGTTAACCCCTTTCCTTCTTTCCTCTGGGTTACTGTATTTGCCTGCTTTTTCCTTGCTTTGTCTGAGCCTCTTGCATTTTCTTTCAGAGGAATCTCTCCAGCATGTAAGGTGTGTTATGCTGCATCATTTGAACGCTGTCAGAAGGCAGCTAGGAACCTCTAGGTCTTCTCCTGCCCCTTTGTTTATGGTAGGTCCACTGAGTCAGTGGGGCAGTCCTCTGTGTGAAAAGAATCCGGGGCTTGTTTTGAAGGCTGGATGGTTCTTGCTGACACTTAGGGGTGCTGGGTTTGGGGAGGAAACATTACATGTGAGTCCATCCGTCCCCAGGAATGACAGAAATGGCATGTCTTTTGCAAAGCATCACCACGAAAAAAGAAGCAAGTCTTGCTTTTCAGGCAGAAGTTATCCCTATAATAAATACCCAAAGCTAAGCTTTGTGGAGAAATAACGCCCTTTTGCAGTAGAATAGCAGAACAGATCTCCTTCCAGCAGTAAAATGAGCATCAGGGGATTGAATCTGCAGTCTGTCTTAAAGGGCAGGATTTAGTTGTTTGTCTCAATAGATCTATCTTCTCTTGGTTATAGGTTTGCTCTGTTTGTCTCACAAGACTTCTTCCTCAAACTCTTCTGCATTCATTGCCTCTTAAGAACTGCTTGTAACATTTTCTCTCTCTGAGATGAAATACTAATTTCCAGCCAATATATTATGTATTAGCAATGCATCCTGGCAACAAATGTTGCTTGAAACCACATATTCTGAGAGGAAGGTGGGAAGCACAATTCAAAGACTTGTGGTTGCAGAGACGGCTCAGCAGAACATGTTGCATGTGGGAAGTGCCCCTGTGGATCCAGAGAAGGTTCATCTTGCCACCTCAGAGGAGTTTCTAAATCCATTGATTTTATGCAGACCTCTGAGGTGAATCTTTTTGCCTTTAGCACCCTTGATTGTTATCTACAGGAAAGAGCACACCTTGGTACTGGGATATGCAAATCCAGTGTTTGTCTTGTTGCAAGCATGCTGGATGGTTATGGCCATCTCACACCAAGGAAGATGGTGTAAGCTTTTCCCTGGTTTCTCTAAAGTCCATATCGTTTACATTAATATACTGTGCTGAAGATGTTCTTTGCCTGGTCCATGGCCGCATGTATCTCTAGTTTGTAGAAGCAAGTGTTTAACTGGTTTCTTGAAACAGAATTTTTCTCTGATTTCTATGAACCTTACTGTGGAAACTTTGAAATTGGAAAGAGTCAGATGCTGAAGCAGGAGAAGGATATCCACCACTTATAATGGAAGTGGTTTTTACTGACGCTATTTTATATGCTGAATAATTGACTTTAAGCAAGTTAAACAGGCAAAGGATCACTTTTGCACTGCATCTGGTGCAACAGTTATAATCTGGTTGTACATGCCACTGAAGAGTGTAGATAGCCAGGCAGGCTGTGCCTTCTCATTAGTGAGGCTCTTTTGCTAGTGTCAAAAGCAATGGCTTGCTTGATTTCATCCTTTTTCTACTGAAGTTCCAGAGTGATAAATTGAAAACTGTCATGACCAGTATCCTGTACCTATCTGCCTTATAGAAAATGCATGCAGTAGACAGTGAAATTGAATTGCTGTCCCGTGTGACTAAAGAAAAGGGCCTTTTGTTTCTTTCACAATTTATTTTTCAGCAAGTGTTGCAATTTATTTTTGTAAGCTGAATGTGTACTTAATGCACTTCCTTGAGAAGCTGAGGAGTTCTGTTAAATGTGTAAATTCCTGGAGGCTTTTGTTCTTGGGCAGGGTAGGTAGGACCTCAGAGTTTAAACACAACTCCCGAGCTTACTGATTTATTGTACTCCATTTTCTTCTGTCTTGAAACAGCTGTTTGCCACAGCTATAGCACCAGATCTTTGGCCCTGCTATGTAGAATCTACTAATTACATTAAAAAATGAACTTACAGCCTCCAGACCAAGTCAGGTTTGACACTGTATCGGCACCAGGAGCGGCAACCTCCTCCTCTGATGGAGAGGCCTCCACGTGGTCACACAGTAATGCTGCTTAGTGTAAGGCTGATGGCAACTGAAAAGTGCCAGATTTGAAAGGCTGAAGCACTGGCCTTTCTAGTACTATTTGTGAAAGCAGTGTATTAATAAATTTAGCTTTCATTGGTGGGGACAGCTTCACAGTCTAAATCTTGTTTACTCAGACTGACAGTCTCACCGCTGATTCCTTTGGACTCTTCTTCTTTTCCAGGGCCATCATGAGTGTAAATGATTCAAGTGCAGCGCTACCCTTCAAAGTGTTTGTATGAAAGCAGTGCCTTTTGATACACCATGGTACATTCTCACGGAATAGTCTTACCTATAGGATTATCAGGTCTTCCTTTTGCATTAATACCAAAGATTTAGTTGCATGTTCCTTTTGATAGCCCAGCAAAACTAAAACTGTTAAGGAAGAGCTGTCTTTCATTCCTTGTTTTTTGGGTTTGGTTTGGGTTTTTGTTTGGTTTTACCATTAATCTTGTGAAGGGTTTGCATAGGTGCTACTAGGAGCATCTGCTGAACGAGCTATTGCTACCAGTAGGAGAAGCAAAACTCTGCAGATGTCAGATGCTATGTCAAATTTCTGTGGTCAGTAGTTAGATGTTTATTACAAAAAAATTTAGTGATCCTTAGAATGTAGGTGTTACTGAAATATCTTTTAACAGAGTTTTTGACTTTATTTTCAAGAGAAACTTCAGCTGTGTTGGAGCACAATTTTACTGACAGGCCTAGGATATAGAAGCACAGGGAAATGAAGGTTGAAATAGGAGCGGGTTCTGCTAATCAGTATTGAGTGTAACTGTGGAGATCTCAGGACTGGAATATCCAGCAGAGCTGCAATTCAATGGATTGGATTGTTAGAGTGTGCAGCCAGGTGGGGTATTGGCAGGGCACATCTGCATAGCTTCTACCTCCATTTACAGCAACTTCTATCTCATTGAATGTTGCATAGTTTAAAAGTAGGGGCTGGGCAGGGCAGCACAGGTAATGACTAATAATAGGAAGATGTTGCCCTCCCATCTCATAATTGTAACTTATATTCATGACTGGCATGATTTTTTTTTCTATGTCAAGCTAAAACAATTAAGAGATTCAATTGCACATGGACTATCAAAATGCATTTGTCACTGTGCTTTGACTTCTTGAGATTTATGTTCAGATCTAAGCAAATATTATGTGTCCTCCATAGTTTAGAAGTGTCTAATGACAAATTGTGTCTTACATTATTTTATAGCACACATTGTGAGAACAGCTAAAATGGAGCCCAAGCATGTAGCTTTTGAAGCCAGAGGTTATAAATGAGTTATAAAAATGGAGAGTGTTCTGGAGTTTTGTTTTGGTTTTTTTGTTGGGGGGAATTTAGAACAAGGCCTCATAAAGAGCCAAGGATATAGGATTTCAGCACTTTAGATTTAACCGTTTGTACCTGCTGAAAGCAGCACATACAAAACAAACCAGCAAACTGCTGTCAGATGTGCTGTGGATGAGCAGGGAACGGTTTTGTTCAGAGGTTCCACAGGACAGAAGAAAGATGGGAATGTCTGTTATAAACTTTGAAAGCATGCGGCTGAAATACGTTCCAAGAGTATTTTGGAGCAGGAGTGCCAGTTTAAATATTTATGCAGTGTTTTATTGCACTGATTCAAATATTGAATAGTGCCTGACCCTTGAATTTTTGGATCCTTGCCTGACTGGCACCCCATGATGGGTATATTTACTTAGAAAACAGCCTTCTGTGGCAGCTGTTTTTCAGTGGAGGAAATCGGGAAAGCTGGATTTTGATCCAATTTTCATCATGATTTTCATGCTTGACTTTGAGTTCAAGAAGTGCCTTCCCATGCATCAATTTCTTCACCTGAGAAATAAAAGTTGCATTTACCACTGGCTCTCACAAGATTGTGAGATTCTGTAGTGGAAGCTTATATGGATGTTTTCCTTTTTACTATTTCCTCAGACCTCTTTATTGTTTATGGTCCTGATCAGTATTCAACAGCATTTAGCTGGCCTCCACCTTCCCTCCCTCAGATACCAGACCTTGTAAAAAAAATAAGGTTGTTTCTCTCCATCAGTAGTTTTCTGGTTTGGCAGTGCTGAGAAGCACAGCCCTTGGCTGCCCCTGTGGTATGCTGACTATCAGCAGAGCTCCTTTCCCCACCTGAAACAAGAAACTGAAGCTGTGCTGCAAACACCCATCCACTAGCAGCTCTGCTGAAACCACCCTGTTATTGTAAAGACACCTGCAGTGGCTATCACCAGTCTGGGCTGGAGATCTTCAGCTTCTCTGAGCTGAAATTATGCTAAGACTGCTATTAGTAGTTGCCCTGAGCTGGAACTGTGGCCATGCATCCCTTTAAGCTGGCATTTGATTAGAGTCATAGGCTAAAACTTGAGTCAATACAGCTACTGCCTGCTACCCAATATAATCATTTTATGCCACGGTATTTTGTAGTGTGGCGACTCTCGCTTGAAATGGATTATTTAGGATGTGCCTGATTGTAGAGAGAGTGAGATGAAGTAGCAAAACCTAATGATCAGAGGTCTGGCCTAGCCTATTGCTGGATGCATACCCAGCTGCTGAGCTTGGATCACGCACCCGTGAACTGCTCAGTGGTCTATGAGGGCTTGTGTATTCCCTGGCTGCTAGGCTTGGAGCATTGGGTCCTTTTGCAGAGCTCAACCTCAAGGTGCAGATGCCCTGACTTCAAAACAGGAGCAGAAAGTCTTTCCAAATTCCCAGCCTTGCTGTGTGCTTGTTTATAACTGAAACCCCAGGGATGCAAGATAGTTTTAGCAAATAAATGTAAGGGATCTGTGGAGGGATTTCTGAAACAATCATTCTCTGTTTCCCTCTGTGTATTTGCAGACTCGGAGAAGAAAATGGAGAATTTGGTTGGCTTGTTTACCTAAGCTATTATGCTGGCTTAACCGTTCCATGATGAAGTTCCATTTCAGTACTGAGCTTACTAGACTGTGGAGATAAAAATGATCAATTTGATTGTTTTTGTCCTCCTGTTTTTATATTCAGGTTTCACAGGATGGGATCGATGGCTGCCACCATTTCTTCCTGAAAAACAGGCTTACCCTGAACCTTTCTGCAGACATACACAGCTGCTCCAAGTGTCCATAAACTGTGGGGTTTTTTCTGCTCTTCAGAAATACAGCAGTGGCTCAGCATTATGGCCGTGGCTCAGAATGGGAAGCCAGAGTTAACTAAATTTAAGCATTTGTTCTATTGCAGAGCAATACTGCCTGATGCTCACACTTTCCAGAGGGTGTCCAAGTCTTGTACTCTGCAGAGCTTGCCTTTGGCTTCATTTGATCAAACTGATAGAATACATTGAGAGGGGACATACAGGACTGATGCTGTGCTGGCAATTAAAATCTACAAATTGGATTAAAACCCAAATGTTAGTATGCTTTGATGCGATTCTTTTTTGTTTTCTTTTGACTGAGATGCTTTTTGGAGATAAAGTTGGAACCAGGCTCCTAATCTGCAGTTGCTTGGGGCTTAGCTGTTTGAGGTTTCTTTATTTTGCGGCTCTTACCTATTGACCTGCTTGATTAATTTTGTGTCTGAACTTCTGTCCTTTTTATTCCTGACTTTTCTGCCCTGTCAGTACACAGTTGGAAAAAAACCTATACAGTCCAGAGGACCAATTAGGTCTAGACTTTAAGATAAATGTTTGGTGGCTGTGAAATAATACGTACTTCATTTCTTGCTTCAAGACTCTATTTTTTTTTTTTTATTTAGAGCTGAGCTTGACAAAGAAGGATGAGGCCAGAGGCAGTTATAAAGGGTGCATTGTATTTTTACTGTAATACTGAAGTATTGATTGTTGACTTATTGGTAGGCTTAATGCACAACCATTTCCTTAGTTAGTGTTTCAATGTCCATTAAAATGTTGGCTTGGTGCCAGAATGTTGAAATCCTGCATTTTATAATATAATTTGGCTATCCAAAAGTACTAATGTGGTTTGGATTTAAAAAAAAAAAGGGCAAGTCTTGAGTTTCCTTGTTGTTTTGTGTTTGTTAACCTTTACGTACTGAAATGAACCTCTGAAGTAGGAGATGCTGAAAAGAAGACAGAGGGAGGCAGGCAGGAATTCTGATGATTTGAGGTTTGTGGCTCTTAAAATGTTCCACCTTTTATCTTTGAGATGGCCAGTGCTTGCTGAGCTGCTGACAGACATTCAGGGACGCAGAGTAATATTACTGACTCTTTAATTTATTAGTTTAAAACTAGTCATTGTTTTTTCTGGAGAAAAGTCTTGTTTGTATTCCTTCACAAGTGTGTTGCATGTTAGTAGCACTGCCCATAAAAACATGCCTGTTGTCATCTTGTAATTCTTCTCAGATGTGAGATGGGGCTTGCTCTCTTCCCTGCAGCACCATCAATAATCTGTGCTCAGTTCCCACGGGTGCTTCCCTGTATTGTGTAATGGTACGTGCTCCACTTGGTCCGCTCTGCTCAAATCTCAGGGCCGTGCTACTAACTGGACAGCTTTCTAGCTTGTAGAAAAGACTGCATCAGGCTTTGAAGAGATAGATATGGAAGGCCTTATGCTATTGCTCTTGTACAGGAACAGTATTTGTACAAAGCAGCTGTCCCGATTATGGTGGTGGCTTTCTTGTATTGGTAAGGTAGACAGGGGTGGAAACTTTAATTGCTATGAATCGTTTGCCACTGCGGTGAGCCAGCAGTTATCCCAAGCCCTTCCGTTCTAACTGCTCTCTGGAACAGGTAGCCAGTACTCCTTCAGGTACATCTAAAGTTTTCTGTCTGCCATTTCTCTGTCCTCTTCTGTCTCCCTTTTACAGAAACATAAACTTTCACAAAACAAAAAGGATTAAGCTTGCTTTGGTTTATGCATGTCTCTGGTTTTGGGTGGCAACATGAACACACTTTTGGTGGAAAATGACATTGTTTCAGCTATCTGGTTCTCTCAGGTAGCATTGCTTGTTTGTTACAACCTGCCATGAAGAACAGTAATTATACAAAGCCTAAATACTTCATTACAGCTAGAAACAAGCACTGGAAACTAAGGGAGACTGAAACAGCTTTCTGCTCTACCAAATGTGAGGGGAAACACTTGACAAAAGGTGAGGAGCCAAGAGTTTGCCCTCTGGCTACTGTCCTGAGTGTTATTTAATCTTTCTCACTCAGACTTGTAGCCAAGACTTGCTGCAGTCCCTTTCCTGTCATTTCAGCTTTCCATTAAATAAGATTTTGGAAAGTACGGTTATTGCCTGGTAGAGTCTACGTTTTTAAAAGAAATTAGTATGATACTTTTACGAAAAAAATAGATGGTTTTCCCTCACTGGGAAGTAGTAGCAGTTGCTCCATCTCTGAAGCAAATGCCAATGTGAGTGGTGCAATTACCCAAATGAAGCTTGTGCTGGTATTTGTGTTAAAATCTGCTTTTTTTTTTTTTTCCCTACCAGGGAAGACTTTGGGCTCAGTGTTTCTTTCGCCACCCATCTGACCTTCTCCGTTCCCCTGTTTCGGTAGTCTGCCAAATCTGATCATTCTGTGCAAAGGCAGTCGTCATCATTGTTCAGCTGTCTTTCGAAAACATACAAAGATGCTGGAGAAAAACTTCCGGATTTTCTTTGCCTATGCAGTCCTTATCCATTGAATTATTGTGGTTGGTCTGTGGAATTTTATGGTGACCCTTAATTATTTTGAGTTTGGGTGACGGATGATGATGCAATTTGGAAATGAGTCTCTTCTCTTTCCTACTAAGTGAGAAAGAGCTAACTTAATAAGCTACTCTGGATTTTCAGCTGCTCTTTGTGTGGAGTACAACACAATTTCTAAGCATTTGTATTCCCTTTCCATTGACTCTTGTATGGCATGGTCCCTGCTTACCTGACTTAATCGGAGTTTAGCTTTAAAAGGTAGAAAAGAAAGGACGTTACCGTATAGCAATTTAATTTACACTGTGACAACAACTATTTATAGACTTTAAATAATTGCAATGCCAATTTAAGTTGCCCTGTTCCACTTTTTTAGATACTAGCAATTGCAAGAGATGATAAACCCTCTCTCTACAGGAGGGTGAATTAATAGGTGTCCCAGTAGGCCTGGAAGGGGCAGGATTTGATTGCATTCCTTGAATGCTTAACACTTAAGGCTCTCAAATTAGATAGCAAAGAGAATCTGTTGAAAGAACATGTGGACTTGCAAGAAAGGCCTTTGCTGATAATGCAGGACCCTAGGGAAAATGCATTTTGGGTAGTGTTAAAACTTCAGCAGCTGGAAGATCTTGTTTGGAGCAAATTATTAATAAAGTTTTCTTTAAAAAGGAAATCGAGTATTCTTTATCTCTGCCTCCAGCTTGTCCTTCCAATAAACATACACAGGAATTAATGTTACTTGCAAGACCGTAGTTCAGTAATAGTACGTGAATACTATGTTACATCGTAACTGATTAGCAACTAATATTTTTATATAAAAATGTGTTGATGTGTTTTACCATCACCATGCTACTGAAACTGCTGGTCCACAAGGAAGTGTTTGCTTAATGAATAGTATGTGGAGAGTGGTTTGACCCAAACTCTAAGTAAATACATCTGCAGCCTGTGTTATTGTGCCCAATAATAGAGAGAAGGAAATTGCTTCACTGGATATCTCTATATTATATGGCGTGGTGCAGTAGTAGAACTACAATTCCCTGTGAAGACAGACGGGAGACACCTAAGTTTTGCTTGATGACCAAAGTTAAAGTAGCTGCATTACTGGGTGTACCTCCTGAGTGCTAAACATTGTGTGTTTACTACTTTTCATTAGTGAAATGTATGTTTTGGAATCCTGTCTGCCCTCTTTGGGCATCTTCTGGAAGGATCTTCTGCAGTAAAGCATCTCATAATATGCATGTCTGAGCCTGCGGTGCTGCAAGATCTCTAGTGATAATTGGAGCCTCTTCTGATCAGTGTTGGGGAAAAGGATAAATGATATTTGGTGGGTCTATTTTTCATGAACGTGTAAGTTATATGATGTTAATGAATCAGCAAAGTACTTTTACAGGAAAATTCACTGACAAGATAACGCCCTCGAAACCAGCAATGTAATCTTTATGCTTGTTTATAGATGCTAAATGGCCATCTTTAAGTGCAGTAGCTGATTATATGTATCCAGCAGCAAACAGGTGAGCACACTAAGGTAGAGAGTCACAAATGAAAGAAATAACTTAATCCATTTTGAGCAAATGGAGCAGTGCAGCCTTCATGCTTCTGCAGTGAGTGTGGGGACAGGCACAGGGTACCCACCGAAGCCCTGGCTGTTCCTGTGGGGCTGGGACAGAAAGGAAGTTCTGTGTTACTTTCTGCAGTGAACTTGCAATATGGGCACTTGTGTAGCAGGAGCTGAAGGAAGATTAATAACACGTTTTTGTTTAAACCGCTAATCAGTCTTTAGATGCTTTAGTCTTGGCCACTACTGATCTAGTTCATGTTTGAACTAGTGACCTCTATTTGAAAGTCACTTTGTCCTTTTAATAGTTTTCTGAGTCAGCCTCTGTCCCTTCCTGAGAGTCTCTTTATCTATACACTTGAAAAGGTTGTTCTTTTTTTGTGAAAGACTAATCCCCATTTTGTATGGCTATGCACATTGCATTAAATGAAAGCTGTGTGTATTCCCCTCGCTTGCCTTGAATGAGTCCTTGCTTCTCTTCTCATCTGACAGTTTGTAACTCGGTTTTCAGTGGGTTTCTGTTACCTTCGGTTTCGGAGGGTTTGGTTGGACAAACGGGGAGAAGGTGGTGGTGGTGAGGGTCTCCTCCCCTGCGTCCCGTTGTTTGCAAATCTCTGTACCAAGTTTATGTTCTTGAGTTTGACCTTTCTCCAGACATTTGCTTCTACTAGAAGTGTCTGCCAGATCACAGCTAGCTGACCTTAAGACGTAGCACTGTTGATCCTTCATCATCTTGATTGAGCTCTAGGACTTGATCCCTCCCAGTTCTTTTCTTTCTAGCTCTTCCCGTTCTCTAGCTGCCTCGATACTCGCCACTGTCTTTGCAAAGAATTACTGAGTGATAACTCAGAAGCAAGGGGATGTAAGTACTTTTCAACATAAAAAGGATAGAGATGTACAGATGGAGGATCATTGGGGAAGGTGAAAGGCATGTGAGCACAAAAATAAAATCACTGACTTCTAATCTTCTAGTTTTGGTATTCCAGGTGAAACCTCTGTAGCTTTAAGATGTGGTGTGTTTTGGAAGGGATTTAAGGGCAGGATAAGCTGTTCATGCCTTTGTCTTCCTTTAGTCAGACTGAAGAGATGGACATTTTTATTTCCTCTGCTGGAAGCTGTAATCTCAGTATTGTCTAATGTAAGATGACAAGGCAAGGAGAGTCAGGCAGAGAAATGAAGTGATAGAACTCCAAATGATTTGATTTGGTCCGCAAAGGACAGATTTTTGTTTGTCTTCCAATTCTGTCAGTCCTGCACAGAAATGTTACTGGGAGGAGACTTGGTGCTAACTCATCTTTTAATATGTACAGCTTCTTAATCATTACGGTGATGATGATAATATTAAACCATTAACCAAGCAGGCATGGCCAGCACGTGCTCTGTGTGAGGAGGCTGAGCCAGGGCTGGAGGAATCTCCCTTTGCAGTTGTTGGCTGTTCTGTGATCCCCTTGAACGCTGCCTCTCCACTCCCTGAGGAAAGGGAGAAGAGAACAAACAACATGTGACAGATGTTAGTCATGTCACTTAATGCAGGACTGGAAGGCACTTGGATATTAATGTAATGAGCACAGTATAAAGACCTGAATAGAGTAGACCTGACTTCTAATTAAGCCCGCCGAGATGCCAATACTGATTTCAGTTGTACTTCTACTATGAAAAATACAAGGATGGTTTGGCAAAGCAGGCGTGCACCTCTGTGGTCGATTTTAACCATCATGCTTGTGGGTGTTCATTTCGCATGCTGGCCAGTAGTTCTAGTGCCGCTTTCTTCAGAGCTGGGAGCTGTAATTAAAGGAAAAGCACAAATTTAGCTTCTTTGCTAAGGAAAGCCTAAAATGCTGTCTTCACCCTGCCTCTTCGCTGCTAATTGTGGAACTGCATGGTATCCCATCCCAAGCAAACATCCCTGTGCATCTTAGGATTCAGAAGGTCTTCTTAGGTCCATCGCTAGTGTTTGTTTGCCTCTTGGCACCTTTTGCTTTAACATCGTGCGCTGTCTGGATTCCTTTGGCAGAGAGCTGAACAAGTTGTTCTTCCTGTATGTGGGGATGCAGCTGGAGGCCCGCAGGTTACATCCAACTTGCAGGGTGGCCCCCATCTGCCTGCCTTTCAGAGGGAGGCTGGGGACACCCTTTTGGGCACCACTCATTGTAGCAAGAGCTGAATGCATCTATCGTCATCTGTCCGCTGTTGGTGAGCAGGCTGGGAGCCACAGCTTCTTACGTGTACGTGCCCAGTCGGGCCCTGGACTGGAAACGGCCTCTGCATGATGCAACGTGGGAAAGGATGGTTCTGAAACTGCTGGCGGGTTTCTGTGGCTGCACAGATTGCATTGGTGTGGAAATTAAGAATATGGGCTTGATTCTGCATATGTCACTCTTCCAGTGATGCAAGTCTGCATATAATTGCTGTAATGTAGGGGGGAAGGCAGAGCTTTCTTTTCCTAGACCATTCGCAATTGATAATATAACCCTGAAGAAACAAAGGTGAAAGCACAGAATTGTTTCTGCTTTCGTATGTGTGAGTGTGTGTGCCTGTGTGGTGCCTTTTGGGCTTTGTGTGATGGAGAATTCAGAGACATTTTGTGAGAAGCAGGAGCATTGATAATTGCATTCTGGTTAATCATCGTAGAAGGATCATGATTGCTACTAGCTGATGCTTTGCGGCTTCCGCCGGAGTTAATAATTCATTGCTGGACTGTGTCAAAGCATGCTCTTAAGTCAGGTCCCTCTGTGGATTGCAGGCATCAGTAGGAGTCAGAAGAGATGAAAGATAGGCTTAGTGTTTGACAGCCATTAACTTGGTGTGGGCCTCTAGGCAGCATTAGGTTAACTTCCTCGTCCTGCACTTCCCTGTGTTTGGGAACGTGAGGGATGTGGGAATTCAGCTGCTTGTGAAATTGTGTTAAGAAGTTCAATAGCTAGACAGAAGAATGCTGAAATGAAGGTAGGAATATCAGTGACCATACGGTTCTGGTTTAATAGGCTGTGGGGTTGAGAGGATTTTGCCTGCCACGATGCTGAGGCGACAGTTTTATGAAAGAGCTATTTTACTACGGAGTTGAGTTGCTTTCCAATGCACAGTGCCTAACGTCCCAGGGAGAGCGTGCTTTTACCACTGAGAGTTGAATTTGGTCATGTCGGTGCTTGTAGTCATCTGTGAGAGCGACTGACATTCAGCGTTTGTATATAAAAAAGGGGTTAGCATTCTGAATTAAAAATTAACACGTTCTCTGCATAATTACAGACTTATAGCACACACTAATGCTGTACAAAAGAGGGCTTTCCAGGCAGAGTTTAATGGCCCAAAAGCAGAGCCGTCACTTCTTTCCCCTACTCCTTTTTAAATTAGCATTGGCATGTTTAAAACACTCCTCAAATTCTGCTGCAAAATAGCTGTTTGGCTTGCAGTTGTGTGGTGTGGTGTTTTTTTTTTTTTAAAAGGTGATTATTTTTTTTAATGCTAAAGATGGAAAGTGGTTTGCATATTCATGGCACATTATAATTTTGAAAATAATCTCCTAGTAGATATTTAACAATGGCTTTGGGTAAATGGACACTTGTTGCGCTTTGTTTAAACGATTACATCTCAATTATAGCTTGATGGTGAGAGCTTGTTAAAAAGGCTCTAATTAAAACTGGTTCCTGCTCTTGCCTCTTGGATAAATATGGACGTGAGGTAGTTCAGTGACACTCTGTCAAATTGCCGAATTGAGTGCAAGTTCCCCATTCATCCTGACAAATGACACTGTTAATTGGGGTGTGGGGTGTGGATGGCAGGAACAGCACTGCCAGTGTTGGTGCTAATCCTCTCTGCTTGGCTGGGCTTCCCCCCGCCTCTCCCCTGCTTGGGACCGTTGCTCTTCTAATTTTACAGGATTTGTGTTTCTCCCCCCGCCGTCCGCCTGGTCACAAAAAGCAGTGCTCCTCAATCGGTGCTGTCAGGGGTGTTTCCCACTCCGTGCATTTACATCCTGTCTCGTTTGGTGCAAATTTAGCCCCAAAAAGCTGTGTTGAAACTCGGGTCTCCTTTGGGCTCTGTAGTAAGCAAGCAAATCCCAGTCTGAGTGAGTTGGTGGTTTTTCCCCTGCAAGAGGATGGCTTTCTGATGATGATGTGATTTCTAGATCTTACTGGAGCTGGTCACTTCCCAGTTCTAGTTTTAGCTTTGACTCTGGATAACTCACGTTCTTTTAGTGCCTGAAAGTTAGCCCTTTGCTGCAAAGCCCAAATTCCATGTCAGATAGGCCAGTAGCCTAGTAATACACTCAGCCCATCTGACTTTTTGCTCTGCACTGTTTGCATGTGAATATAACTGTATTGATGTGGAAGTGTTAGCCTGGATTTTCTTCCTATCCTCTTCACCGCAACCTGCTTGAATAGGACTCCTGAACCCTCCTGCTCCTCTTTCTGCATTCCTCTGAAGGGCGAGGATGAGTGTGCAGAGCTGAAAACAGAGGCAGCATGCTGGGTATGACAGCCCTCCTTCTGAAGAGACCTAGCGTGTCATTAATGCTGGATAATCACCCTGCCAGCCTTGCAGAGCAGAAGGGAGTTCTAATGCTTTAAGGCACTCTCCAGACCCACTATGACAGTGCAGTATTTGCTGCTGCTGCTACAGCGCTGGATTAAGCAGAGGAGAAAAGATTTTTGGGAAGGAGCTACCTATCACTGTTTTAACTCACTGCCAGTGGTGTCTCTTGCTTTTGCTCACTAATGCTCGCCGATGATAGCAGGCGTCGCAGCTGTAGGACTTCAAAAAGGAGCTAATACAGGAGCAGATCCAGGGATGCTGTTCATATGCTTCTCCTTACCCCTGCCCAGTGCAAGACTGTGAAAGAAAGGGAGAAGAGATTACAGTGATTGTAGACTAGCGTGTTTTGCAGGTTTTTCTTGAATTTAAGGTGGGGGTGATAGTATCTTTGATTTTTGTAGTTATGGTGAAGGAATCTCTTTCACTCCAGAGATGCAGCTGTACCTAAGAGGGAAGGAGGTCATTGTGGGCACCCAGAGATGGAGAGAGGGAGCGATCCTGACACAGAGGAGGATATTCGTATTCCAACGGCTTCTGCATGATCTTTGCATCATCGTTCTCTTAGGGATATGATGCTTTCTACTCAGAAGGAAAACTTCTACGGTTTTCCTTAGCTGTGGCCCAGCAGCCCTGAATGGTAGTTTTCTCCCTTCTCCTCCCACAGTCACATTTGAGCGCAGAAGTGATTGATGCGTGAGCTGACTGAACACTCCACTAAATTGATTGCCAGTGAAACAGATAGCAGTTCCGACATCTTAGCTCTGGGTTACCACTCAGAGTTGTTTACACTAACAGCCATTTGGGGCGAGTAGTTTCTGTTTGTATCCCTCAAAGCTGTTGCTTTAAGAAATCCATAGGTAAGGGGAGACAGTGCTGTGCTGAGCCATGCTGGGAAAGCTTTCCCTGCAACGTCGTGAGCTGGCAATGCAATACGTAAAACAAAAATATATAAACTGTGCTGATCTGTAATGCGTAGTTCTGCAGTTGGGAGTAGCTTCTGCAGTAACATTACATGGCCAGAAAATAACAGAGAATGTCTGTTGATAAAAGCAGCATCTTTAAAGTTGTGGCTAGCAGCTCCAGACAGATCATTACACTCCTGAAATCCCTGACGAGGCTACAGCCTGTCCCAAAGAGCTGACTGTCTCTCCAGGTACCTTTACCTGTTTTAAGGTTTGGCTAGAAAGCAAAAGCTCTGTGTATCCTCTGTGCTCCTAGCTCTGCACCACTAGTGGGTTATGCAAACTAGAGGTAAGTAGGGGGAGAAGCCATCCAAAAACAGAGCAGCGTGTGTGAGGTGAGTGACAAGTTACCGAGGCGAGCACGGCTGCAGGGACTCCGCCAGGCATGGATGCTCAGAAATGCCGGAGGAATGCCAGAGTTAAATTATTCCTGCAAATGTATACCCTTCCTCTCCCGAAAGAGACTTTGCTTGCACTCTTGGGTGTAGCTGGTCATGATCAATCGTTTTCCCTGCAATGCAACTGACTGCGGTTTTCCTCTAAGAACATTGGTGGCTTTGGACCTGTGTTTTCCACTCGTGAGACTCTTGGTATGAGGATCCAGGTATTCAGTACAGCGTTCATTTGGTCACAAGCAGGGAGGGTTTGCTCCTTGCAGTGGTTTGAGGAAAATCACCCTTAGGATCAAGTTTGCTAGTTTCAAAGCCAAAATACACTGTATTTAAGAGACCACTCTGCCAGTTGTGAAGCTCTGAATTGTGCAAGGTGCCCAGTGATGCCTTTTGGGGTCACAGAGCACCTTCCACAGACATAATGCTGTTAATGGAAACTGTTCCCAAACCAGAGAGTACAATGTTAATTCAGAGACTCAGTTTTTTCTCTACATAAAATATCCTGCACCATTTTTACTGGTACTTTGTGTCCAGCCGATACCCCTGCAGTGTTGTTTTAATTAAAACAGAAGTGGAGATAATGAATTGGTGGTATTGGTGGTGATTCTGCAGATACGTCAGTGTTAATGCACAGTAAAACGCTCTCCTGATAGCTTTCTGTGTTTCATTAAATTAAACATAGACATCCCACGTCTGGATGTGTTTTGTGTGTGTGTGTGTTTGGAAATACAAGATGTGCATTTGGTTACTGAATTGTGAAATGCAGTACTATTGCAGCAGGGCTGTCGTTCTGGGATGTAAAAAGAAACAACTTTGAATTTGGGAGTGTCACCAGCAGTTTGCAGACGGATGGGAGCTCTGTTGGCACCGTGGGTTAAATGTGCGCTTGGGACCTGTGGAAGTAACTGCCTGATAGTGTTGCGCTCACGCTTCATGGTTGTACATTTTGCGTATTAGCAAATGCATTCCTTATTTCTTTGGTGCTTCTAATTTTTTTCTTTAAGATGGGGGTGGTCTGTTTCTCGATTTTTCTCTGGCTTTCTGCACTGTAATGATGGCACCATCACCTGACTGCTGGAATATACTGGCCTGACTTTAATCATCGGGTGACTGGCTCTTAGCATGGTTTCATCTCTGCTGTTTTACATCTCCTCTTGTAATTGCACGATTGCTTGCAGCATTGTTTTTCTATTGGTGACAATGAAAGGCACATGTTAGTATTTTATGTAACCTTATACTTTTTGTTTGATGTTTAAAGTGTAGGTGAAGAAGTGATACTTTGCAAATAAAATCCTCTTTGTTTGTAAGCAGCATATTTTCACCCCTCATGTGCAATCATTTGTAAGAACATTATATATAAAAACACGTTCATAAGTATCATATGGAGGAAGAAGTAGTTAAGCTAACCCTGTATTAATAACAGGGCTGCATTTCTGTAGTGCTGACAGTTTCATTGAGGTATGTATGCTTACAATTAAATAACCTGTTCAAAGCTACAAAAAACAGCAATGTTTAATGTAAACAGTATCTAAGTCTTTTAACTGCTAAATAACCAAACCCAGCAAAACAATAGAGAATCAAAGCTCTCCTTTAAAGAACATTGACACCAATTAATATGCACTCAAATTATCTGCCTGTACAAGTTGTTTCAACAGCTCTGCAGGTCTAAAATGGCAGAAGCTTTCTGTTGCTGTATAAAAATCAAACTACCATTTATTTCAGCCTCATGGTATGTGCAAATTCATGCAGCTCAGTTAAGGGAATAGCTTCACAACTGGTGTTACAATCTGTGGCTGGAGTGCTGCATCACAATGCAGCAAATGCATTTTCCACATTAACCAAACATGACAGCTGAAACGATTATTAACCATGCAATATGTCGGAAGTCATCAAAAATTCACATCAGAGTAATTGCAGTGGCTCGGGGAAAAAAAATAGTAGCATCTCTCTCCTCTTGCCTGCCTGCCGCCTCACCCCCTCCTAATTCTTACATGGTACAGTCCGTTAACAATAAAATATCCTTCTGTAACCTATAAACTGTTACTCCCATCAGTTACTGGTTTCAGACTGATGCTTTCCCTAGAATTTGAATAAAGCACCACTGGAAAAAAAAAATATATAGATGCTTTACAGGCAGTGGTGTTCAGCCGTGGAAAGCAGCTGCTTTCTTATTGTCTTGCTGGACTCTTGACTGTCTCAGCCATTTCAGGACTTGCAGGTTTGATTTATTTTTTTTTTTTTAAAGATGAGAGAACTTGAGCGTTAATACAGAAAGATACAGCTGTGTAAGCCTAAATACCAGGCAACTGAAGTGTGGCAGTTACAGCCAGCATTAACAGGTTTGTAACTCCTCAGTACTGAGATCTACAGGTAGGAATGTATATATTTAAAAATATAGAAAATGAAGGTAAAAAGCTTGCTTTGATAAGAGAGAGTTTTCCTTCAGGTGTCTTCTGTGGCGGTTTTTCTTTGTGCTGTTGCTGCAGGTTGTTTAAATTTGTAGGTGAGTAATTAAAGAGAACAGGTGGGTAGCTTTGGAGAAATCCTCCTTTGCTCACAGAAAAGAAACCTTAAGGTCTGTGCCTTTACCTTCTAATATTCTTTGCTAGAGCAGCTGTTGGGTGGGGCAGTCCAGTGTCTGCTTTGGGTTTCAGTCGTGTTGCCTTTTTAAAGACCCTCTTGACATTGCTGACTTTGCTTTTCATTTAAGCAGGAATATGGTAGCATAACTTTCTGAATGCCTTTATTCCTGTTTTCTCTTCCCTAGGCTATGAAATGTCTACGGAAGTATTCTAAACAAAAAATAAAGATGCTACTTGATTATATTATTTTTCTCTTAGTTTTCATTGTGGTGCAAAGATATCGGTCCACTCTGTTTCCTCTGTTCCTACAGATGCACTTATGATTTATTTAGAAGACACGCTAAACTTTCTTTAATTTTGTTTTGAAGTAAGGATTTCAAATGTGGGATGAAAATGAAAATAAGATGGAAAATATTTTTACTTTCCCAAAGTAAACGAAGACATTTGGAAATTTGCTTTTTTTGTTAGTTTCTTAAATGAGGTGGTGAAGTATATTTGCTTAGTCAACTGGAGTTTGCAGCCTAGACCCCACCTCTCTTTCAAGTGAATAGGATATGTTATGAAAGGGGTTAAGCCAGTAAAATCATAGTAAAGGGAAGCAGTCAGGGAATTAACATTTATATAAATGTGGTGGCCGTGACTAGCTGGGTGGGTGGCAGCTGATTTAATACTCTCAGATCTAGGGACTCGGAGGCTGCATGCAAACTGGAAGCCCTGCCTGCTTTTGGTATGGGAACAAAAGTATAGGGTGGGTTGCTTTTTCTCCTTTCCTTTCAATTCTGTTTCTCTATATGGAGAAAAGCAGGTTAATGAAACGTGCTGTGCCGGGACGGTGCCTGGGCTCTTGCAGCAGAGAATGACTTGCCTCTTTTGGGGCTCCCTCACCAAATATTAAGGTGCCTATATGCCATCTTCTGTACTCTTCCTATTGTCAACTGAGAAATGCCTGAACTGCTCAGAAGGGGAGACACGGGAAGAGTGGCATAGCACGGCCAAAAAGTTGCCTCTTTTAAACAAGATTACCTGTGCAAAGGGAGGTCTTGCCACAAAAGCAGCTCAGCAAGAAATCAAGTAAAAGACAATGAAATGTGTGGTTTGCATGTGTAAAAAGATGGAGGAAGCCATCTCCACTGACCCCGTATGGGAGACGGCTCAATTATCCTTGCAGTTGGTACAGTGTGGCAAATTATTTTTCCTTTGTCTGAAGTGGGTGGGAGACAGTTGAACTAAGCTCTATAAATTAACGTATGGAAAAATGACTGTGCCACCATAATTAATAATTAGCTGTAGGTCTCTTATAGCAGGGTTTTCCGTGATATCTGTTGGCAGCATCTGGACTTGGCATTTCATTTACATTAAAGTCCGAAAGCTTGTGTGCCTTGTTAATGCTACGCGCAAATAAAGGCATGCACTGCTAGAGAGTTCCTTAGCAAGGGTGGAGTACAGCCGGAGGAGAAACATGGAAACCTTTTGTCTCCGGTGTATCCTCAGTACACTGGTCTCGTGCCCCAAGTCTGGAAAGTTTAAGCCTTAGGTTTACTACACAATAGGAGAAATACACTGAAAAAGGACAAAGTGTTTATTATAACATATCATTTGTTGCAGCAGAGAATTTTAATACATGCCTTTCTCTCCGAGCTTTATAATGTCTAACACTTTTAGATATAAATTGTATAATTATAACAGGCATATTCCAGACTTCTGTTTTTTATTTTAATGATCTGGAATTAATAATTAATAGGTAATTTAAATAATTAACTTTGTGAAACAGATCAGTAATGTAGTAAGGAAATACCATTTCTAAAGACCATGGCATGTTTAAATTGAGGATTTAAAGATACCATGACATGTATGAACTCCAAATTGCTTGCTTTCACTGTCAGTAAAATATTTATATTTATTCCAAGGGACATGCTGCCATGTTGAAAATAGCTATTAGGTGAACAAAGTAGCTATGATTTATTTGCAAATATTTAGGAACAATGGGCTAGCTAATTTGGGCTTATTTTTCTAACTCAGGTGGATGATTTCGCCAAATCATCTCGTGTTATTTAAGAAGGCTAAACTTCAAATTTGCTCATTTTCTTGAAATTCCAGTGTGTATTTAAAAAAAAAAGCTTATATTCTTCACACTACAATGCATGTAATCTTGGCTCTTTCTTTGTAGCGTTAGCCAGCCACTATCAGCGAAATAAAGTAGCTTTACCTTTGAAAAGGTTTTCTTTTCCCATGTGGATTTCTCTGGGAGACTTCAAATTGCAATAGAAATGGTATGGGAAACCCCATTGTGGAGGTGCGGCACTAAGGAAAGCCACCTATGCTGGGGTTTAGGATTTGCATCCCGGTTTAACTTGGTTATCGCATTTACAGTGCTGACAGGATTTTGATGTCTCTGAACCAGGCGTTGTCCCTTCGAGGCAGTGAGCATTTGCTGCATGCATCACTTTGTGTCTGAAATACAGATGGAGGCTGGAAGATTTTTGCTTGGCTTTTTTTTTTTTTTTTTTAACCGAAGCAGAAAAATAACTAGTACTCCTGAGGAATGTTCAGGAAGGCGGTACGCGGGCTTTCAGCTGTGGGATGGGGGCACGGCAGCTGAAATCCTTCTGCTTGAGTCAGCCCGAGAACAGGGAGAGTGTCAGGCTCAGCGCTGCCAGGCTCGCTACTTGCATCCGGAGGAGGTAAAGAGAACCAATTTTTTTCATTACTATTTTTTTACATACCATTTCATACTAACTCGAAGGCATTTAACTGTTTTTATGCATCTGAAATTGTGAAGGAAGAGATGTGCAAATACCAGTAATGTTTTTGCTTTCCCAAAAAGCCTGAGAACATCCCTGTTTCTCGCAAACAGCAAGGTTACGTGCTCCCAGCCAGACAGGCAGAAGGATAAAGCACTTGCAGGGGCGGGGGGGGACCGAAGGATTGCACTAAAATTTGCAGAAGTGGGTTAGAGGAGACTGGCTGTTAATGACTAGCAGGTTTGTTTAATAATTTGTCCTTCTTGCTGATGTTCCATCAGAAATGTGCCGTTTGAGGCTGGGAAATACTTCATCGACTGATAGGGACGGCAGTTTGGCTTTCGGATGTGATCCTGAGAAATGAATTTTCTGCCACCAGGTTAAATGGGTTATTGTATCTGCCTATATGTTGATACTAATGTACAATTAGTCCAGCGACAGACACTGCAAGCTTGTCAGTATGCCTCCTGTATGCCTTTTTCTTTTCTTTTCAAACTACTCTCTTATTAGCTAGTGTTTTCTGTGGTACTCGGAGAGAAGCCTATCCTCCTGTAACAGGGCTGGACTCTCCTCTTTCCTCGGCTTTATCAATTTTTCGTGCGGTGCTGACAGACTTCCAGTGGCTGGTTTCTCAGCTTACACCACCTTGGGAGATTCCTCGCCAGCTCTTGGTACAGTAAATTGAGGTGTGGTCTGCAATGGCAACTGTGTGCTTCATCCCTGCCCCTGCCATGCAAGGACATGACGTGGGCAGAAATTTAACGTACAGGTTTTATTTGTCACTGCATTGTTTGAGCATGGTTTCCTCTTAGAGGGGGAAGAACGCGCAACTACTTCTTGAGAAAATGTGGAGTAACCACGATGCTAAAATGGCAGCGAAAGAAATAAGAAAATGGCGTCATCAGTGAAATTAGTTTCAATGGCTTGATTTGAGGGCATCCTGCCTGATGCGAGGATGTTTTCAGCAAGAGGTATTACATTACAGGCTTAGTTATGACTATACAATGAAGATTTTAAGTCATTTAAATATGTAGTTTTTTCTCAGTATTCCCTTAAAAAGCGTGATACCAGAGAGTCGGATATAACAGGTTATTCCAGTGGATGATCAAAAAATATCTTTGCTATAAATATTTCTAATATAGGGTTGCATTGTGGATCTCAAGCCCATTGGAATTACCTCATAATTTATTTAAACTAGACTCCAAAAAAGAGCCAAAGACCTTAGTTTTGCTTTGATTGTGAATCTCTTGATGTGTTTGAGATTTTTGTAGGGTTGTATTTTTTAATCGGGATGCTAATACAAGGGCATTTATAGCGCAGGGGAGGCACTGTAGCCACTCATCGTGGCACTGAGCAAAGCCCCACACCAAGGTCATCCCTCTGCATTTAAAAATCTTGAGAAAAAGATAGCTATGTATTTGGAAACTTGAGAAACGAGCTCAGATTTCAGATTGTGTGGTTCGTTCGCTCTGTGCTGATGCCGTTCCTGCTGATGAAATGCCGGTGCCAAAGGAGACGGGCTTCCTGTGGGTCCTGCCGCTGGTCCTGCTGGCCTGATCTGTGCGGAGAGCTTCCCTCGCTCAGGAAGTTGTATTCCAAGTGAGGTGATGTTGCATTCAATTGCCTTTGTGACATTTTGGTTTCTTTATCTTTATTAAGACAAGCGGAAATGCTGTCTGAGATGCTTTCAGGTGTGATGTACCAGTGTTAGCCAGCTGAACAAGCTCCTTCTGGTGGCTCTTGAGTAACGTTTCCTACTGCTGTAATTGACTGGCAAGAGTCTGTCCACCTTCTTTCTCTAGTTCAGCTAAAATTTTTTTTTTCATTATCTTTCTTCCTTCTGTTCTTTGCATGACCTCTAAGCAGGTTAGGGTTATTCAAGACTTTCTATTTTGTTATTGCACAGATTTCCTTGGCGCTTTCTAGCTTGGTAGGACCTGGGATTCTTGTTGAACAGCTCCCAGTTGCATCGTAGGGAGAAAGAAAATGAGTATGCCTGGGGAGGAAGCAAGGATCGCTAGAGAAGTTAGCACTGTTGCTTACGCTATTTTTGTGTTGCATTAACAATTGCTGTCAAAAATGATCTGTGCAGTGGAGGCTGATAATTCTATGTGGACGAGAACCTCATTCTGAGGAACTTCGCTGTAAAATTTTAGATTTAAAAAGATATTATCTTAGTTTTATGCCATTAAAGTGTTTGTGACTTTGAAAAAAGGCTACTAAAACCACTCCTAACAGCATTCCCATGCGCTGTGCAGCCCAACATGACATGGCAAAGATTTTTAGAGCCCAAGAATGAGAGATTAATTTGTGTAATTGAAGTTATTTTGGTTTCACTCTGATGAAGGGGAAAGAGACAACAAATAGTATGAATAATTACTAATATTTTAATAATTAGCTACACTGTATAAGTAATATATAAATTACATATATTGCAATGGTTGATAATTTTGGCGTTTTTTAGAACAAAGTGTCCTACTTCACTCAATCATTACGCTTGGGTTTGTTAAATCTTGCAAATTTCTCTGATGTATTTTGTAAAATCTTAAAATGCATAGGAACACTGCAATTAATTTCCATGTTACGTTAGGAGTTAAGCCACTTGTAAGTACAATTTTAAGTGAAATATTGAGATATCATAGTGCATGAAAGCCTGAACTCGCTGAGCATCCTATGTTGAATTAGAAGAAACTGAAATTGAGCAGAGTCATGTTTTGTGCCAGCAGTGATGATCTCTGTTTATACGCGGAACAAGCAGTGCTGTGTAGCAGAGAGTTCAATTTTGGGGCTGCTGTGTGAGCGCCTGGCACAATATTCTAGCAGGAAATCTAAGCAGTGGTATTTTTCTAGACGTTTCCAGTGTGATAAAGCTGTGCTCCCTGTATATTTCATGGTAAATGTTGCTTATATTTGCTGCAAACACCTTGCGCTCTCCTTGATGGCCACATGTCACAAATGCGTTTTGGAGGACTGTGGTTGGGTGTGGGATATGATGGTGCCTCTCAGTGCTGGGGGATGGTTTGATATTAACTGATGGTTTGATATTAGCCTTCCACGCTTAATGGATGGTCTCCTGGCTGAAGCAGGAGGTAAAGAGGTATTTGTATTTCTTCCCTCAAAGCCTGTATGTCTAAGGAGCACATTTCCAGTCTTCACTTGCCAGATCCAAATGGTCCCAGCAAGAGTCAAAGAGCATGCACCATCTGCCCCTGCTTCTATTAGGAGCTGATCTGTGATTTCCTGAGGAGCGCTTCTTTCAGCAGTTTGAGTTTTTCCTGTCGCGGCTAGAAGGAATAATGATATTTATCCAACACAGCAAAATCCAATGTTCCTGGATACGGTCTGAAGATTACCGTGAACGCTGCCTGAGTTTCAAAGATCAAACAGTCTAAAACAGTAAAATAATACAAAAAAAAGTACTAGGTTTTTGCATTGCCGGCACTAACCTGCGGCAGAGAGCACTTTGTAAATATTTGCCTAAGGCTTGCTCTGCAACACAGACTAAAGGCTGTGTTCAGAACTGAGCGTTACATCAATGGCATGCCGATGGTGGGGCAGGGAAGCCATGTTCCTGCCCCAGAACTTGTCTCCAGTGATGGTTGCCGCTGTGCATCTTCCACAATGCACACAACCTGTCGAAGAAGGCTTGCGGGCAAATGGCGGTGCCCCTTCTTCATTCCGCAGCGTGTGCTGCTGCCCGCTGAGCGTGTGCGGGGAGTTGTGCGCATTGCCAACGCACACAAGCTCTAGCACGGCGTGCATCGATTCCTGCTGCCGCCAGAGTGAGGTCCATGTTGCTGCTCCTCCATCGTGAAAGGAGACAGTATTGCAGCTCTCCAAAATTTGATTTTGCTGGAGCAGAGAGCTGCTTTAAAAAAAGTGAAATGATCTTCAAAATCATTGCTAGTCCTGCAGTGGAGCAGAGTTTGTGGCCAGGGTTTGTATACTTTAATGACTTACTGCCACTGAAATGCTGTCTGCTTGCAGGATGGGGAAGAGCGCTCCTACCTTGGCTTTCAAACGAATTGAATGTGAGTATTGGCTACAAGCGTGGAGCACAGTCACAGTGCATGGGGGGACGTGGTTCGAGACCCCTGTGAAGGCAGGTAGTGGAGCAGCAAATCTTCCCCAAGCCCAGTGTTAGGCTGTATTAGCGCAGTTTTGTGTTAGAACTATTAGTCTGCATGTTTTTCCCTCTTGAGCTTCAACGTGGCTGTTGCTTTGAAAGTCTCTGATGCAACAACTGGCTCTTGGGTCTTAGCAAACTGTAAACCCTTCTGTTTTTTCCCTGCTTTTTCTCCTGTTTAGTCAACAGTGAATTAATTTTTTGGAAAAATGTTGCAGGATTTCCCATTCTAAACACGATGGTAAGGAAGTTGAGAAATGCATATTGTAGTTTGACAAGCTCAGCTGTCTTAGGCTAGGAGAATTTTGTATTGCTAAATCCTTGAATTGAACACTGTATACAGCTGTGGGATGAGCCTCATCAGACCTTCCTTTTCAGTGGACCTTTGCGTCTGTGTACAATGATTCGTTCCTTGTCGGTCACGCAGCTTTGAAGTGATACTGACTGGTACATCGCCCTTCCTTGGGTTCTTTTCCTCTCTGAGGATCTCTGCACTTGGGCCCTCAATCTGCTTTGGCCCCGTAGCAATTTTGCCATCTGAAGTCCTCTAAGGAGAAAGCCAACTTCACAAATGCTCTTAGCTCATTGCATTTGGTAGCTGATCTTTGGGCAGCTGCCTTGCTGCTTTGAAGGATGCTGTATTGCACAGGCCAAGGTATGTAGTGAAGCTGCTTATCTGTGTGTTTTTAGCAAAAGCTGATGCTTTCTGCAAAACAAATCTTAGGAGACCTACAGAAGCTTCCAAGAGTCGCTGGTGTGATGCATGCAAAAGAAGAGTCTGAATAGAGAAAAATATTGCCTGTGCTACTCTGGCATGTTGCCATCCTCAGGAATACATTAGTTGGCCACGCCATTGCTTATGGGCCTATCGGCCTGTTTAAAGCCAGCCAGCAAGTATTGATGCTTGTATCAGCATAAACAATAATTTGGATTAAAAAAGCAATAATATATAGTGTGGTCTGTTGTTGTGGCAGTGGGTTCCAGGTAGTTTTGCTTCATTTTCTGTTTCCAGAGACGACGTGGCCAGGAGGGCTGTGCCAGGGTGCACCACCCCGGGAGCGTGCTCAGATGTGTGCGCGTTTGCAGTAGGATTGTATTTAGCAAATCATTTCTTAAAATTGCTAGTGGAGATAATAAAATCAGGTGCTTCATCTGGAGCTACTGTTCCCAAACCATTGCCAAAGAGTGACTTTTGTTAACTGTATAATCATCATCCCTCCTGGTCCTTTGCAGGATTCACTGGATCTAGTGGAAATCCAGCACTGGGAAATATTTTAATTGAAGAGCAATTGACTTGAAATGGCCCCAGATTGTTCATTTCATTTTCTCCTTTCTTCCCCTGCCAGTGAAAAAGTAAGCATTGCTGTCAACATCCAAGGCCTCAGTATACTATTTGGCAACATTCACCTTCTCTTGACAGCTTGAATACTAAGATAAAGTATTAAAAGTATGGCCTGGCTGATGGAAGTAATTAAGAGACTTCTATCAGCCAGGAGAGAGTTTACTAACCTCATTTACTGCGGTAAATGGAAGAGACCTGTCAAAAAGAGACCATCAGTGCATGCATGCCCTTTCGTACCAATAATGAATTAGTTACTGGAACACTTTCTTGCTGGAATTCAGGCTGGAGCAAGGCAGGTGCCGGTTCCTGTCACATCAGCCTGTGTCAGGCAGTGGTTGCCCGAGATGAGAAATGACAGTGGAACAAGGAGCACGGCAAGAACGGGGAAATGGCACGGTCTCCCAGGGGTCCTGCCCCTCCACTGGTGAGGCCACTTTTACAAACCATCCTTGAGCAAGGCAGAGTGGGGCTGGATTTCAGGAGAGAGGGGAGAATGTGAGAAGATCAGACTGGAATCCAAGGGGTAAGAGATCCAAGAGGAATTGGAATGTGCTGGGGAAAGATGCTGAGAGCCAGTAGACGTGCAAGAGTAAGTGGGACTAGCTGGAAAATGGGAACCTGAAGGTGGGAGAGTGCCTGTGTCCCTGTTTTGCAAACACCATCTCATCAGATATTGTACAAATCGTGTGTGGGAAACATTCAGCAGCGAATGTTGCAGAGAACCTGTGATGGAGAAGAGTTGTGCTGCTTCCTTCCAAACTAGACACAGGAAGAATGTGTGGGAGTCCCACAGTAACAGAGAGGAAAATTAAATGCCACTCACTAAAGCAGGACAGCGTGATGTGACATTAGGGCTCTGAGCTTTTTGTGTAAACCTGCCTCAGGGAAGTAAGATAAATTTTCCTTTCCAAGCAAAATCCAGGCTACATTGGGATCCCTGCAATGGCAGAGCTTGTGCACGGAGAGCTGCAAGGTGAGGATTTCACCTCTGAGGTTTTAGCGAAGCTCATGTTAGCTATTCCTATCTTTGCCATCTGCCGCTGTGAAATAGCCCTTTGTCTCCTAACAATATCTCTGTTCTCCTCCTGCTTCTCTCTTTGGATACTGAATATGAAGCAATGTCTCGTTGCTCGTACAATCAGTAGCATCTCCCCTGAGAGGGCAGCTTCTGCGATATGGGTCGTGTACTCCCTGTGCGTGCTGAATGCCATACCTCCGTATCCTCGTTACAGTCTGCAAGCGTTCGTGGCAAAGTCAAACCTTGCCTGTGGGATTGCAGAAAGCTTTTAGGGCAGATGTAACTTGGTGAGCACAACCAGCACTGTTCAAGACCCAGGCTTAAGAGATATGTGAACCCTTAAAGCTGTTATGTGGCCTGGGATTTTTGAGGACCAAAATTCTGTAGTGTATAGCACTTCTCTTCTATCTTTCTGCCCATCCTTGTTTCAGAGAGTTCTGCTTTTTCTTACAGCAGATGGACATTTGTGTGCATTTATATACATCCATGAAATCTGAATGTCCGGTGACCAAAGCATAGTGCACCACTAGGTGGCAATGCAATAAACCCAGGGAATAAATGCTGTTACAGCAGCCAGACACTACTCACTTTCTTAACGTGTGAAATTTTGGCCACCAAAGCCTAGAGTGACAACGCCAGGAGCTCGTTTGGCCTAACTAAGCAGAAGCAGTCTCATGAGCAGTAGCAGGAGCCCCAGCATCAGCTACTGAAACTCTCTCTTCTGAGGTTTAACAATTAGCCTGTAATTAACTGAAGCAGCAATTGTCATGCTACAGTCATAATGTTTAGCACAAGGCATAGGGCAACCTTTTTAAAATGTACCTCTCCTCAGTGAGGCATTACAGATATTATTTGGAATGTGTGAGGATTTTCATTTGCTAAACGAGTAGTTTTTGAGATTGAAAAAGACAATTATCATCCCCTAATTGGCATTTGGTGTAATGTAATCCCTTAAACGGACCTAGTGAACTCTCTGGAAGCTGGGAGGTTTCATTAAGAAAGATACTCAGCCTGGATTTACTGACTTCAAGGGAAGTTCAAGCATGTCTTAAATTACTCTGCTGATTACCATCATTGCTCTGTACCTTTCTAGGCAGGTACCTGCTCATCTCAGGGCACACATCCCTCCACAGAGAGAGGGGAGGACTGAGGGCAGTAAGGTAGGAGCCCGGGACTCACAAAGCAAGCAGGGAGCCAGGGCACCCAGGACCTCTGCAAGCTGCAGTGCTTGACTCAGTGTGCTCAGCACCTTCCATTGCATCCAGATAGCTCTAGGTCTGCGTCTTGGAGACAGTGGGCTTTTTGTGCCTGTAAAATTAGCAGCGTTGTTAGGATACGGCAAACACAGTGTTCTCTGCAGCATCAGATCCCTACCATCGGAAATGCGGCTGCGTCTTCTGTTCATATGTTGGTGTGTGCTTTGAAGGTCTAGAAGCACTGCTTGTTACAATTCCAGATAATTTTTCTCCAATTTAGGTTGGAGGCGGGGAAGTTAAAAAAAAAAAAAAAAAACAAAACAACAAAAAAAACCCAAAAACCAACCCACACAAAAAAAACCCCAAAAACTTGTTGCCCTCCTAAAGTCCTTCCATCCATGCAGACATGGACAAACCCTACAAAGCCATGTCTCCATCCCTCCCCACATCTCCTGCACGGAGCCGAGATCGGGTCTCGGCCCGATTAGGTGACTGCAGCAGCCCTTGCTTTGGTGACAGCTGCTGTAATAGTTGGTCCCCAGACACGTGCAAGGATCTGGATTTAGCTTCCCCTTTTTCAGATTGTAACTGTGCTTTCTCTGCGGGCATTGTCTAAAAATAAAGTGGGACATGGCAGAAGATGAAATGAAGAATAGGCTGTGTAGAAGTGGCCACTCTCTTCCATAGGTAATTCCAGGGCTGTTTCTGGGGGGACCATGTCGTATGTCCGTCTTGGAGGATGGCAGTTCGTTCTGTCTGGTATACAGAAAGGGGTCATGTTCCTATTTCCAACTGAAGGGGGTCACAGGCTGTCCCATACCTCAAATGCTTGTTCTACATATTTCAGAAGGAAAGGGTGCAATGCCCTTTATTTCACATACCGGTGCTGAGTAGCAGGAAGGCAGACAGCACACCTATGCGGCAGTTTCCTGCCAGATTTCTTCAGTTTGGGGGGATTTCAAACCCTCCCAGAGCTAAGTAGCAATCTGTGATACCTGTGGTTGTGTGTAGTCCTGCTGCAGGACTGTTTCTAAGACCTACCATAAATGTATTATTCCAAAGGTCCAAATCCCTATGATAACAAGTTTCTGTCCTGCCACAGGATCCGTGCTCCTCTGGAGATCTGGAGCTCTACCTAGGTTGTATGGATCAATACCGATATTGTCAGATTGTTGGGGCAGGAACTATTTATTTGCAGGAGGATGCGGGGAATGAAGGGCACAAGAGCCTCCTGATTCCCGACAAGTTCAGTTGGACACTGCTGCAATTGTGTATCCTCGTAAAAGCATAAAGCATGGTACCTGGAGTTCCCACTCCCTGAGTTTGTTAGTGGCTCTTAATTTTAGAGCTGTGGAGTAAGCATACAGACTCTTAAGATATTAGCACTTAATGGAGTTGATAATGTTATAGTTGATTACTTCAGAGGGAGACAAAGGCTTCTTTTCCTTTTTTTATGATTTGAATAATGATTAAGTTGAAGTCTGGGAGTACTAATCAACTTTGTTTAATTGGTAACATAAAAGTGAAAATGCAAAATAAAGATATTCAAGTTAGGGTGTAATAAACATTTCCTGTTTGTTGTCTGTGTGTTACTGCAGTTTACCCCATGACTATTTGTTTAAAATTCAAAATATTGTATGTTTCCTAGTGTGGGTCATGAAAGTAACTTTTGGGATAAGGAGCTAACAGCTCATCTAAATCAGTCTGTTCATGTACACCTGACCTCTTTGAGATTTACTGATGTACTGAAAATTAAAAATACAATTCTTATGTATTATTTTTTTACCCACTCCAGCTATATGCATGGAGAGAGGCTGTGCGGTAAACTTTTCCTGTATGCTTTCCAACTGTTTAGTTATTTCCATCCTTCCTCAACTGGCTATTTTTAAGGCTCTTTTTCACAGTTCCTATCGGGCCTCCAAGAGCTCCACTCCTGCCTGAAGCTGCCAAGTCAAAACCTTTTTTTTTCCTTTTTTTTTTTTCCCCAACATACTCAACTGCAACAATCTTATCTTGGCTTATCGCTCCTACCAGCTTTCATCCTAGCTCCCTCAAATGGAGAGCAAGAGGAAGCAGTTGCTGGGACACAGAGATAAAACAGAATAGAAGCAGGACATTTCACTAGGATTTAATGCATATTAAAACAGGAGATTAATGCATTTTCGTTTTCATGTTGCTCTGTATGGGCATCTTACTGTACCTCTGGTGAAGTAAAGTGACCTTTAAACTTCTCGGGAGTGGATTGGGGAGAGAGCTCTGAGCACCTCAGAGTTGAAAGAGCTGAGTACTACAGTATGTATCTGATGTTAGTCCAAGGCTGATTTTTTGACTGAAGCTCTGTTTCCCCTTTTCTGCAGGGATTCCTGAAGAATGAAAAAGATAATGCGTTGCTGTCAGCTATTGAAGAGTCTAGGAAGAGGGTAAGTTGGAAGCAAGCATCATTTTTTCCTTTAAAAAAAAAAAAAGGGAGGGGGGGTGTCCCTAAGGAATTAATGAGATATTTAATAAACTAGTGGAATTTAAGAGGACTGTATTGAGAATATAGAAAAACTAGACATTAGGAAATACTTGCTTAGAATTTCCAGAAGAAATATTGTCAGTTCTATTTCAACTGTAGTATTTTGTAGGGTCAGGAGGCTCACAGTGTTAAATCTGTTTGAACAGAGCAGCTGTTGTTCATAAGGCACAGCACACTTGCTCCAACCCTCTCTGCATGGATGCTGCCTTTTCTAGAGGTGATAATGCCTAGGACATGGAGTTTATTTCCTTTTTTGCTCTGCGAAATGCCTTGTGCACTGACTTGCCGTACAGTGATGACGCTCAATGTATTTATTGTAGCTGTTTCTCCACATTACCGGAGTTGTTGAAGTACATCTGACCACATTCAAGCCTATGCAGCAGAAGTGCTGCAAGGTTTAATTCTTGTGTCTGTAGAAGAGCCAGAACACCATACTACATCACATTTTCCAAAGGAAATCTCTCATACTAAAAAAAAAAAAGTTTTTTTAAGCAGTATAAAGGAAAATGCTACAATAAGAAAGTAAGAGTTGTCACTTAGGCTCAGAGTTCACTGAGTCCAGTTTTCTTGCCTTGAAAGGGACCAGTACTTAGGCAGTCTGTAAGAAAAAAAGGCAGAGTTAGCCTTCCCTCGTTCATCTCCTGTCTATTCACCTCCAAGCAAGTAGTTGTTTTGAAGACTTTGAGCTGGAAGTTGTTTTCTGATGTGAAATTCATCTGATCCTGTTTCTGAATCTATTTATGCTTTTGGTATCTGTCGTGTTCTGGGGCAATAATTTCCACAATTGAATTATGCAGTGTGGAAAAATGCTTCCTGTTGTTTGTCTTAAAACTGCTGCTTGGAAATGTCATTGCATGCTTCCTAGTGCTTATGTTACGATTGTTTCCCTCCATGTACACTTGGGGCATCAGGTTTAGAACTGAGCCTGTGTTTCTTTCAAATGATAAGAAATAGTACTTAAGCATTATTAAATTATTTTAATTGCATATAATCATACTGTAATTATTGAAGCATATTTAAAACCCTGTTGAAATTATTATAGTGAAGGTACGGATAAGACCTATATTCTAGCATGAAAGTATAAAATGAATTTATATAATAAAGAAACACAAATCTTATGCTCTAGTTGCATGCATGCACCATAATTAAAAATTTGCCAAATGTCACTGCCTCTTATCAATTCATTTATACTGGGGAACGTTTTGCCTCTTAATTGACAATGTCCTAACAGTGGGCTGTAATGAGATGAAAAATTTATTCATCCAAGACATTTAGTTATGTACACTGCAGCACAAACCTATGTGAAAGACAGAGAAGGTTGGGAAAGGGAAAGAAGTGGAAGATCCAGTATAGCTTATTCTCTATTTAGAATTACTGGAAATATTCTTATTTCCTGTCCCGGTATACTCAAGGCTGCTAGTTAGCATCACCCCAACAATAACAGGAAAAGTAGTGAAGCATCTTCTCTATCCTAATGCTATTGCCAAAATAAGGAGTATTGAGGGAAAAGCTGTTTCTTTCCATGAGTTGAAGACAATGTAGTACATCAGCCATTTTAAAGGTAAAGGGATGGGTTTTTTTTCTTGGGGTATGATTTTCCTATGTGCTTTCCTGAGTTATGTTCCTGATGAGAGAGACTTTCTGATTCTTTAGCACTGGTTAATTTTCCTTAATACTTTTATCCTACTTCCCATTTAAAAGAAAAACATACTGGTAAAGACCTGAAAATGAAATATGGGCAATAAACACACATCTCTGTTAAGAATGCAGTAAGTCAAACCTTTGTAGCCTCCAGAGAGGTGAAAAGCTAGTTGCCATTAGAGAGGTTAGTCTCAACAAACTGCGTGGATCAGTGATGACCTGGATATTGTGTGCATGCTGCTAAATTAAAGAAGCAAGCCTATTGATTTCCAGCCTGCTAAGTTTTGTGTGTATTGCAGTACCATGGAAGAGACACAGATTCCCTGTTTTACCAGCTGGGGGTATGTGAGAGTTGTCTTAATTCCACACAGACCTACTTTCTGAATCCCCTCGTACCTGAACAGGAAGCCTGTTAAAATAATATGCAGCACATCATTAGCTCTTGAGGGCTGACCTGGTTGATTTATCTAGTTGCCGTTTTCTGTTTCATTTTTGAGCTGGTCTATTAACAGCAGAGCTAGGCTGTTTGGTGGTTCTGTATGTTCCTTAGCTCTTCTTATTCACCAACAGACTTTTGCTATGGCTGAGGAGTATCACCGAGAATCAATGCTGGTTGAATGGGAACAGGTGAAACAAAGGATTCTTCATACTCTGCTTGCATCAGGGGAAGACGCTCTCGATTTCACCCAGGAAAATGAGGTAACTCTGTCTTTCTAAACACTGTGCATAGTCACACACGTCATGTACACAGCTGGCACTCCAGCACTGCTGAAACCACCTCTGGATTACTCTGTAGCTACAGCTGTGTGAAAGTGAGAAATATGAAATCTCTATTTAATTCCGGAACGGCTGTGACTAGCAGAATGCATTATCTAGCAAAATATCAAACGTTTATGATTGTTTTTATTGACTGATGGGTACAGGCAGTGGCGCTCCTATTGCTGAAGCTATGTTTTAAGCAATAGATGTGCAAGCTGGAAACTCAGTCACACTAACACATACTGGGTCAATATACCCAGGGGACAGAAAACACATTGGGGTGAACTGCACCTTCAGGAAACCTTTGCAGTGCTAATGGGACCAGACAGTTTCTCAGGTGCAACTGTGCTCACACACAGGTCTTAGAGTTTCTCTTTCCCTTATCACTGTGTGCTAGCCAGGATTTATGGCTTTTCTTAGGAGGCTGATGAAGTCTCTCAGGTTTCTTGGCAAAACCAAACGAATATTCAACCAAAAAAAGAGGAGTATGCCTTCTCTTTTACATTGCTGTCTCATGCAGTGTAGATGAAAATTTTGTGCTGCTAAGACCTCTAGTGTACAGCAATTCAAGGTTAATCCAGTAGTGACCAAATCCTTTGGGCGAGACTGACCCTGTGCCTAACATGAAAAGGTATTGACTAGCAACTTAAAACATTCCTTATCTTCTGTTACAAATTCAAACTTTACAGTTTATTTTCATTAAAAAAATGATCCAGTTACATGAGTAAAGCACAGTACGTGCAGAGTTGTGGGAACTCCACCCCTCTGAGCCAGAGGCATCAGACATCAGCTGAGATCCCTGGAGCACAAAGTTAACATCACAGCCCCTGCACAATGCTCCATGAAAACTATAACCTTGAGAGGAGAGGTGATAGGGGGTGGGGGAATGCAAGTTGCTGTGCTTTCAGGCCAGAAAACAGGCCCAGTTTTTTATAGCCGTGTCCCGTCCCCCCCCTTTTTTTTTCTTAAATAAATTCTTGTTCATTGGAATGACTTACAGAGCTGCAAAGTACCTTAAAATAAAAAAAGCCCTTGGTGTTAATGGGGTATGACCTGTATAGGGATTTGGAAATAATTAAAGTTGTTAATGAAATGTCCCTTTCCGATTACTGTTCTCTTAAATATAGGTTAATCCCAGTTACCATACATCTTTTTATAGAAGCTGTCTTCCCCAGAAAGTATTTTACTGATACTTTACTGTGACTTCTCAGAAGGTTGTCCAGCTTTCCAATATTAGAAATGCTAAATAATGCAGGCTGAATTAATTTAAAACTAGGAACAGCTATCCCATTATTTTAGGATGCGAGACTGAAGACTTGGCAGCTATTCTGATAGCTTCTAACGTCTTTGATTTGTGTGTGAGTTACTGGTGTGGGGTTTTCCTTTCGAACTGTGGATATTAAGTGCTAGGGGAAGCAATTTAATAACCTACTCTGAAAAGGTAAAACCCCTTTTCTGATGTTTGTGTCAAATGGACACTGCCTCCAGTCCATGGCGCTCCAGATGCCAAGCATCAAATTGGTGGGAGGGAGGAGGGGGGAAAAAAACCCCCACCCTATAATGTTTTTCATGAATGACTCGATATACACTATCACTCAATAATACTCCACGCTCTGTTTCAAAGCACTTGTAGTATCAGTATGTCATTTCAAGAGCATTTAAAATCCTTGATATATTCTACTCTTAGCCTCAAGAAGTCAAAGGTCTGAGAGGTTTGAAGTGCATCTACTGTGTTAAAAGCCTGTTACCTAACCTCCGCACAGCAGGTTGTTCTTCTAAAGCTTTGTTCCAGTCAAATAAGTTTTTTGTGTGTGTGTGTGTGACACAAACAGACACAGCCTGTAGAATATAGTAGAGGTTTAATTGATATCCTCTGGAGACGGAGAATCAACTGAAAAGGCACAGATCCAAACGCAGCAGGGGGCCGGTCTGCCTGCGAGCCAATTCTCAAGCTTTGGGCAAGCTAATTTGGGCAGAGTGAAATACCAACACATTATTCATGGAAATAAGACCAATTAACAGGCAAAGCTCATGATTCAAAGAACCTAGCGCAGGACTTGCCATTAGGGTTTTCTGCTCCCCCTTGTCCTCCAGCCTGGCCTTCTTCCCGTAAGGGAACAACAGAGCTAATAAAAAGGTGCTTCTTGGGGGGAGGGAAGGGAGGAAAGCCCGAGTTTTGTTTTCAAGGTATCAAACACCTGTGCTTTCAAGGTGTTTGTTCCGAGTCTTGTTCCACTAGGTGCCGAGGCATTTCTTTTGTCCTTTTATGCCAGGTTTTTCTTTCTTCCACCCCCACCCCAAGCTCTTCCATGCCTGCTGTTAAGCAACCCGCTCCCACAGTGACGGAGACACTGTCGCACTCTGTTTCTGTTCTGCCCCTCTGTATCGTGTCTTCATATCCCTTAAATCTCAAGGACTGCAAGATGCTTTCCGCTCCCCCGCTGCACGTCAGTGTATTTTGATGGTGTTTCTCCAGCTTAGTCTCCTGCCTAGTTATTCACCGCATCTACTGGCCAAGCCATTTGGAGTGCTGACAAAATGTCTGCCCAGACTTCTGCTGAGGAATGTGCATATGCATATGAGGGTGATGAATAATGCATCTTTATATGCACGCGGTTTGGTGTGCAAGTGAGGCTGAATGCTTGGCTGAGTACAAATGAAGGAGGACTCCTTTGAAAAGCAGCATCGTTAGGCTAAATGAATTTAAAAGATAAAAATGTGACGGCAGTGCAGTATAGCTGCAGCTTTCACGAATGGATAATATTCAGAATAAGTATTACAGTTCTGAAGAATGTTTGGAAAGACCTAAATTCAGGGCAGAGAGAAGCAAATGTGGTTGATAAAAACAGCACAAGCCATTTAAGCAATATCAGACTAGAGATGCAGAAAGATACGTGTGTGTGCGCACTTGCGCTTCTGCAGTCCTTTGTGCGTTACCCACTTTTCTGTTTTTTCCTTTTGCTGCTCCGATTAAGCTTAAGAACCTGACCTGAAACATGATTCTTCTCGTACGCACCTAGCTGCTGTTTTCAACACATCTTTCATAATATTTTCCTTGCTTGAAAACTTGGTAAGTTCTGACTTGCCACCAAAAGATATCCCCCCCCTTCCCCAAATCCCCCCCCCTTAGCTTGTAGGGGATGCCTCTTCAAACGCTGGTTACCAGCTACAGAAGGATTGCCTGTGCAGCTCTCCATTTCTGCAATTCAGGGTGAAGAGTGGAAACGGCCTTCCCCACGCTGACTCACTGCTTTAGTTTTCCTTTTGAAATTTCCTTTTAGCACAGCCATGAGATAGTTCAGTGAGCTAGTGCTTTTTTAAGTTTAATAATTCAAAGATGAAGCCAGAATGCAAGTATGAGATGGAAAAAATAGGAAATAAGCTTGCTTCCGTGGCTCTTGGCATAGGAAAGAAAAGCATAAGAAAAGCAAGACAAATCCTGGAGTTCCTGAATTTTTTTCTTTGCTGAAGTGCCAAGTTGGTAGTAGGCATTTAAAGAATTTGATTTCAATGTGGCAGTTCTTAGCTGCGGCAGATTCTTAATAAGTGATCCTCAAAGCGTAATGGTTAGGGTAAAATGAAAATTGGAGAAAGGAAAGGAAAACCCAAACCCCGGAGCAGTTATTTCTTAGTTTCAGGCGTGCACTTTTGAATTCAGATCCTTACCTGTGGGTTTTAACCCGTCAGTCATACACCACTCTCTGGAGTGGCAGCCACGTGGATGCTCTTTGGTGCGGCAAAGCAGCAGCAGGAGAAGGAGGAACCAGATTCACAAAACAAAGCCCCAGTCCTTATGTTTCTGGTGTTTGGGCACTGGTTGAAAAGTGACACTAAGTCACAATGTACCCTTCTTCACTTGCTTTAGAAGATGAAACCTTATCAGTAATTAATGACAACGTCCATAATTTAGCGTTACTTTAAATAACTCTGAAATTTATCTGGCACAGCATAGGGGAAGGCTGCAAAGTGCTATTTCTGCCATCATGTCTGTTTCCCAGGAAACCTGCTTTAACAGCTTCTTTGTTCTTTAGAACAAAGAATTTGTCGGGTTTTAGGTGGGTTTAAAGGAATTTGTGTCAGATGATTTGGCACTGAAAGAAAAAAGCAAATGCTTCTGAATATCAGTATCCATTAAGAGTGACTGTGAAGAATATTTTTAGTGTAAGTTCAGTTGCAAAAAGAAAAAGTGGGATTTCTTTTGGGTTTTTTGTAAGGCATTTTTATACTGCCTAAGGTCTAAATGCATCTGCCTGATTTTGTGATCAGGTTGGACATAATTTAAATAGCGCTATTACTGAGAAATTAATGCAGTGATAAACTAATTCCAGCAATTTTAAAGGATTGTCCAGGTTCATCTTTGATACCTTCATTCATTTATATTTCACTATATCAGGGACAAACATAACTGAGTACCTTTTATTCTGTAATCAACTGTTGTATGCTATGCAGAAAGCAGTAATCACAAGTATCACAAAGTTCTTATAATTTTTCAATAGAGGTCAATGCCCTTATCTTCACGTATAAATTTGTAGCTAACTCAGAACAGCTTCTTGGCCATTGCAGTTGTGTCACTTTATTTGTCTTTAAATTTTAAATTGCGAAAATTTTCCTGGTCAGAACTCCTGGACTAGGACAGTGGGTAGCCATTCTCTTTGCAAGAGCATATGCTCATGAGTGTAAGGGAGGTCTTACACAATAGAAGATAACCAGGGTTAAACTGATATCAAATTAAAATTATAAGCATTTGGGAATGACTGAGAGACTGTTCAGTGCATAGACTGATCAGTAACATGTCTGGAAGTTCATATGTTTGTATTTCATTTCAAAGTTGGGATACAGTTCCCAAAAAAGTGAGATTCTTTTGAAGACCTTGTCAGCATTTCATCCTCATTTGAAACAAACTGAATGATGACACCATCTGGAGAAAAGCTACCCATTTCTCGGATCTTTTCCTGAACCCACGCAAGCCAGGTCACGGCAGAAACATTGGTCCTGCTGTGCTGCAGCCTGACAAGTGTCAGCAAAGCTGAACTCTAAAGCTGATTAAACTGAAAGTGAGAACAGTGATTTTTCTGTTGCATTTGGGCTTTATGTTGTTTGTACAGGTAGCAAGTTGGTCACATCTAACTGAACTCTTCCAGGAAAGACTAGAGCATGTCCTTAAGCAATACTCGAAGGTGATCCTATCTACACAATAAAGTACTGACGTTCTGGGTAACTGATGTAAGAAAGAGTTAAAGCTATTTGACAGTATCGCTAAGGTGCAGGAAACGGCTAATGAGGATGCACAGCTAGCCGTAACAGACTTTGATGGTAAAAAGCTTAATTTTACAACTCTGCAGATGTACCTGCTCTTTCTTGAAAAAAGTTACTGATTCCAGTTTAGAGGAATATGGATGGACTTGAGTTATACAGTAACAAACCAAGGCACAGCAACGCCCCTTCTCAGTGTTTGCTCAGCCGCTTTCAGTATTTAGCTTATGTGCTTTGCATCCTCTCTCCTGGTGGAAGTAAGGAACCGTCTTAGATCCTCATAACTGTATCTAAGCTAGACACCTGAATTAAGCTGAGCAAGGTTTGTGCAGAGAGGTGACATCTTGTTATAAGACTGTTGTGGTTTAACCCCAGCCAGCAACTAAGCACCACGCAGCTGCTCGCTCACTCCTCCCCTCCTCCAGTGGGATGGGGAGGAGAATCAGGGGGGGGAAAAAAAAAAAGTAAAACTTTTGGGGTTGAGATAAGAACAATTTAATAATTGAAATAAAATATAATAATAACTGTAATGAAAAGGAAGATAACAAAAAGAGAGAGAGAGAAAACCCAAGACAGACAAGTGGTGCACAACGCAACTGCTCACCACCCGCTGACCGATGCCCAGCTAGTCCCCGAGCAGCGATCCGCCCCTCCCAGCCAACTCCCCCCACTTTATATACTGGGCATGACGTTCTATGGTATGGAATATCCCTTTGGCTAGTTCGGGTCAGCTGCCCTGTCTCTGCTCCCTCCCAGCTTCTTGCCCATCTGCTTGCTGGCAGAGCATGGGAAACTGAAAAATCTTTAACTTGGGACAAGTGCTACTTAGCAACAACTGAAACATCAGCGTGTTATCAACAGTATTCTCACACTAAATCCAAAACACAGCACTGTACCAGCTACTAAGAAGAAAATTAACTCTGTCCCAGCCGAAACCAGGACACAGACCAACTACACCTGGGAGAGTCAAATGAGCTTTTGGGTCCAAAGTCTGAAATTCAAAGGCTGTTGCTTGAGTTTCAGACCTGAAAACATGCTTGTTTTTCTGAAAGCTTGTCTGTTCCTCTTTGCTTGCCCTAACTATGTCAGTTGGCTTCATAATAAATATTATGCTTCTATACTGAGCTTGTCTTGCTTTTATCTTCAGACCATCTTGGCTGTAGCACTGCTTATGAAGCAGCTGATATTCAAGGACTGCTTACCTCAAAGGAATCTGTCTTTAAAATGATTGCACTTTATTTTTCAAACCCAAGACTTGCAATACTGATGCTGAAATGAAGAATTACATTTTTAGGAAGCAGGAAACATCAGCGAGTATTGCATACTTAATTGGGAGTATTCTTTCCTCCAGAGTGGTGAACATCCATGTTCAGTGGTGGCTATACTGAAAACGTACCTGTGATTTATAGCAGACACTTACAAGAATAGCTTTATGCAGCATTAGGCTATTATGGCATGTTATGTTTTGGGTTTTATAAAAGAGTACAAATTTTCCATGCCATAACTCCATCAGCTGTCCCTCCCTGCTCTACACTGAAAACATCTCAATCCTGGCATAGTCTCTATGGGTAGAAAGATGATTTTTTTTCTCAGGTCAGGATATTGCCAGCATCCTTCTTCCTCCTGCAGCAGACCAGCAGTGGGGCAGTGTTCAGCACAATTGAATGCTGCAGTCCCATTTTGTGTCTGTGTCACGGTACTGGGACAAAACTGGAGTGTCAGATTTGCTAGACTGGATCCGTTTGAGCTGGTCCATTGAATTCAGTGTCCTTGCTGTGATGGAGGTTCAGACTAGATGCTTCGCAGCAAGACACTAATGTGACAATAAGCAACCTTTCAAGAAACAAAAGGAAAGAATTAAAATTATAAGATGCTATCAAGTGACACTGATGTCCTAATTCTAGAGAGCTAATGGTTGGTTTGTGGACTGAAAAAAGGAGGATTTCTGTCACTTTAGAAAGTTTAAGCTATATTGGGAAGATAATGGGGTATTGCAGTGAGACTATGCATTTTACTCTGTAGATAGTTCAAAACCCTGTTCTTAGTTCTGTCAGGAACATGGTTTTGCTGTTGTTCTTTAGGAGTAGATAAATTGGTAAAATGCATTGCAGTAATTTTATGCCTTGTACCTTCTTATACGCTTCTCATTAAACAGCCTAGCTACGTCGGTGAGTTGGGTCCTCCAGGTCGCAGCTCTTTGGACAACGTGGAGATGGCGTATGCTCGTCAGGTGAGTGGAAATGAAAAAACATAGTTAAACATTGTTTTCTACAGAGAGAGAGAGAGAAGTGAGGAAAATCTGAAAAGATTCAAAGATCTGTGAGCGTAGTGTGTAAGTAGATATGGCAGGTAAAACATCAAAATATCTGCCTGGAGTCAAAATGCAATTGGAAAATACAGAAATTCAGCCTGACTTATTAGAAGTGTACTTACCTGTCTGCTACAGGATTTTTTTTGTCAAAAGGAGATTCTGAACACCATATATGACTGGTAGAAATCGATGCTCGTGTAGTAAACTAAAACTCTTTTAACCTTTCAAAAAAAAAAGTTTTTTAGAATTCGTGTCAATGTGTAATTGTACACAAATGAAGACTTTATATTCCCTTTATTCTCACACATGGAAGATCGTTTTTCTGATGTGTGCGTGTAGGAAAAAACATGCTGAAGTCTTAATCCTGATGTTTGTCAAATTATATCCCATTTTAATGGCATCGCCTATGAGAAGCTTTAGTGCATCAGCTATGAATTAATGTGTCTGGTAGCATTAGACTCCCTCTGAAAATTTTCAGGGAAAACTGATAAACCTTTACATAACCGATTTTTTACTTTTGTTATCTGAGATGTTCTGTTTACCAGCACTGTTGGAAACAAAATGAAAGAGAAGGACTTGATTTTTCAAAATGGAATATGTGAAACGACGTAGACAAAGCGTTGCCTATTTGCACACAATTACTCTTATTGTGCGCATTGGCTCAGTCTTTGCTGAGCCAGATAGCAGCTTGTACATCTGTTTTTCTCTGTCTGCGTTCAGTTATGGTAACTGTGAAGAAATGAATCGCAAAACAAGGTGCATGGTTGTGCTGATAAAGTGTACGTTTGCTTTAGTGGTTGTTAATAGTACATTAATTTTTCATATCTACTGTAATATAGCTGCATTACGGGTCTTTCTTATAGCATAATTATGTCTGTACTTTGAGGCTATCAACATTATTCTCTGATGTTTTGTGAATATGGGAAGCCCAGCCTCTCTAGCAGTACTAGTTCCAGGGGTAGCTGCAGAGTCACCATGTCTTCCCCGTGGGTGGGCAGGTGGGCTCTCGTCAGATTTACGGGCTGCATGCAGGCTGCTTGTGATGTGCCGTGGAAACGTGGCATTCGTGGCCAGGCTTCTGCTACCAAAACACTTGGTGCAGTCGCCGTGTGCTCCCAGCAAGCCCTCTGGAGAAGCTGGCCTGCCTGAGCTGTCCTTAACGTCACCCTGCTCGAGTGCAAAAATACCTGGGTTTCAGCACTGGGTATGGGGCTCCTATGGCTTCAGTGGGTAGTTAGGAGTCCTGGAGATCAGGCAGTCCATGCTGTTTCAGTTTATCATCAGCCATGAAGTGCATTTTAATTACAATGAAACGATTAATTGTTCTTCATGGATAGTTCAAACTGTTTCACAGAAACATGGTGAAGTCCACATGCATGATTTCACTGATGCTAGGTTCTGGTTGCAGTCTTGAGCTCCGCATTTTGTTTGCACGCTGGGCACGTTGAAGTAGTAGTGCACGCAAAAGGGACTTAAAATATGATGGCACTGCCTTTCTAGCATTGAGAAGGATTATTTTCGGACGTAGCTGGAAGGTCTTTGGGCTGAGAGTAGAATAAACAATAGTAGAAGCAGCTAAACTAAGACTAAGATTTAAATCAAAACGGGGATGTGTGTGTGTGTGTATATATATATGTTTAAGGGCAGGTTTTGAAGGGCTAGGTTTCTGTTCTCATTTCTCTGTGTCAGATTTCCCTGAATACTGCCACAAACCAGCAAAATTCTGTTTCTTTTATGTGAGCAGGTAGGAGGCTGCCATGCAGGGGAATATCACAGCCATCCAGTTGTCAGGTCTTTTCTGAATCTTTGTCCTCCAACAATTAGCTGTAATTAGTCTAACAGGGCATTCAGCGCAGTGCTTTGCCATGCAGAACCCCTGAACAGCTGGATTGCTGCCCGCCTTCAGGCAGGCCTGGGGCTTTGGTGTGTTGTGGAAGCGGTTGGTGCTGATGCCCATTCCTCTTGTTGGATTAGAAGCGGCTAATGTGGGAGGGAAGCAGAAGGGACTTGCTGGGGATGCTCTGTTCTTGAGGCCTGGTGCAGATTTTGCTGCTGTGGCTGGGGAAGGGGAGTAATATGTATTGTTAAACTTGCTTACTTCCAATATGTTTCAGATTTATATTTATAATGAGAAGATAGTGAATGGACACCTGCAGCCTAACCTGGTGGACCTTTGCGCTGCTGTTGCAGAACTGGATGATAAGGTACTGCCAGTGAGTTAACATAAGGAAATGTATTTAATCTGTTTTCAGCTGTGACTAACAGCCTGCTGACATTGGTGGAAAAATACTGATATTGCAAAAAAAAAAAAAAAAAAGCATGGCTCCACAGAAAACACAGAGCCAATACTGGAGTCTTCTCTAGTACAGCAGGGCCCACCTGTGATGAACTTGGTCATGGTGAAAATTTCTTAACACAGTGAGGAAGAAAAGAACCTGGTTTCACTGCAGTGTCCCATCATGAGTGATGAGCTGTTGGGGAAGAAAAAAATGCTTTTCATTTTAAATGGGTTCTGTTGTGTTTGGTTTTTAAAATGTGGTCTCCTAATATCCTTTGAACGTATTTAGCTGTAGGTGAAGGGTCTTCAATCAGACCCTGCTGGAGCTGAAGCAGGCTCCCATAGCAAAGCGTAAAGCCCCCAGGATTGGCTTTAAACCAATGATCTGCCTGCTTTTCTTTTTTTTTCCACTCCTTTAATTGTGTGCCTTGATCCAACCCAAAAAAACAAACGTACAAACCTGGGCACCTTTGAGAAATGCTTGGAGGAGAATACTGCAGGAGAGTCAAGTCATGAAAAACTTTGCACATGGGGAGAGCAAAAAGCTGTTCAGAAGCTGAGGGGCAAATGCTTCAATCAGATCTGAATTACAGGCGTGCATCTTTGCTTTGAACAGCTCTGTTCATTTTGCTAGGGACAATGTGGTGAGTCTGAATGTTCTTGCTGCTTTGAAGCACCGAGATCAAATACCTGCCCTTGCTGGAGCTAACAGTGCTGTTACTTCTCAGTATTTTGCTGTTTCAGCAGGGATACTCTAGTCCTGGAGATACTGATATGATCTCGTCCTTATGAATGAGCAGACCTGGATGGCTTTCAACATTTTTTTTTTTTCAGACCTGTGTCTTTGTCCAAGTGATCAGTGTCCTTTAGATATTTCTCATCACAGCTGATTGCACAGATTTCCAATGGGAGCCAAAGCAATTGCTTATATGGAAAGCTGATGTTAATTGTGGTATTTATTGAGTGGGATGTACAAGCTGGAAATGGGGAAGGAGTCTGAGCACCAAGTACCCAGCCTAGTTTTGGAAATTGCTGTCGATCCTGGGTGACAATTGCAGGTACAATATTTATAGCCATCTTCTTGCAGAAGAATTATGCAGAAAAGCCTGGGAAATTTGAATTCTGCAGGACAGAAGTGGCTTACCTTCATGACTGCATCCAGGATCTCCATTACAAATCTAAATAGACATTACTTTTGTGTTTTGATGCTTTTCTTAAGCATCAAAACGCCATGTAGCTCAAAACAGTGTTGCTTGTTCATCTCTGTGCTAACCGCTGTTGCACGGAATGGCTTGTTTATAGAACATCTCTGAGATGTGGGCCATGGTGAAACAAATGACCGATGTTACCCTGGTTCCTGCTAGCGATGCCTTGAAAGTCCGGACCAACATGGAGGTGCGTATGGAGTTCGTGAGGCAGGCTCTGCTCTACCTAGAACAAAGGTAAGGTGAATGCTCTGGGCAGCACAGTTTAATAGAGTTCCCTAATAATAAGCCAGAATGACTTTGTAATGCACACAAATATTAACAAGTCAGCTACCTCTTGCTGCTTACAGAAGTGTCTCTTGCCTGTCTTTTCTGCTCTGCAGGGCTTAGAGCAGCCACTTGAGTATGAAACTGTTTTAGTTAAAAAGGCCTTGAATCCATGGGGAAGTTGTTTAGAAGATGCAAAGACCTTTTATTCTTCCTTCTATGTTGCCCTTATCACTATGACAGATATAAAATATTTATGTGAAGATTTTTCACTTGTGGAAAGAGATCTGTTTCCCCTCTGCAAAAAAAATGCCCCTTTTCTATACTCCCTTTCTGATTGCTGATCGCTGTCAGGAGCTGGTGCAGGGAGGAAGTGAGGACAGCACTGAGGACAAATCTGGTGCAATGAGTCAGGTTCTGATCATGCTATTTCTACACTGAAAGGTTTTTGTAAAATTTGAAGAGGCTGAAGCTGAGACACCTAGCTACGATTTTCAGACTCTGGAAAGTGGTTTACTGTCTGTATCAGCAAGTATCACGGGGGCCTAAGCTCCTTGACCAAGAAAATGCTCAGAGAATTGCAGGCTGTGGAGCAGCCCAAAGCTGAATCCCCGGATCGCTGTATTACCTATTCACTGCACATGTGGATATTGCAGTGTCTGTTATCTAGTAGCTGCCGATGTAATGCCAGCAGGCTAGTTCAGCAGTACAAAGCAAACAATAGCTGCAGTGTAGTGCCTGGGCATTTGTTGCAGATACAGATCTGCCATCTGAGCACGGGAAGTGCTGCGCTCCGATACAGCACACTGGGAAGAGATGTTTTCGCCTCCTGGCACAGCCTCTTCTTGGCCCCTGACAGTTGGTTGCCACACCTCATCAGCACTCGTTGTCACCCAGGGGTGGTGGCGGCGTGCCTGCCTGTGCACAGATGAACTGACACATCAGAAGGATCTTCTGTTTCCAGTTCTTTGGTCTCAGCAGTGTGTGATGAGCCAGTGACTTTTAACCTGATTTGCCAAATATCCAACTTGCTAAATTTTCATAGTGCCATTAACTGCTAACTGAAATTAGGAATTAGTTACATATAGTTCCCCCCAACCCTCCCAATTGTGGAAATTGGGCCCTTCAGGCTTGATTTAAAAACAAAAACAAAAACCAAACCTGTGCCTTGCTTTGTAGCTTTTCTTTCCTAGCAGGAATTGGCTAATACTGGGATGTTTCCATGCCTCACCAGCCCCGCATAGGTAGGAGGAGGAGATGTAGTGCTGCTCACAGCTGTTCTTGCATTAGTTGCCTTGGAGCAACTGTGATCTTAAGCCCTGAGGAGCATGTGCTTAACTCAGCCATAATGTTAGTTATCAAGATACACTGATACTCGCCTATGTTTAGCATAGCCTTTCAGTTTCATAGTCTGGTGGTGCACAAGTCTATCGTGTGCTGCAGAGAGAAAAAGCACTTAATGTAATTTATTGCTGCTGCTTATATAGGTATTCCTTTAGTGTACAGACTTTGGAGACTCCTGCTTCTAAACATGAATATTTGTTAAATTGACCTGCCTTGATTAAAGGCTTTGATGGGTTATTTTAGAAGGTGTTCTTAAAGCTGCCTTTACCAGTTGTTTTGCTCTAAATTCCCTTTTCCTCTTTGATTTCCTTCTGGTAAGTCCGTGGCCCTGAGGTTTGTCTTTGTCCATAGGGCAGGGAGGAGACACAAACACATCTGTGGTGTTTAACTGTTCTTTTGTGACACGATTGAGAGTTAAAGCATTAGGATGGAAAGGCTTTTTACAAGTTTTATAATTGAGTTTAACTTAGTACTAGGAGAACCTAATCAGAGGAACCTCTTAATAGAGTTGAACCTGGAGCAGTACACCACAGACTCCAAACATGGTGTCTCTTGAGACTGCTGAATACAAGGATATTCCTAAATCGACAGAAGTCTTTGCCTCATTTTGTTGTAACGATAATGTTTGAACATCAAGGTAATTTGCTTTAAATTGCTAATTCTGTTGGATCTGAAAGGCAGCGGATGTTTTTGTAGCAAATATATTTCAGTCTGTTCACATTTGTTTTGCTTGTGGTGTTTTTCAGTTACAAAAATTACACATTTGTGACAGTCTTTGGAAACTTGCACCAGGCTCAGCTGGGTGGAGTCCCAGGGACCTACCAACTGGTCCGCAGCTTCTTGAACATCAAACTCCCTGCGCCTGTCCCTGGTCTCCAGGTATGTCTATCACTTTCAGCGACTGAGCTAAAATAATAACACAAATCTGTTTGCTCCAGCACAGCCAGGAAACTAGCGCAGCCTCCAGTGGTTTTTCTATTGTTTAAACTGCTTTTAGGGCAGCAGGCTCTTATTCCTTCTCTAGCATTTTTCATTAGGAAAATGGAAGATAGTAGACGAAATCACTTTGAGTTCAGAGCTAGTCCCAAAGCATGGTGGTGCTCAGTAGTTTGAGTTCTAAATTCTAGAAATTATAGTCTCTTCTGGTGATCTTCTTAGAGATCAACAAGCAAGTATTAACATACATTATGATATAATCTCCCTGTTTTGCTTTTTCTCTCTTTTGCACTTATTGTAAGATGATGACACCAATTGTTGATGACTAAATATGTAATGAATTAATCTGAATTGTAGCCGAGCCCTTTTATTTAGGAGTCTGAATAAAATCCTGCTCACCTGCACATAGTAGAAAGTGCATAGCAGTGCACCTACAAAATTACCAGATAAACAGGCAGGCTGGGTTGAAAAATTAAAGTTAAAAGTTAAATGAAATAATGATAAATTATAACATTGGAGACCACATAGCTGAGTCTAGCTGTCCTTTTCTTACCTGCTGAGATCCATGATTAGTTTGGTATCTTCCTGTTTCAATACAAATGTTTTTAATGCCTCAGTGGTCTAATCCAAATCCACCTCCTGGGTGGGGAGGATATCTGTATGCTAGTTCTGGGATTGTCAGAACCTCACTCAGAACTGAAACCTGGGCAAGCAGAAGAGAGTCCCATCCTTCGCTGCTAGGATGTGCACAGCTTTCACAGGACTTAAACCTCATGACCTCTGGCTTCTGTAACACAAACAGAATTTTTTACCAAAATCAGTGTGTGGGTATAAAGGCAGAAATAATGAATGAGGAAACAATAAAGAAAATTAATTCAAATATGCTGCTGCTTTAAAAAAAAAATGAGTTATTTCATACTTTATTTTCAGGATGGTGAGGTGGAAGGCCATCCTGTCTGGGCACTGATTTACTACTGCATGCGCTGTGGAGATTTGACTGCAGCCATGCATGTGGTGAAACGGGCACAGCACCAGCTGGGAGAGTTTAAAACCTGGTTCCAGGAGTACATGCACAGTAAAGATAAAAGGTAATTGGGAACTGGGAAGATCTTTGTGAGGGGTGGGAATTGCTGTGGAGTAGTGAAATAATCAGTGGCTTCGTAGAAATACAAGAAGCTCAGGTTTCTTCTGGTGGTGACGGCTGCCTGGTGTTTATATTACCTACCTAAATTACATGTAAGAAGTTTGCATATTTAATTTGTGGCTTTGAAGTCTACAAATCTCTGTAGAGTTTTTTGAAAATACGCAAAAATTTACATTTCAAAAATAATACAGTGGTGTAGCTTTGCTTTTTTACTATAGAATCTGCCCTCTGTAATGGTAGGATACTGCATACAATTTGGTCTGCTGTCACGAATCCTGTGTCTTCCCCCCCCCCCCGGTCACTTATTTTAGTTGAATTTCCTTTGGGGAACACTTTTTACTACACCTGTTTTCGTAAGAATGCCACACAATAAAAGCAAGCAGTGTTTGTTAGTGGCCTTTAGAGGCATTCACTCTCACATCTTTCTTGTGCTTATTCTCCTCTTCCAGTTTTTGCTGTTCATCACTTGAGAGAGGCCACTGGCCAAACTACTAATGATACGGTTGCAAGCGGTTGAGTTAGTGCATCTTAAGGTGTGCTCTGAACTCTGCTGTGGTGTTTTAGGTTATCTTGTTTATCTTTCCACTTGCAATGAATTTCAAACAAGCGCATGGTCAACTATTGCATTATAGCTGTGCTCCCTTCAGGGGAATGGCACTGTGCTAAGGTACTGGCTGAAATTGGGGGAAACAGGAGGGCCCAGGTAAGTGCCAGGATGTGAACCTGTGATATCCCACCTCTACCTATGACAGTTTCATTCATATGTGGGAAGCCCTCATCCTGCAATATGTTGAATGTATTGGGGCTCTTCTGATACGTTCTTGCTCATGTTTTCATACCTGTTCACACATCTTAAAAAAAAAAAAAAAAAAAAAAAAAGAGAGAGAGAGAGAGAGAAGGAAAAAAAATCAATGTGCCATTTACAGAGTAGTGTATGCCATGTTATTCTTCTATAAATTAACCTGGTTTGTAGAGAATATCTAGGAGTGCTCATTATAATAAGATTGTTCCAGAAACCTTAGCGAAGGTACTGTCATTGTTTTCATTACAAACACTTTAATGAGATACAGTATAATTGATTTATTCTGGTTTTATTACAGCTATGAGAAGGTAATCTGCCTACAGATTTGACAAACAATGTCTTAGTCTAGGAGAATGCTTTATTGATTCAATTCGGTAAAATTCTCTACAAAAGGGTACAAGAAATAGAATAACAAAGAACATTATGACAGTATTTAATGATAAAGATGAAAGTGTCTCTCCTAAAAGACTTCATGGTACAACAACCTGCTCACTTGTAGTTACTAACCCAGAGAGTTCCAAAGACTTTGAGAGCTCTCTTTTTCTGAAATGATGAAATAGCAGAGTCAGACAAAAATAGCTCATCTACCACAGTATTAATGCACCCCTAAAAAGACTGTCCTCTGATTCCCCCACCCGCCTGCAATGGGTATTTGAAGATGATCCTCCATAACTTTAATTATACATTTAAATTCATGTGTGCAAGATTTTTACCTGCAGATGTAAATAGAAAGTGCAAGAAATATCGGCCAGTGCTGACCGATGTCATTATGCCTTTGCTGTGAATATGCACCTGTTTACATTGATTTGTGTCCAGGTTTCCTCATACAGGGAAAGATGGGTTTCATGTCTTTTCCTTCAATCTTGTTTCTTCCTTAGACTATCTCCTGCCACAGAAAATAAACTGCGTCTTCATTACAGACGAGCTCTGAGAAATAATACTGACCCGTACAAAAGGGCTGTTTATTGTATTATTGGCCGTTGTGACATTACAGATAACCAGAGTGAAGTTGCTGATAAAACAGAAGATTATCTTTGGCTAAAAGTAAGTGTGGTGTTGGGGTTGTGTTGTTGGTTGTTGGTTTTTCTTTTTTTTTAAGAACAGGTCTAAATGGTACTGCATTTCTGCACTGCTCTGCTAACCTCCCTACTTCTAGGTCCGGTGTTTGCCATCAATGTAGTGCATGTGACTTGACCTTGCAGATAGTGAAGGGCTGGGAATCCGAGTCCCAGGGCTGCTCTGTTACCCTCTGTACTATCAGGTGTTAACTTGGGGACACTTGTCTTTGGAAGTGTCCTGTTCTTCATTTGACACTGATCTTTGTCAGCTGTTTTTACGAGTAGTGTTAGCTTGCTACAGTGAGGATCCTTTGAATTTTCCTTTCTGGATGGATTATGGCTGAAATGTTGGTGTCAATTGGCAGAAGAAGACGCTGTCAATGTCTCTATAGTCCAAAGTCCTTACAGTTTTGGTGGGGACATAATATATACTGGTCAGTCCCCATTTCTCTCCTTTATCAGAAAGAGGGAGTAGAATGATGTATTTGTTAAGACTGGGTAAAAAAATATTGCTTTTAATTATTGCTTAGTGAGTATTCAGAGTCCAGCATTGGATCTTAACGGCTTGAACAGATACAAAAGGGTTATATCTGCATTGATTTCTGCTGTTGCTACGTTAGAGATCTTTGCTTCCCAGCAATGGATAGACCTGATGGTGTGACTAGAAGTAGTTCCCAGTTAGTTGGTCAAATCTTAGGAGGGGCTTCAGATAGAACGAATGTCTTCTGAGCGCATCCCTTGTGCAAGGTGAAGTTGAAATATCTGTGCTTCTTTTTTTGGATGTGTGTTTTAGCTGAACCAAGTGTGTTTTGATGATGATGGCGCAAGTTCTCCACAAGACCGACTAACGTTATCACAGTTCCAGAAGCAGCTGCTAGAAGACTATGGTAAGAAACCACAAAGAGATGTGTTACTTGGGGCTCTGCTTTTCTGCTTAGGGCACTTTCCAATTGTTATTACACAAACCTCAGACTCCACATAAAACCTTATAGCTCTCCACTAGTGACAGGCATCTTTAGGGTGTTCACGGACAGCCTGCTTCCCCGGAGTAATGGCAGACTTCAATAAGACACAATGAATGAGTCCTGTGTCTTCCCAGCAATCCAGAGAGTGAATATTCATCTGTGAACAAGACTGCTGCTATTTGTACTTTACTAAATTATGGATTGTTTTCTCTCACCATAAATACGCTAAGGTCTTTTAGCAAAACTTCCAGCTTTTGGAATACAGAAGACAAAAGCAATCATTACCTAATGTAGGCGTATATTTCCAAGGCTTTTCTTTGTGCACATCCGTTGTTCGTTGTTTCCCTTAAATTACTGTTTCAAGTAATTTTCTGGGGACCCAAATCACAGTTTCTTCCACTTCAGAAAGTTTCAGGAACATCCACAGCCCAAGAGAGTACCTTTTCCTGTAGTCATCTTCCAATCAATCAAAATTAGGTCACCTGGACTATCCAAAACACAGAATTTCATTTCCACAGCCTTCTAGTTTGTAGCACCGCTCACGCCCAGATAAAAATGTGTGGAAAAGAAATAGAATAAGCTACCATTGGTGTCATTGAGTAGGAGAATCCAGGTTTTTAACATTATTTGTACCACTTGGCATAAATATAAATGAAGACAAAAAGTTGTGGTCTTTTGAGAATCTATTGCAGTCTATCACAGTTGATGGTTCGTTGTCTGAAAAGAACAAAGGAACTTCTTTGAGCAACTGTTTATTCTCTTTCACTTCCTGAATACGTCTTTATGCTGTGGTCTTTCGTGATATATTTGCAGTGAAACAGTTATAGATAAGCCACTGATGCGTGATTAGGTATTCAGTTTTGTCTAGTGTGTTTATTTCTGTTGGCACTGAATAAACAATAGTGATGCACTGTGACAGGAAGCATCTGCTGTCAGTGATCTCTGATTGCAAAATCATTTTCACTTACGCTCTGCGTGTGTGTGTTGGCTTTTTTTTTTTTTAGGTGAATCACATTTTGCAGTGAACCAGCAGCCTTTCCTCTACTTCCAAGTATTGTTCTTGACGGCACAGTTTGAAGCTGCAATCGCTTTTCTCTTCCGGACAGAGCGCTTGCGTTGTCATGCTGTTCATGTTGCGTTGGTCCTGTTTGAGTTAAAATTGCTCCTGAAATCTTCTGGGCAGAGTGCACAGCTATGTAAGTCCTGCATATTTACTTTACAATAAAGGAATATTTTCTGAGCCCTTAGAGTACCCTGTAGACACTTCAGGTCTATGTAATTGATCAAACAAGCAGCATCTATCAGAACAATCTCCTAAAAGTTAATTGTTTTAGTTGCATTAGAGCTCTGGATCATGGCTCTGACTAATTTGAGATGAAGGTCAGAGCAACGTTTCCTGGTGTTAGATTCTCTGATAGTGTTGTTTCTGACATTGCAGTAAGCCATGAAGCTGGTGACCCTCCTGGCGTCAGGCGTCTAAATTTTGTGCGGCTTTTGATGCTTTACACCCGTAAGTTTGAATCAACGGATCCGAGGGAAGCTCTACAGTATTTTTACTTTCTCAGGTAGGAGCTAATATATGTCCCTAGATTTTCTCCCAGTTATTACTGCTTAATTATTCTTATCTGGGAAGTCCTCAGAAACAGGAGTACCTTCCTCCTTCCCTTTCTTTTGTAGGAATGAGAAGGACAGCCAAGGAGAGAATATGTTCTTGCGTTGCGTTAGTGAACTAGTAATTGAAAGCAGAGAGGTATGTTTGGCCATGTTTTGCCTTCCTCACTTAAACTGAAATTCATTTCTTCATTGAAATCTTTATTAGGCAGGACAGTCTTAAACAGTTGTTTAGTCTTTCTGCCTGATGCAGACCTAGATGATGGGAGATCTTGCAATGACCATATGTTTAAGATATTTAATCACGTCTTTTTGCCTGTTACTTATGTACAAATAATTTTGACATCGATCACTGTTTTTCATTCATCCGTGACTGCATCTTTGTACTTAGTAAATATGTCGTGAAATATGTGCAATTCACCTCTCTATTTTTTTTTTCCTTTTTTCTTACTTTACATCTGTGTGGATATAGTTTGATATGATTCTTGGAAAGCTGGAAAACGATGGTAGTAGGAAGGTGAGTTGATGATTTATGTTTATATTTTACAAAAATAAAAAAGTACAAACCATGTGTGATTTCCAAAGTAGTCGTGAGGCTATCTTGCTTTTCTTCCTTTTTCACCAGCCAAATTATTACTGTGTTTGAATACATAAAAGTTCTCCAAGTGTGAGATCCCTAACAGAAGGCAGGTCAGGAACCGCAGGGCAAACTGTGTCCCTGTAGACAGCCGATGTAACTAAAGAAGCGAATGGCATCAGGTAACTTCAGTGAGGTCAGAATTTCATCTTTACAGTAGCAAACGGAATTTAGTACACATTAGTAAAAAGCAATTAGTAAAAATGGCTTGCTTGTGAGTGTGAGATTGTTCCGTTAACTGAGGTGTGCATGTGAAAACTATCTGTATGACATTATCCTCATTCACCTCAGAGGAGAAATGTATTGCAGCCCATTAAAAATTCTTGTAATTAAGGGAGCAAGGGCTAACAGACCACAGGCATAGCCACAACTGATCTGTCCTCTCCATATAGATGAGGGTAAGTATTGGATCAAAGATCAGCCATTTTTAGTTGTGATGGATCTTACTTCTGCTGTAAAAGCAGTAATCTGAAAATAAAACATAAACTTACACGGTCAGAAGATAAAGGAAACCTTAAGGTTTCACCTGAAAAGAGGAGAGTGCATGCAAATGATTAAAATTTTAGATAATCAGTGAAGTTTTTCTGTTTGCTGTGGCAACTTTGGCAGCTTTCTGTGTAAAGCAGACTCCAGAATTGTTTAAATCTTAATTTGAAGATTAGGGTTCATGCTGCAATCATTGCTACTGTCAAAAAAAAAAAAAAAAAAAAAAAAAAAAAAAAGGAAAAAAGAAGTTATTTCTGGCAGGGTTTTCTTTGAGATGTTTTTGTTCTGTCAGTTTTTAAAAGCAGTGAGATTGCACACGCAAGAGCAAGGTAACTCAGTAATCTTTACAAACATTTTTTCATTTTACAGTTCTTTGAAGATAGATAGTTTTTAGATTATACCATTAGTGGTGAATCCTGTTTTTTTTACTTTACTCAGTTCCTTTTAAATGTAACTGTATTCTTGTGTTTCTTTGGTATGAAACCAGCAATCTTAGTTTTAAAATAAATTCTTCTAGATAATATAGTCTTACATCCTCAACTACAGTAAAATCCTTTCCAGATATCCTTGACTCTTTCCTCTCTTTTATTTTACTTGTGTTTATTGTTTCTTTTAAAATTCTTGTCACCCTTTCATTTATCCATGTAAGATTTCACTTGCAACCTGTCATGCCAATATGCACAAACAGCATCCCTAGAGATCCTGGCACATTACATGCTGAAGTCTTTTGTGTTTTCTTCTCCTCTGTAATGTGTCATCAGCAATTAAAATAATTTAGAATTTGACCTGTTATCTGGGTCATTTTGAATGAATTAGAAACCACAGATGTCTCAGTGCTGACTCCGTTTTGGAGAAAGTCTCTCTCACAAGAGCTCTTTCTATTTTTAACGTGTCCCTTTTGCGCGTTCCCATGGAAATGTACAGGCCATTCTAATCATAATCCAACATGTAAAATATTCATTGCCTTGACAGAACATTCAGGACTTTTTAAGCATTCTGATTTCTCTTCTCTTCTCTCCTTTGGTTTTTGTCTCATCTCTTCAGCCTGGAGTGATAGACAAGTTTACAAGTGACACAAAACCCATTATTAACAAAGTGGCTTCTGCAGCAGAAAATAAAGGATTGTTTGAAGAAGCTGCAAAACTCTATGACCTTGCAAAGGTAAATATCTTCTATGTGCTGCCTTAAATATGTACCCGGTTCACCATTTTTTTTTTCCAAACATTCTCCCTGTGATTAGGAGGTTAAATTTAATCTCTGAGATTGAATTGCCCTTATTCCAGCAGATTATTTCTGCTGCTGTTAAAGCAGAGCCATTGGCTGCACGGAGAGGGGTTTCGGTGAGCAAACCCAGACGGATTGCACTCCAGCCCATTCTGATTTAAGACATCCTGGTTCTTGATCAATGTGGTCTTTTGAAGAGATTGTCCCATGCGTGATTTTATTCTGGCTAGTGAAGTTATTTACCTGGAATGTGTTCTTCCAATTTCATAGATGTTGAATTGAAGTCTAAAATAGTTGGGCTTTATAGTGAGTACTCTTGTTTCCTTTTGAAATATATTTGAAATAAAAGCAGATACAACCGTAGCCACTGCTTTAGAGGAAAATTAGGGGAAAATACTTTTTCACCTGAGCCAGCAGCATATGTTGCTCATAGCTAATATGATCTTGACTCTTTATGGGAGCGAGACATCTCTGAGCTTGCACTAGGCACCACTGCATGAGACCTTTCTGCTTTTTCAGTGAGTTTAAAACACTAAGTCCCATCATGCTCCTTTTATTTGTGTGTAACTTTAATACCAACAGAACCCTGACAAAGTTTTAGAACTGATGAACAAGCTGCTCAGTCCTGTCGTTCCGCAGATCGGCACTCCCCAGTCGAACAAAGAGCGGTTGAAGAACATGGCTCATTCCATTGCTGAGAGGTAAGACGAGGGGGCAGGACTGGGTGATTCGCCTGGGCCTGACCTTGGACTGCCAGTTCAGTGGGTATTAGCTCCTGATTTTGTTTCTGCTGGCTGCACCATGGCATCAGCAGCAATGCGTTCAGGAAGACAGAGAAGGGTCGGAATTTACCCTCTCCTGCTCGTGATGGCTTGTAGTACTGAAACCAGAAACATAATCTTCAGTGGCAGGTCAGGTAAATTTGCCAAGAAGCTTTATCTGTAGGTGAATCAGGAAAAGGGAATTGCAGGATTGCCAACTAGAGACAGAGTCTATAAAGGAGCAATAAATATCACAAACTGTATGTTTTAGATTATTTTTAAAGCAAAATATTGTACAGTTGCAGACTCATTGCACGCAATTCACTTGTTTGAAATAACATTGAGAGAGCTACAAACCCAGTAATTCTGAGTTGTAACAGCAGAGCGGCGAGTTCAGTAGCTGTCTGAAAACTTTATTTCACTGCTGCTTTAATGAAAGCTAAAAAGGGAGACATTTAAGCTGAGGTGTTTAAATGGCTAATGTAACCAGTGGACTTCATTTCCACAGCCTGTTACTTCAGGAAAGTGCTATGTGGTGTTCAGAAAAGAGAGAGAAATGGAAGTGACCAAAAGGAATGTTACCTGCAGTGTCGGTGTGCTAATTAGGATGTGTGTTTGAGAGACATCAGTGCCTCAAGATTCATTAGCAGCTAGAAGTTAGGAATAACCTGCTTCTGAAAGGTTGTAATTGCAAAATAGCTTTGGGATTTTTTTTAAATCGTCTTCTTTTGGTGCATCTTGTCACAGTGACTGCCGTGGACAATTCCTATATCTTACTAGAGCAAAGTGTGGGTACCTGTGAGAAATATCTTACGGCTTTTCCTCAACCATTCTGGTGGGGAGAGAATAAAAATAAACCAAGCACGCTTGCTGACACTTTGAAATTGGGAAGACAAAATACAGAAATGTATTGATTTCAGAGGCCTTTGCCTTTCTTCTTTTGACAAGTGGTATTTGCCAGTCACTCCTTCAGTCGGCCTTGCCTTCTTTTAGTCAGGCTGCAGACTGAGTGAAAATTGGTGCCATATTGACTTAGCGAGAGACTCATTTGATAGCAGACATTAAGGAGAATTAAACCTAGTTTAAGCTTCAGCAAAGGCCGTAATTGGCTTTGTTTTGCTACTTGCTTTGATCTGTGTGAGAGCGCTAAATATTACTGTTCAATAATGCCACTTTACAGCTGCAAACCTTCATGATTGCAAAGCCAGAACGGTTCTGGTTAGCTCGTCTTCTTGCCAATTAAATGTAATACAGGGCTTTTCTTCATGTACCGTACTGCAGACAGTACTGTAGCGATGCAGCTTTCCTCCTGTGCGTTCTTGTGATGTTTTTGGAACAGAGGGGACACCCAACAGAAAAGACCTGTCTGGCTTCCTCCTCTGCAGCAGCAGTTACCACTGTTACTGTTACAGAGACCACTCTTACCTTGAGGAAGGAGCTCCTTTCTGACCTTGTGCTGTTAGGAGTGTGAGCAGACAGCCCTCCAATTCATCTCCTAGCAAGTGTAGCTAGAGAAAGCACGCAGAAGCGTCTAATCCATTTTTAAGTCTTAACTTCTTGCCTGAAGCAGGCAGTTGTGCTGGAGAATTGTCTGCTGTAAAACAGCGTGTTAAACATGCTTGTACGGCGCTTGCCTTGCAGGTCTTTGGTTCCTGCCACTGTTTTCCCCGTGAATATGGGAAGTGTAAACATTTAAAAGGAAACAAATGCTGGATTTGATGGAAAACCAGAAGTGAATAAAAGTATTTTTAAAAAGCCACAAGCTGTGAAAATTCTGCCTCCTGGTTAAGGAAAATTAAAGCTGTCCTTTGTTAGATGCCTTCTGTCCTTGAGCTTGATGTCTCCGCTTCCAAGAATTGCAAGAACACATTTATAAATGGTTGCTATTTTGCACAATAAAATTGTAAAACAATTTCTTTCAGGTACAAAGCTCAGGGGATAAGTGCAAAGAAATCCGTTGATTCCACGTTCTACCTTCTGCTAGACTTAATCACGTTTTTTGATGAATATCACGCCGGTCACATTGACAGGGCCTTTGATGTAAGTTTCAAGAGTTCTGTTTGAAGTGCAGCCTTCCTAATGCCCTTGAAAGCCCAGAATGTCTCAAATAACATCGCCTAAAACAAAAAATTATATTTAATGAGTTAGAAGGTGCTGCAATACTATAGGAATTTAAAAACGTCTTTCTTCCCTGTTGCTTGATAATCAGGAAGATCTTTCTGGAGCTATTTTGTAGACATTGAACAAAATATTCCTGCTACTGAACAAAGTGAGGAGATAAACCAATAAATAACAATGAAATGATTTCTCTTGAATGGAATCAGGAGCATTTAATTAACACTTCAAAAACATACTTTATTAGTGTATGGTACATAGAATGTTGATTATCTACCCTGATTCCTGCCTTTCTTTTTGAAGATTATTGAACGCCTGAAGCTTGTACCTCTTAGCCAAGATTGCGTGGAGGAGAGAGTTGCTGCCTTCCGGAATTTCAGCGATGAAGTAAGTAATGTCTCTTGGTTTTAGCTTCCAACAGCCTTTTGCTTTGTTAAAAGGATCTTAAAACCTTGTCATCTCATCACTCTTACTCTTTAACAGGAAAATAGGATGGAATTATTTTGCATTTGTACAAGTAGACTCTTGGCTTGCAACTTTTTCTCCTTAGTGCTGCTCTTTGGAGCAGTAGAATTCCCTACCCAGAAATCCTGTCTCCATTTTGCAGAAGGCATCTGTATATCTGAATCTCTCTGAACTTACTGAGTTTGATTGAAGAATTCGGAATATTGAAAACTTTCAGCTGTGCTGCTGACTTAGTTCTTCCGTGCTCTTAATGGTCAGAGAGCATTTGTAGGGTCTTGTGTTTCCTTCCCTCCAAATTAGAGGAACTCATGTATTTGGGTATTAGCAGATGAAGCACGTGAAGCATAATGGAAGGCTATTATTGCTCTTGAACTGTTTTAACTGGAGGGTGACACTTCTTTTAGACAGCGTTTGTGTGTATTTGGGTGTTTTGGAGTTTTTCGTATTCGGGTGCCTTGGATTTTATCTGAACTGTTGCTATCACACATGAAGGTGCAGCCATTATGCGTGTCTGTCTCAAAACGCTGGGTAACTTTTTTTGCCAGGTAGCGCAGTCACAGCAGGGGTAACCATTAAATGTATGACTGTTACATGAGTAAATATCAAACATAGTTATCATTGCTTGGTTTTCTGATGTCATATAGCAAGGGTAATGATTCTGTCAATCCGATCTTCATTGCAATATGTCCTTTTTTTTTTCCCCCTTCTTTATGTAGATCAGGCACAATTTATCTGAGGTCCTGCTTGCAACCATGAATATTTTATTCACCCAGTATAAGAGGATGAAAGGCACAAGCCCGGCCACTCCTGCCAGACCCCAGCGGGTAATGGAAGACAGAGATTCGGTAAGATTATAATCCTCACTGTCTGACAAGTTTTCCTGTTTCCTTTTCCCCCTGATTTCAAGGGATTGGGCTTCAAATAACTGTGAATCTCTAAGGATCTTCGCTTTTGACTTGGTCAGTTACTTAGTCTTAGACTACTTAGCTTGCTCAGTTACTTAGTCTTGAGAGTAGTCTCTCATAACTTCAGCTTTGTGTAAAGAAAGGATATTGCTCTAAAAGGCATTCAGCTAATTAAGATATATTACACTATATATCCACCTCCTAGCAAGAGAAAACAAGTGTTCAGTTTGCTTCTTGGTGGGATCTTAAATAGTTAACAGATGTGGACAGTGCAGCGTCTCTAGGATGGCTGGTGTTGCTGCCTTGACAACTGAGCTGTTGTTTTTCAAGAACCTGATTTCCAGTCCTTTCATTTGAGTTAGTGCCCTGTTCGTGCAAAACAGATTTCTGGTGGAAAGGCCTTCCTTGACTCCTCTCCTTGGCTTGCTTCTCTAGTGACATAGGCTGACATTTTCAAAGTGTCCTTGGGCAATACACCAAGATGCTCAAGAACATTCACTTGGTGAACGGCTGTAGCAGTTTGTCAGTGTTATTCTGCTGCCTCTGCAGCAGAGTGGGCAGCTTCTGGGTGCGGTGGTGCTTGGTCTGGCTGCTTGGTTTAAATGGCTGATGACGGTGGCTTTGACTTCACTGCTAGAGTTGGTGCTGAAGCATTTCCCCCACCCACTGATAGGACCCTACGCCTTCAGCAAGCCTCAAAATAGGTGCCACTTAAAGGGCACAGCCAGATTTGCAGGCACTCGCCTGTCAACATGCTGTGTTGAGCAGAAGGGTTCTCAGTTTAGCTGTCCTCGGGTTTGGTCTTGTAGCTCTTAAGTTAAAGCTGCCACAGGCACTTGAAAACCAAGGCCAAACCACTCATCCCATCCCGTCTTACAGATTAGAAAATAAATATCAACTCCTTTTGAGAATGAAAACCAACTTGGGCCACAGCCAGCTTTATTCCGGGCTTTAGTCATCTGCAATATTGGTAAAAGTCTTAGTAGCATTTTTAAATTACATCAGAAAATGAAAGGCTCAAGTAATGATACAGCTTTTGTCTTTGGGGTACAGTCTGTGTTTGAGCTACGGGATCCTGCCTTGCAACTACGCTTGTACTCTAGATGGGCAACGTTGGAGAAGGATACATACTGCTTTGGGCTTCTCCCACCTTAAATTCTGCATGTGTGAAGAAGTCCCTGGCTAACACAATCTGTTACCTGCTCTGTGTGTTCACAAGGTTGGCACTGAGCAAACAGCCTTAGCTCCTTGCTTTCCAAGTGAGCTGTTTATTTTGGGTTTGTGATTTCAGTCTTGTGCCTTACGTAGAAGCATTTACCATCTCCATAGGGGTGTAATGCTGTCAGGTGTCATCTCAGTATGAATACCGTGACCGTGGCCTGCCAAAGATTGTTGGGCTGATTGGCGATGGGATCAGCAGCTTTGCTGGCAGGAGTTTGTGTAGAAGGAAGCCACCATGACATCGTATCATATCAACGGCGTGCCTGTTACCAGCGTGCTCAGTGTGAGCGTGCTTCATGAATGTGCTCTGCACTCTCAGGCTGTTACAGTTGTGGAGATCAGCTGATGATGTGCCTTGCTAAAAACCCTTGAAAGTTTTCTTTTTTCAGGCTTCAAGTTTTGTTAATCAAGCTTTTGGCCCTGTGGTGGGATCTCAGTGGTGTTGGAGACACAGGGTGTTTCTGCGTCATGGATCTCTGGCTGCTGTGTGCAATAAAAGCTGTGCTTAACTGTCAGAGGGGACTAGTGCCTGCTGTCTCGGCAGTCAGGGAGGTGATAAGAGAATAGCTATGTGACTGTAATGTCAGAAGGGAGCATAAATCTGCTAATGTAGGATTAGCTAGAGAGGAAAAAATGTACAGCCCTGTAGCTCCCAGCTGCCTAAAGATTTGCGTGTGCAGAAAAATACCAGGCGTGGGCACATGGAAGGTGGGGTAAGAATTTCCTCCAAGACTGCAAGAGCAGGGAATCTAGATCGCTTCAGTTTCCCTGTCTGGGAAGCAACTCGGGCAATTTTAGTGGTGGGAAGAAATGAGGGCATTTCAAATGTGAGAAGAGAGGTGTTTCTTCAGCAAAATCTCCCCGTTCACCTGAACAGAGACGGCAAATAACGAGCTTCTGCAGGCTGTGCTTGGCAAGAATTTTTCTTTTGAACTTCCCTGGGAGAAAGGCAGCTTTTCCTTTTTCCACAGGGAAGCAAATTTTAGGGGAAATTAGGCTCTTCCAGAAACTTTAACAATCTCAGCGCATTGCCCAGTAGACAGTGCAAGCGAAAAATGACCTTTCCTTGAAGACATCTTTGAAATCCCTGGATTTTCTCTAGATCCATCAGAGCAGACAGATTTGAATCCCCCTGTTCATAAAAAGAATTTGAAAACACAAGATAATAGCTGTTTGTAAGTCTGAGGCTTATTCCGTGTAGCAGGGAACAGAGTCCCCCAGAGCAGGAACACATGGCTCTTGAATTTGCCGTCTGGTGCCAAGCACTGGTCTGCTGACTGCCCTAAGCAGGATCCTGCTGTCATCGCTAGGGAGTAGAGGGGCTTTGGCAGGAACAGCGTGGACCCGGCAGCCAGGGCAGGATGGAGAGGAATAGTACCTCTGGAGCCCCCTGAACCCAGTCATGTTCTCTGCTAGAGTGTCTCCTGTCCCACTTCAGAGATGAAATGGGCTTTATTTAGAAATGATCAGGTTTGGAGTCAGAGCCGGGGTTTATGCATTTTGTTTATTTCAGAATGAAATTACCTAAGCTGTGTTTTGAGTCCTTTTTTTAATGTATATACATTAATTAGTTTGGGGAATGAGGGAGCAAAGTCCTGTCCCACTTGGCCTGATCCATTTTGTCAGATTTCAGGCAGAGGTTGCAGCGAGCCCAGACTGCAGTGCCGGAAACTATGGCTGCGGTGACAGCCCTGACCCAGATGCCGTGAGTGCATGACAGCAATGTCATATGCTCCCTGCCCCGATCCGGGGTGGCGAACTCTCTGGAGCAGCCCAAGGGCATTATCTCGGTGGCAAAATTAGGTCATGAAAGGAATGGAATTCTTTTTTTTTTTTTTTTTTATTTGTGGTCTTATTTTAAATCGCAAGTGACTCTAACATTCATTAAGTAATTACAGCCAATAGAACATCTAGACCTCCAGGCCGCTCTTAACCTCTGCAAACCTCTGATCGTTCTTCCTGAAGTATTGCAACCTATCATGTTGTTTTGGTTTTTGAAAATAGACCAGCTCTAGTATCTTTGCTACTGTGAAAAGGTAAAGGGAACAGTAACTCGCACTGCTCCTAAGCCTTTCTTAGTCACAGTGAGAGTTTTTGCCTCTTAATATTTTAATTCCAAAGAGTCAGGCACCTTGACATGCTTTTTTTTTTTTTCATCTACCACCTGTTTTGACCTCCACTGAAAAGCAGCAGGTCAGACATACTTACATGACCTCGCTGTGTAACAGATTTGGAAGCAGACTAGAAGAAGTGTTGTCTGTGACTGGAACGGAACAAGTAATTTTCAGGCCACCTTGTTAAGTAGCCAATGCATCGGTGTTAACTAGGTGGTAACTTACAGCTAGGGAAACTGTCCTGGGAGCTTTCAGCAATTGGGTCGGTCCCAGTTTTGCTGCTTACTCCAGAGGCCCGCTGATGTGCTGCGCTGCCTTCTGGCATTCCTCGGCTGCGGTGCTTAAGGCAGGCAGGAGTGCCTGCCGCTGCATCGCTGGCCGTACCGTTTGCAGCTCCGGGTATTCATCCATCCTCGGCCAAACAGGAATACAGCGCAAGATGGGAACTCTGCTCTGTATTTCAGCCAGGCCACTGGGCTTTGTAGACAGTCATGGCTTTCCTTCGGACAGGATAATGGAAACAGAAAATTAAATGGCTGTGATCTCAGTGCTAAAGAAAACTTACTTTCCTGCCCCATGTGTAAAGTTGAAGGTTTTTTGCACAGCTGAAGCAGTAGCATTTAGATGGTATCTTGAAACAAACAGTTGAGCATCCCGGCTTTTCCGTTATCAGCCTCCAAAGCTCCTCTGGTGCCATTGAATAACTGACTGGTTTAACATCACCCTGAAAAAAGGATAGAATTGCCCAGATGGGCAGCGGGGGTGGTGTTTATAACTGTTCCCAGCCATGAGATGGGCTTCGGTCACTTCTCCCTTTGTAAGTTCTGCTGTCAAATTTACCATCCGTGTGCCCACAGCAACCAAAGCTGCTTCAGCTTTCCCTGCAGTCAGTAGATTAAAGGAGGATTTGAACAGTGGGATCTTCTAGTACAGTAATTTAGAGATGCTTAATATTAAAGAAGAAAACACTGCGAGCAATCAAAACAATCAGTGTGCACAGTTTTCCCATAAAGATTCGGGCTTTCTGTATTCTCCTGACCTCTACCAGTTATCGGAATGATTTTCGTTTTAATTTACTAATGGTTTTAACACATGAAACAAATTATTCCTGAATTCCTTCAGCTGTTACGTAGCCTTCTGGTGCGCAAGAAGGGGTTTCGTTACTTTAAGCAAAGGTCTCTGAATGTACTTGGTACATCTGCTTTCATTGTGTCACGAATGAAGAGCCTTTAAGGATGTCGGTATGTTGTAGGTGATGCTGGAGACCTCCAGGTGCGTGTGGCACCACCGGTTTGTTTCTAGTGCTTCTGCTTTGAGAATGTTAATGCTGCATTTCAGCAGGGTCAACTTGATATTTTGCAAGGTGGGAAAGAATCCTGTTGCCCTGGGAAAGCCCACTTCATGCAGAAATTACAAGATTGCTGCAGTACAGCAACGCCCCGCATTGTTGAAAATGTTTTTTCTTGGGTAATTTTAAATAAATGGGATTTTCTTTTTTTTTTTTAAAGCAAAAGGGTAACTTGACATGCTTTTAATGGTTGGAAAAGGAAATAATTGGATTTCCTTCCAAATGCAGAGATGCATTATCCGGAGAGCAGCTCTGAGAAATAAAGATTACATTTGCTTGTTTGAAAAGGCCGGTGTTTAACTCATGTCTAACTCGGCTTTCGTTGGGGGTTTTTTGATACTAAAGTAACTGTACTTTGTTTTTCTGTTTTCTAGCAACTTCGATCTCAAGCTCGTGCACTGATAACGTTTGCTGGAATGATCCCTTACAGAACATCGGGAGACACGAATGCAAGACTGGTGCAAATGGAGGTCCTTATGAATTAGCAGAGAAGCTTTTGCTTAGGGTTGCAGCACCCTGTGCCTGTCTTTAGTACGTTCAGAGGGTGGGACCAGTATCGTTTTGTATTCTGTATTTTTGTTGATGGAAATAAATTTCTTTGATTTCTATTTGTTTTTGATATTTTCATTTTCACTGATTTTTGTGTTTTTATGTTTTTATTCATTTTATTTTACATTGGTTTATATTTAGAAAATTATTCTTAATTAGTTAATGGGCTATGCAGAGAGAGAAGTCATAGATCTGCAGTAGGGAGGTGAACGAGCAATTTTATAGCACAAGGGGAAGTGGAGAAGAAAACTTTGATTTAACGCTTGCTGAACATACAGCTTGGAAATTTTAGGGGTTTTTTGTTTTTTTTGAATGCATGTTAAATGTTGAAAATCTGTTTATGATACACCACACAGGTGACACACTGCTGTCAGTCCATAACGTCGTCTTGTGTGGCATGTGTGTTTATGCGGTGCAAATTAGCTCTGTGTGCTGCAGAGACTCCTTTACGCTTAATGAAGTTTAAACTCTTGGGTCGGTGTCTCAGATGCACGCAGCTCTGCAAATCCTGGAGCTCCGCTGAAGCTTTTGCAGGAGCAGCTGGGATTGGAAACAGGTATATTTTGGCAGGAGAGATTTTTGTGGTCAACACGTGAGTTTTTAGCCAGTTGCTTTCAAATTGATCCCATATTGAGTTCACCGGGAGAAGTAAGGAAGCTGACCAGAGAAGTCCAAGTGTGGATGCATTGGGCGTGGGTGGATATTACTCTTGGTTTAGTGGGAAACCTGAGTCCTATTGAAGCGAGCGGCATTAAAAAATGGTTAGCTTTAAATGTTTTGGGCTACAGTTAAATCAGCGTGAAAGCCGAGGGAGCATGTTATAGTATAAGCTTTCCTCTTTAATATCGCTGCCTATCTTTGAAATGAAACGGGAGGAATGTTGGTGGTTGCTCTTATTGCTCCCTGCGCACGTGTGCTTCTGCACTGCTGCTGTCTTGCCCTCACGCCGTTTGTGTTACTGGGATATGAGAACATGTGCGGTTCTGGATACGGAACAGGCAACAAAACGTGGGGGCTGATTTCAAGCTTTGCATGTTAATAGCTGTCGTGGGAGGGAATTGATCTCCACTTTGCAATGTCTAAGTTTAATGGGATAGAGGGATATTTGACTGACTTGATGACAATTTCCTAATTACTTTTTCCACCAGAAATGTTGTAGCCTAAATTTTGTCAACCTTTTGGACAGGAAGCAAAGGGATGGCTTGCCAAGCCACCCAAACCCGTGTCTCTCAGCATTAGCAAACTGGCTGCTGGGGCTCCCAGCCAACAGAGCTAGGGATTGTGTATGGCACTGAGTGGTCCTCTAGCATGTTCAAGATTGTTTCAACTGAAGGCTGAAAGAGACCTGGACAACACCCTGCAAGTCAAGGGGATTTGGTGAGTTACCAAGGAGTTATTTGGGGGCGGGGGGAATTGAATTGCCTAACAAAATGTCAACAGGTCAGTGTGGAAAGCTTTATTAGCTGTTAACGTTTCTGACACATTCATGTGGGAATGCTTCTTGGTATGTCTCAGTTGACAATTCATCTGATCCCCTAGAGAACAGGTTACCGAGAAGTAGGTGGCAGAGCAAGGCATCTTTCCTGACGCTTGCAGACAGTCCTGGTTGCACCAGGATTTGCCCCGCGTACGGTCCTGCAGGATAAACCCTGCTCCTCTGTTTTTCTTGCTGGCACTCAGCCCCTGTTCCCTGGGTTACTCCTAGCATCAAACCACCTCACGTACAGAGAGGCTGGCGAGCCTGTACCTGTCCTCGGGCAACCACTGACCTGAGCAAGAGAGGGACGGCGTCTGCCGGAGTCTGTTCGGGAAGGGTGAAGGCCACCTTCCTCGCTGTAATTCCCTCTCCCCCCTCCACCCTTCATGCGGGGACAGAAGTCCTTTGGGGCTCAGCTCTTACCGCTGCCATTTGCAGGACCTTGTTCTCCTGTCTTTTGCCCATCCCCTGCTCAGCTGAGCTATCGTGCTGCCTCACTGGCATGTTTCTGATGTCAAACGTTGAACCCAGGGACCTTTTAAAAACAGCAAGCTGCCCTTTCTCTGTCTGCCCTTTGAGGACGGCTGCAGCAGATGCTTTCTGGCGCTTCTCAGGCTTCACGGGTGTTAGTAAAAGAGAAAATTGATGGCCGCATGCAGTTGCTCCCTTTGTGCTCAGTGGTTGCGACTCCAGCCTCTGGTCCTGCCAAACCCAGGACAGGTCCCTTCTAAGCTAAGCAGAAACTGAATTATTTCATACTTTCAAAAGCCAAGAAAGTCTTTCTGTGATGGACAGACAGAGGAAATAAACCCCAGGGAGTCAAAGCCCTGAGACTAACCCTGGAAAGGTAAGACCCAGCCCTGCTTCAGACAAGATGTGAGAGGTGGTGGGTATAACAGAAGGTGCCACGGATAGTTGGAATTAAATTATTTCTTCTTGATTGCCCTGTGATTTCTTCTTCAGTCTGTGCAGGTGGTGAACGTTGCAACCCATCCGTCTTCCCGCGTTCCCGAGAGCGGCAGGTTCCAGCTCCACACCTAGGCCTGGCTTTGGCAAACCTGGCTCTCCTCTACACGACTTCAAGGGCTTTGCTGCGCTGAGGTAGATGCTGACGCACGTACTGGTGCTTTGCTGAATAAGGCACCCCAGTGGTTTTCCAGATGTCACTGTTTTCTCTCCGCCCCACGCTTATTCTGCTGGAGAGAACAACCTGGTTCTGCTCCCTCGGGTTTCTGACCAGCAGACCTGCTGCTGCTGGAGCGATGTTCGTTAACCCTTTGTACCGTCACGCTCCAGCTTTGCTAATGTGCAGGCTTACCCTTCATTTTCTAAATAGTTCATGTGCTAGAAGGGTTTTTTGGGGTGTCACTAAATTCATACCTTGTGTTTGGCACAGCCTGCTCAAAGGTGGTGTCACTAAGCACTCCCTTTACAACGGGGAGTAGTACTCGCTTTTATGGCGTGGTGCTGTCAAGGGCATAGCGAGAGCTACCTCCATTTTCCTCGTGTACAAAGGGCTTCAGTCTGCTTGGACAGCCTTGCACAGGTCGAATTGAAAACCGTGATAGTGCGCAGCAACATCTGAGCAAGTTAGTGTTTGTAGTTCGCCAGGCACAGTTTGCAGCAGAGCTGTGGATGTTCGTCTGAGCTGAATTTATTCTTAGTATAAACTGACAAATCTTCTCTAAGTCAGTGGAGCTCTGCCCCTTTATACAAGAAAAAAAGTACAGATGAATGCTGGAGATGAAATTTAGGATAATGCCATCTGCTTTTTCCTACTCCAGGACTAATCCTCAGCAATAAAGACCCTCCAGGTAGATGAGATGCACCCTGAGGGTGGCTCACTAGTTTGAGGCAAACGCAGCTCACGCTTGTGTTGCTGGAGAAGATTTGAGGAAAAAGCAAAAAGGTGTTTGCCTTGAGAGCATGTGATATTCTGTCCCGGTATGGACAGAACAGAGACACGCAGAGCCTCCAGGTCTCTTTTCCACGGTTTGCATGGCTCATCGGTAGTGGAACATCCACGAGTGCCGCGGTATCAGCGTAGCAGCTCTTAAAGCTTTACAGTCCGCACGTCCTTCGATGAATGACGTCCGAGTTGGTGTGGTCTGGATTTACAGGGGAGTTGCAGGGGAATCTAGAAATACTCATTGTAAGCTTCTGTCCAATGTTACCTGTTCCAGTAGGGGGGATAAAAAAGCTCTGCCCAGGGGTTAACCATGGGCTACTGGTAAAAACTAAACTGAGCTAATGGAAGACAACCAGCTCATGTGAGAATTAACAGGTTTTCTGCCAACAAGCAGAAAAAAACCTGCTGAAATGTGCCTCAAGGGCCCCTCCTAAACACTGTCATGGAGCTGGTGTCTGTGGGTCCTGTCTTCTCAGCTCAGTTTCTTTGGTGTTTGCAGGTTTTTTTTTTATCCCCACAACAACATTAATTCTTCTAAGTATTTTCACAGTGGTGCCTGCACTGTTACCCCAGCGTACGCTTGGCTCAGCTGGTCGTACAGTCAGGTTACTGCCTACAGCCTGCGCGATACGCTCCTACTCCTCTGCCTTTGCTTGGATTTCCCCACTGGCTGCGGGTTCTGCGTCTCGATCCTGATTTTTTGTTTTGTTTTCCAGACCCTCTGGCTGGAGCAGACCTGCTGAATGAGGTGGCTCCTCTGTTCTCCACCACGGTCTCCCACCACTGCTGCATTTGTCTAAGACAGCACTTGGACCTTGTTCCTTGCAGGAGCCGAAGGAATGGTGTTCAGAAAAAATGAATTTAATAAATTTTTTTGTTGTTGTTCTTGTTACCCTCTTAACACTTGTCTCCCCAACCTTAATAAACCCCAGCCTCTCAAGGAAGCAAGCTGTTTTCCTTCCAGCCTGGAGGAAAGAAGGGGATATTGTTCATTCCAGTTCTGTGTCCCTGGGCTGGGACAGCGCTCAAATACTGCCGCTGTTTGTGGCCCTGTACCGGCATTTTTGTCCTGTTTCTGTCTGGGCCTGAAGTTGGAAGGATGGAAATGGTGTCTGGAAAAGGACGGGAGATGATCCCTTTGTCCTCCTTGGGTAAGGTTGCCGGCAGTTGCCTGAATAACCATCTGTTTTTCTCTTCCCAGAGCTTCCTTCCCTGCAGTGCCGAGAAACTGAGTCCTGCCCCGCACGGTGGGTTTGCAGCGCTGAGCCCCTGCGTCGTTTGCGTGGCCCGTGTCACCCAGGGCGGTAGGTTCCCTCTTCCACGGGGATGGAAACAGGACAATTAAAACTTCCTTAAGGGCTGTCGGAACATAGCGCTTTGGCAAACTTTAAAAGAAGCCGTACGTAAAGCGTTGCGCCGTTCTCTGCCTAACTCGATTCAGGTTCATTTAGCAGCCAGAACAAACTAGGGGATCGGCTGGAAGCGAGGGAAAGCCCTGCAGAAGCAACTTGGCACCTCCTCACTGCGCGAGCGGAGGGGCTGGAGGGACGTGCCGCAGAGCTCTCCTCTCCTGCTCGCAGCTCCCAGCGCCGGACGGCCCCGGTATTGTTGCTGCAGCTGGTGTTGTGAATCAGGCCGACGACAAGCGCATCCTACTATCCGGCTATTTCACTACACCAGGGTTGCATCATACCACTCGCTTCGCTCTTCGCCCAGCGTCTGGAGTCCTCCTGTCTCTCCCGGAGCATCTTCAACGGCGCTGTGTTTAACAGAGACCCTCCCTGTTTAAGAGACTCCATGATTTGTGCTGGTTTGGGCAAGTTAGCGTTTTTGATGAAATAATGAGGTTCTAAAATAAAGCCGTTTCTGCTGGGCATGAGTCTGCTGCTGCATCTGTTGTTGTGAGAGGGAAGCTGGCGTCCACCTTGCAGGGGGTGTTGCACGAGGTGCCGGAGTGAGGCTTTTTCCTCGTCTCCCCCTCTCACCCTTCTCCCTGTTTGCAAGGCCGGGTGTCAGGAACGGCGGCGGCACCGCCTGTGCCGGCGCGTTTTGCGCCGCGATGCCCAGGCGTTACGAGGGCTGAGCCATGCGGCTGCAGGCAGGCGAGCGCTGCAGGCAGGGCTGCCTGTCCTCAGCTTCCCGGGTAAGCGGGTGCACGCCGGCCCGCGCGGGGCTTATGCAATTGTGGAGGGCATCTGCTCGCGCACGAACGATACGACGGGGCTGAAGCGAGTCCTCAAAAAGCAGGTTAAAATTTGTGCGAGAACGCCAAAGGCAGCCAGAGGCAGCGGGGCAGGCAGCCCCAATTTTCCATTAACTTGCAAAGCGCAGGGGGCTGAAATTCAAATGGGCTCTGGTGCTGCCCTCAAATTTTATTGCCTGCTGTCTTCGGCGATCTTATCTGTAACTGCTTTTAAGAGCGCATGTGACACCGGGCTGCCGAGGTATAAAAGACGCCCGTCCCTCCCCCTGTCCTCGCCTGCTGGTGGCTGCAGGGTGGACGCCGAGCAGCAGTGCGGCCTCAGCTTGTGTTTTGTGTGATGCGGGGAAGGCTTTAAGTGGCTTATTAAATCGGGGATGGGATTTGGGCGAGTTTTGAACCCTGGGTGCTCAGCGGTTCCCCCTCCCTGGGGCCGGGAGGGGAAGGGGGCTGTGGGACTGTGGGCATCTCTCCTTGCCCGGCACCGGAGAGCTGCCAGCTCCCAGCCCTGGGCAGTCACAGAGGGACTGTGGCTGCCACCGCTCCGTGTCCCCCAGCCTCTCCATCCCCCTTCCCAGCCCCCTGGCACCCGAGTCCCGGCAGGGGCATCCCTCCCATCCCTCGGTGCCGCACTCCCCCCTTTCCCCTGGTTTCACCATGAGATGAAGGGGCCGTTTCCCTCCCCACATCCAGCACGGCTCAGTGCCACAGGCAGCAACTCGGAGGACAGCCAAGATGATTTACGGGATCTGCCGGGTCTGGGGCAGTATCGCAGGGAAGGGCGAGGGTGCGTGGGAGTCTTGCTCCCATTTTCCATAATAAATCCCGGTGGGAACTGAATGTTCTCAGGTCGGGGCCGGAGGCAAACTCAGGGCCGTGTTTCTCTGCCGATCTGTCCTTGGGACTTAATCTCAAATCCGTTATCACCGCCCCCATCAAGCGCTGGGAGGCAGCGATACCGATTACGGCGGTTTTGGTATCCCTTCCAGCTATTTTTTTCCCCCTGACCAGCTCCGGGTGGTTCGAGCCGATTCCTTTCCCCCGTTAGCAACGGCGGTGGGTGGGTGCCGGTTGCCTCGCTCCGGTTTTGCCGGGTATAAAGCCGGCGAGCCCCTCTCTGCCCCATCCCTTGCCCGGCAGGCACCTGGGCAGGGGCAATGGCCGAGCTGCCCATCCCGGAGCTGCCCACCGCCCCGGCCCGCTGCAGCGGCCGCTTCACCATCAGCACCCTCCTGGGCATGGAGGAGAGCGGCCGGGGTCCCTACGCACCCACCGAGGGGGCCGGCTGCGACAGCACCCAGCCCACCCACCTCTCCGGCAGCACCCTCTGCACCAGGACCTTCGGCTACAACACGGTGGACGTCGTGCCCGCCTACGAGCACTACGCCAACAGCAAGGGGGTGGGCGATGCCGGGAAGGGCAGGCCCTCGCTGGCGGACTTGCACTCCATCCTCAAGGTAAGGTGGGGTTCGGCTGTGCCGCTGGCATCTCCGGCATCCCCATGCCATGCCGCTGGCATCTCCGGCATCCCCTGGCCGTGCCACTGGTCCCCGTGACGTGTCCATGATGTGGCACTTTGTCTCCTGCTTCTTGGCGCCGTAACTGGTGCCGTGCCGATGTGCACATCCCCGGGAAGGCCCCAGGAGAAGCCGGAGGGATAACCCAGCTGTTTCCAGCTGTGCGCTCAGCCAGAGCTCACCCCGTGGGGACGGCTGGCTGCCTTCAGCGCTGCCCGCCCTCACCTGCCTTCCCCTTGTCCCCGCAGCCCGACCCGGGCCGCCTCTGCACGCCGGTGTCCGACCCGCAGCGGAGCAATGGCCTGCCGGAGGCCGGGCTGGAGGAGGCAGCGGGGGAGCCGGGCAGAGCCCCCGCGCCGGAGCCCGTCCGCTTCGGATGGGTGAAGGGTGTGATGGTGAGTGCGACTCGTCCCACGGGGAGCATCCTCCTCCCCTCCCGCCCCCTCCAAGCATTTGCCCCTCATCGTTGCATTTTTCCCAATATATCTGTTTTTCACAAGCATCTGCGCTCGGAACAATTCCCTGCCCTCCTCGGCGGGTTGCTTTTAGCTCGGAGGAGCAGGAGAGCCGGCGGGGCCCCGGCCGTCTCCAGGTGCCTCCATGCTGAGGGCCGGTCCCCCTCTCTGTCCCCCCAGATTCGCTGCATGCTGAACATCTGGGGAGTCATCCTCTACTTGCGCTTGCCCTGGATCACCGCCCAGGCAGGAATCGGTGGGTGCCGCGGCACATCGCGGGCAGGACGGCGGCACCGGTGGCTCGAAACACTTGCAGGGGGGGGATGGATGCCGGCAGCATCGAGCGTGGGGCGATGCGGGGGGGGGATGCAGGAACGAAGTGGTGCCTTCTCCCTGCAGCCCTAACGTGGCTCATCATCCTGATGTCCGTGACGGTGACCACCATCACCGGCTTGTCCATCTCTGCCATATCCACCAACGGCAAAGTGAAGTCAGGTAGCCTGACCGACCCCTCCCGGCACGGCCTCTGGCCACCCCGGGGGGTCTCCTCCACCCTGGGGCTGCCCTATGGATGTGAACTCCCGGCACGGGCTGCGGGGTGCAGGGGGGCCCCCGAAAACATGCCCGGGAGAGGAGGGGGAGGCAGCTAACGCCACGGGGTGTTCCCGCCGCCTCAGGGGGCACCTACTTCCTCATCTCGCGGAGCCTCGGGCCGGAGCTGGGCGGCTCCATCGGGCTGATCTTTGCCTTCGCGAACGCGGTGGCCGTGGCCATGCACACGGTGGGCTTCGCCGAAACTGTCCGGGACCTGCTGCAGGTAAGAAAGTGGCTCTGTGTGTCCTCTGGGTCCCGTCCCCTCCGCCTCCTCCATTCCCACCTCCTCCATCCCCACAAGCTGCATTATCAATTATCAACATTTGTGTTAACGTTGGGCCGCTGATAATCAACCACCGGCTGCTAAAACTCGCGGCAACCCCGGTGGTTTGGTAAGGGAAAGGGTTATTTCTGCGTCGTGGATGGTTCCCCCTCCCCAGGAGCACAACTCCCTCATCGTGGACCCCACCAACGACATCCGCATCATCGGGGTCGTCACCGTGACGGTGCTGCTGGGCATCTCCCTGGCCGGCATGGAGTGGGAGGCCAAGGTAACGCTCGCTTCTTCCGCTCACCTTATTCCCTTGGGCTGATAAGAGCCGTCCCCGCTGCCCACCGGGCATCCGAGGAGCGGAGGATGCCCGTAGCTCCCTGAAAACAGGCGAGGGTTTCTCCTAATGAATTTTTCACCCTCTCGGTGCCCAAACCCCGACCCCTCAGCTGGCTCTTTCTGGTCTGGCAGGCACAGATACTGTTTTTCCTGGTCATCTTGGTTTCCTTCATAAATTACCTGGTGGGGACGGTGATCCCGGCCACCGCCGAGAAGCAAGCAAAGGGCTTCTTCAGCTACCGAGGTGGGTCCACCACGGGTTTGGGGTTACGCTCAACAGGTCCAAGCGCATCGCTGGAGCCCAGCTCTTTGCTGCTGTTGGGGGAGAAGTTTGCTATGGGAAGGTGCTCCTTGCCGAGAGACGTCATTAAAAGCGCGGTGTCTTCCTCCCGTGGGTTACCTACCCTCAGCGGTGTGCCTCCATCCAGCGCTGAGATGCTTCAGCCAGGAGAAAGGCGGTTGGGAGGCCCCAAATGCTTCTCCTCTGCTTCCTCCCCAGCCGACATCTTTGCCCAGAACTTTGTGCCCAGCTGGCGCGGACCCGAGGGCTCCTTCTTCGGCTTGTTTTCCATTTTCTTCCCGTCAGCAACCGGTATCCTGGCTGGGGCCAACATTTCGGGTGACCTGAAGGTGGGTTTTGACCGTTGCTGCCTGAGCCGGTGTTTCTCAGGGCTCGAACTGTGTTTTCCCAGGCCTTTGGGTTTGATCCAGCTTTTAGACCCTATTTTATTTCTTCTGGAAACTTTGGGGAAGGCTCAGCCAGGAGATGCTCTGCGGCTTCGTGTCGCAACGCATTAAAATTCCTCTTGTATAGCAGCCACAACTAAAACGCCGTTTTAGCGGTGCTGCTGGAAAGCTGTCTTACATCTCTCTGCGACTCCCTTGGGCAGGATCCTGCCGTGGCCATCCCCAAGGGCACCTTGATGGCCATCTTCTGGACCACCGTGTCTTACCTGGTGCTTTCTGCTACGATCGGTAAGCGGCACGTCCTCGGGTGAGCTGGGTGGGACCCCACTCCCTGAAACGGGTGGCCTGGGAGGATGCAGGTGGTGGGAGCCGGGAGCAAGCCGTGGACGCCGGCACCGATACCCCGGGGCGAGTGCCGCAGGTGCCAGACCTCATTCCTGCCCCCATGGCGAGGGCAAAGTCCTACTGGGTGGGCAACGCAGCTCAGGGCATTGCTCCTAGCCGTCGTGCAGTGGGGCAGCCCCATGGCAGGGACTTGGGGGATGTCGCAGGCAACGGGACGTGGGGCTGGGTCACGTGAAACCGCGGAGAGATGCCGGCCCTGCTCCGGCCCTGCCGGGGGGCTGCCGGGATGGCGTGCGTGCAGGAGGTGAGCGGGCACTGAGCGGGCGCTGCGTGTCCCCCCCAGGCGCCTGCGTGGTCCGGGACGCCTCGGGCAGCCTGAACGACAGCGTGGCGGTGGGCTCGCCGGGCTGCGAGGGACTGGCCTGCAGCTTCGGCTGGAACTTCACCGCCTGCGCCCAGCGGCAGAGCTGCCGATACGGGCTCAGCAACTACTACCAGGTGCTGCTCGGGGCCGTCGCCCACCCCGGTCCCTGCTCCTGGCCGGGTCTGTGCTGCAAGGGATGGGTTTCCCGGGGCAGCCCCATGCCCAGCATCTCCCCAGCATCTTGGGATGCACCCATGCCGTTAAAGCACCCACGTAACGGGGATGCACCGGGGAGCGCGTCTCCCTCGGGCTTTTGGACATGGCTGGACTTTGCCGCCTGGATAATGTTGATGGAAAAGCACTGCGGGCAGGAGGATGGGGCCTGGGAGCTGGAAATCCCTTCAGGCCAGGGCGGAGGTTGGTGCGCTGGGGCTGCCGGGGTTCCTGACCGCCTGGTTTTCGGGCAGAGCATGAGCATGGTGTCCGGATTCGGCCCCCTCATCACAGCGGGGATCTTTGGCGCTACCCTCTCCTCGGCACTGGCCTGCCTCGTCTCAGCCCCCAAAGTCTTCCAGGTGAGGGGTTGGTGTGTCCGCGTCCCCCAGCTCCTGTCCCCGAGCCCGGCAGCGGGAGCGGGTGATGCTCCTGGGAGCGGGCGGTGCTCCTGGGTGCGCGCTCTGCACTGTGGGGCTCTGTGGCCATGAGCAGCCCCGGGGCGAGGAGGATGCTGCCGTCAGCAAAGGCACGAGGCCAGTCTGGCCCCTGCTCTTACGGGTGCAAGAGCCAGCACGGCGCTGCCATCCCATGTCCCCGGCAAAGCCCACCATCCCCAACGTGTCTCTCCCTGCAGTGTCTCTGCAGGGACCAGCTCTACCCCCTCATAGGCTTCTTCGGGAAGGGCTACGGGAGGAACAGCGAGCCCATCCGCGGCTACATGCTCACCTACGTCATTGCCATCGGCTTCATCCTCATCGGTAGGTGCTTGCCGCCCCGGCACCCTCCTGGTGCCCGCCGCCAGCCAGGTGACTCGGTCCCCACCACTGACAGCTCGCTCTCCTCCTCCCCGCAGCTGAGCTCAACGCCATCGCCCCCATCATCTCCAACTTCTTCCTCTGCTCCTACGCCCTCATCAACTTCAGCTGCTTCCACGCCTCCATCACCAACTCCCCAGGTGGGCTGTGCCGCGCCGTGCTGTGCCGCGCCGTGCTGTGCCGTGCCGTGCTGTGCCGTGCCGTGCCGTGTGGCAGGCGACTCCCCGTCCCGGCACCGGCTCCCCATCCCGGCACCGGCTCCCCGTCCCGGCAGCGGCCGCTGTGTGTGTTTGCGTGCAGGCTGGCGACCCTCCTTTCAGTATTACAGCAAGTGGGCCGCGCTCTTCGGGGCCACCATCTCAGTGGTGATCATGTTCCTGCTGACCTGGTGGGCGGCCCTCATTGCCTTTGGCATCGTCATCTTCCTCCTGGGATACGTCCTCTACAAAAAGCCGGGTGCGTGGCGGTAACCCGGCACCGGCAATGCCCCAGGGGGTGTCTGGCCCCGTTGCTAATCCATCTTCCCCACATAGACGTCAACTGGGGCTCCTCCATGCAAGCCAGCTCGTACAACATGGCCCTCAGCTACTCGGTGGGGCTGAGCGAAGTGGACGAGCACATCAAGAACTACAGGCAAGGGCGGCTCGGCGCGGTGCTGGGCACGGAGGGAGCGGAATGCAGAGCCAGCTGCCGCCGGCAAACCCAGGATGGCTTCATGCCCATGGCCACATCCTCACCGCCATCCTCAGTAACTGGGAGCCCCGGCAAAATGTGGTTGTCTCCCAAATCCCACGTCTTTGCCGTGTGGGCAGAGGTGGAAAGCACGGCGGTGTTGGGTTTGTGTAGCGGGGGAACCCAACGCAAGGGCAAACCTTGCCTTCCCCGTACCAGGCAGACACAGATGCGTTGGTCTCATCTGATATAAAAAGAGCAAAAAGCGAGGCTGGACCCTCAGCCACATGATTTTGTCTCATCCTAAAGGTGTTCCCTATAGTTGCCGCTGGCCAGGCATGGGAGAAGAGACGCGGCTCGTTCCGGAGAGGCTCGGTGCCTCCGAAGTACCAGCCTGTGCCCCCTCTTCTCTCCCGCCTGCAGACCGCAGTGCCTGGTGCTGACCGGCCCTCCCAATTTCCGCCCGGCCCTGGTGGACTTCGTGGGGACGTTCACCAAGAACCTCAGCCTGATGCTCTGCGGCAACGTGCTGATCGTGAGTCACCTGCAAAAGCCGGCTGGTTCCTTGTCCTGGGGGCTCCGGCCACCCGTGGGCGGTGGGCTGGGAAATCCAGATGTGTCCTGGTGGGCTCACGGGGTGGGGATCGAAACATGCCCATTTACGTGCCACCGGATGATGAAATGTTTCATCTGGAAGCCTCTCCAGCTTGTTAAGTAATATTGATGAAGCACCGAGATGTCCCTGTGGGCTAACGGCTTCCCCTTGCCAATTAATTGCCAAAGCAAAGATGTGGTAGGACGGGGCAGCTGCTCAGAGGACAGGGGTGGTCCTGCAGCCCTGAAGCCTCAAGAGCAAGTGGGGACGTGCGGTGCAGCAAACGCCAGCTCATCCGCAGCCGTGGCACCGCGCGTGTTGGCTGTTGGCTCCCAAAATTCGCCGGTTTTCTTGCTGTGATTGCAACCTCCCATGTGTGCCGTGGTTACATCCAGGTCTTGCCAACAATTTGGGAAGAGAGGAGCTGGAGGTCCTTGGTGGCAAGACCACCAGCTGGAAGGGCTGCCTGTGCCTGAGCCCCTGCTCCTGCTCCCCACAGGGACCGTGGAAGCAGAAGATGCCGGAGTCCCGGCTGACAGCAGACGGCCACACCAAGTGGCTTATGAAGAGGAAGATCAAGGCTTTCTACGTGGATGTGGTGGCTGAGGATCTGAGAAGCGGCGTCCAAATGCTCATTCAGGTACAGCCATCCTTGGCCATCGACCGTCAAGGTCCCTGCTCTTCCATCACGGCTCGGGGGGCTCTGACCCCACTCCCCGACCTCCGAGCACCCCCCTTTGCATCGCTCCCCTGCGGACTGACACTGCCCGTGTCCGTCTGTCCCTGCAGAGGGGTCTTATGGGGACATCTATCCCTAGGCTGCCGGCCTTGGGAAGATGAGACCCAACATCCTGGTGCTGGGCTACAAGAGGAACTGGCAGACGGCGTCCCCGCAGAGCCTGGAGGACTACGTGGGCATCCTGCAGTACGGCCACGCCGGCTCCTCCGCCCCCCAGGGACGCCGGCACCCGGCGGTGGCCCCCTGGTTGGGTGCGGGGACGCTGCGGCCACGTGCGCAGGGTCCGGCCGGGCTGGCAGTGCCGCCCGACACGAGCCGGCCACCGTTAATTGCCTTCTCCTCCCTCCTTCCAGCGACGCCTTCGATTTCAAGTACGGCGTGTGCTTAATGCGAATGAAGGAAGGGCTGAACGTTTCCCGAGTGATGCAGGCTCACGGTAAGCGGTTTGGGGCAGCCGGGGACGCTCAGAGACGTGCCGGAGCTGGAGGACGTGCCAGCCAGCACCGTGTCCCCGGCGAAGGTCACAGTCCTGGGGGACGTCACTCCCGGGCTGGGACAGAAGGAGATGGGGACAGCGGGGTGCTGCCCGTGCTCTTCTCCCCCTCCCCAGTTAACCCCACGTTCGAGGCAGCGGAGCACCCCGAGGAGAACGGCACCGGCGCAGAGCAGCCCCGGGCACAGGTTGGTCCTGGCTCGGAGCTGCCCGGAGCATCCCCGGCTCCGAGGATTATTTTCGGGGAGCCAGGTTTGCAGGCAGGGGCGTGGGTTTCGAGCAGCGATGGGGCGCAGGGCTGGGACCAGGAGGCAGCGGTGCCTTTAATCCGCAGCCGGCGGTGACCCTCGCCGACGCCGGGACCCTCTTGTCCCGGCAGCGGACCCCGCCGCCTTGGCTGGCGAGCAGCAGGCGAGCACCGTCTTCCAGAGCGAGCAGGGCAAGAAGACCATCGACATTTACTGGCTCTTTGACGACGGAGGTAACCTTCACCTTTGGCTGCTGCGGCTCTTCGCCGTCCGTCTGTCCGGCTAACGCGAACCCAGCAGCTCCATCGCGGTGCCCGGGAGGGCTCGGTCCTTGCCGAACGGTGCCAGGGCATCCCTGGCATCAAGAAAGTGCTGGCGAGCCCGCGGGGTCGCCGCCGCCGCGTCTCCCATCGAGCGTTTTGGGGACAGGTCTCACGCTGCTCATCCCCTACCTCCTGGGGCGCAAGAAGCGGTGGGGAAAGTGCAAAATCCGGGTGTTCGTCGGCGGGCAGATCAACAGGATGGACGAGGAGAGGAAGGCGTAAGTGCCGGCAGCCGCTTGCGCCCCGCAGCCCCTCTTAGCCCCGCGGCCACCGCCGCTGTCCCCACGGTTGGGTGGCAGGAGCTGCTTCCCCCCCAGGAGCTCCCCCCAGGCTTTGCCGTAACGGGATCTGTGGGTTCCCCGACCTGGCTGCTTTGCCTCGCCTCTCCGAAAATCAATGTGATTGCGGAGTGGGAAAAACCCAAGCGCAAACCGAGGACGGCGGCAGGGGTTTCTGCCGGAGCCGCCGTGCCCTCCAAATTTTTGGAAAATGTGTCCTTTTCCCTCCGGTAGGATCGTCTCTCTGCTGAGCAAGTTCCGCCTCGGCTTCCACGAGGTCCACATCCTCCCCGACATCAACCAGAAACCCCGGCCAGAGCAGTAACCGCCCCCCTCCTTCTCCTGCCCCCCCCCCAGCGCCCCCAAACCAGCCCGGACCCCCTTCCCCGGCACCGTCTGCTTGTCTTGCAGCATCAAGAGGTTCGACGACCTGATTGCTCCCTTCAGGCTGAACGACGGCTTCAAAGACGAGGCCGTGGTGAACGAGATGAGGCAGGGCTGTCCCTGGAAGATTTCTGACGAGGAGGTTGATAAAAACAGAGCCAAGGTAGCGCCGAGGCAGGGGGGGCTCCCGCAAAGGCTCTCCTGCTTTTGAGACAAAATTCAGTCTTTTTGGAAACAATTATTTTGCGTTTGTCAACCCTCTTTGCTCCGCAGTCGCTCCGACAAGTGAGGCTGAACGAGATTTTGCTGGATTACTCGCAGGACGCGGCGCTCGTAGCCATGTAGGTGCCAGCAACGCCCTCGCGCCTGTTTCTTGCCCCATGGAAACTGTCCCTCTGGATGTTCGTGTCCGTCCGTCCCCCCCTCCGCCCCGCACGGGGAGATCCTGGACAGACACCCCACCGCTGCGGTGGGACGGTGCCGCACCGCGGGGAAAAGCCCTTGGAAGGCACCGAGGGGTCCGGCCCGGGTCCGATCGGGGTGGGAGGACGTGGTGTTGCCCCTTTTTAGGGTAATAACCTGCAAATTAGCAGCGGATTGAGAGAGGGGCTAAGGACGGAGCTTGGCTCGGCGGGGCGGCTGGAGGGGGCCGCGCCGGCCGTGCCTCACCCGGCCCCTCGCTGCCGCCGCAGCACGCTGCCCGTCGGCAGGAAGGGTCGCTGCCCCAGCTCCCTCTACATGGCCTGGCTCGAGACCCTCTCGCAGGACCTGAGACCCCCCGTCATCCTCACCCGAGGAAACCAAGAGAACGTGCTGACCTTTTACTGCCAATAAAACCTCCTGGATCCCTGCCGACTCGGGATGTGAATGTTTCAGGCCGGTTTTGATCTCGGCGCGCGCTCACCCAGGGGAGCAGCGAAGGCACGTGGTCGCCGGCTCTCGGGAAATGCCCGCCGCGCGCAGCTGCCCCCCTCTTACAAAGACTCGTTTTGCCGATCTCAGTCTTTGTAGGTTGTATATAGACAGAAAATAACGCAGGCTCCGTAGCGCAGGCATTGCCCGGCCCTGGGTTTAGCCGGAGCCATGCAGGTGAGGTGCGGGGTCCCATCCCGAGAGCAGCAAGGGGATAGTGGGACCCCTGCGCCTGCTCCCCCAGGAGAGCCCGAGCGGTGCGCAGGGACTGACCCACGGCCCCGGCAAAGCCACCGTCCCAGGGTGAGGACCGGCCCAGGGGGACGGGAGCGGGTCAGCACCAAGCCCAGGGCCTGCGGGGACCCTGCACGTCCGCTCGGGGACGGGGACTCCCGGCCTCGAAACAGGCTGAGCCCGTCCCCGACAGCCGAGCAGCAGCGAGATGTCATCTCGGGCTGCGGTGCCTGGCTGCAGGCGTGGGTCCACCTCCTCAAGGAGACAGAATTAACCACCAGAACCAGGACATTTCCTGGTGCAGATGGCTCCGGGCGGGAGAAACCTGCCCCGCGCGAGGCAAGAGCAAGGCTCGTTTCCAAAAGCACAGCCCAGGGCCCCTTGTCGCGCTGCAGGAGAAACACACAACTTCGTTCACCTCGATCGTTACAGAATTTACTGATAATCACCACCAGGATTAGAAGTGTCAGTAGAAAAATAAAATTTACAGAGTTTTCTCTATCATACAAAGATTTGTTCACGACAGCCGCAACCGTTAGCGAGATAGGAAGTCGGGCGGTATCTAAACCAGCCCGGCACAGAGGACGTTCGCACACAGAAAGCAGGGCCACGAGTCTCAGCTCGAGCAGCGATGTTTCTCCAGGGCAGGCGGCTTCTCTGCAAGGTGTTTCCTTGATCAACGCTGCTGGCTGGGCTCCCTGGCCAGGAGTTCACAGCACCGCCCAGCCCGGGACACCTCAGCGGTGACATTTTTGTAAGCTCTTTACAGCTTTTGGCAAGTTTGACTGAGCAAAGTCTACCGACGCCGGCTGAAAACTGACGGGATTCCTCTGCGCGCCTCACTCGGGGTAAGGAACACAAAGGGAAGACCAAAGCGATGCAGGGAGAGGGGAGGAAACTGCCGGCAGTGACCGATCCGGCGCATCGGACTCAAGACTACTCCTCCTTCCCCTTTGGATCTGGTTTTACCAGAGAGGGAGGTCGGGAAGGCAGCCAGGGGAGCTGAGGATGTGCTCTGCGAGTACCAAGGCGACAGAAAGAACTCGCCCCCAGCGCTAATACCTGTCAAGACAAGTCAGCAGCTGATCGTTCACCTTTTAGGCAAGAATTCCCTGAAAATTTCAGGGCGCCTGGGCACAGAGAGGCACCACCGGCTCCAACCGCTCCCCTTCCAAACAGTGGCCGAGCTGCCAACTCTTCAAGTAAAGCAGACCCTCCCTCAAAACAGACTTTGGGAGATCACAATGGGTAGAAAACAGGAGGTTTTCAGCTCGCCCAGCACCGAGTGATTTTACCGAGCAATTTTTTTTTTTTTTTTTCATTTGTTCTGAGCTCTTAACAGCCGGATTTGTGCCCTGCGTGCCTCAGCCCCGTTACTGCAGAGGAACCAGCCTCGTGCCGTAGCCCACTGACAAAGCGCTTTCCCAGTTGCAATCAGTTCAGTCCTCGCTACTGAGGGATGCCCGGCACCGGGGCGAGGGGAGCACAGCGGGTGCCCGGGTCACTGGTTTCTAGCGTCACCTGAAAGGTAAGGCCAGACCTGCTCAGTCTGAGAGACTTTTAATCCATTCAGGAAAACGCAGGATCATTCACGTGAATTAAACCAGGCACTCCGGACACGTGCCGTGTATGCAGCCGTTTGAAATAAGAAGTGGGAAGGGGGAAAGACATCTAGAGAGATCATTATTCCTGCTTTTTCACTGGGGGCAGAAGCGAAGAGGGAAGGAGAGGCCCAGCCTTCCCCCGGGGGATGCCGCGGTAGGGAGGCTGGCTCTCTACAAGCAGCACAGCACACGGGGCACTCCGAAGAGCCAGGGTTTAGTAGACGTTATACCGCTTGGACCTCACCCACCTAAGGAGAACGATTCACATTAAAGCCTTTCCTAAAATGCACAGCTTTATTCCCAGAATTAACATGGGCTAAAATTTAGAATAATCATCTCGGTAAGTAGCTCCTGAAAAACACCTCTCGCCGTCAGCTGTCAACAGACCGCTCCGGAGAAGTTAGTATATAGAGAGAAATTCTTTTTCGTGATAAACACAGTGCGCTGTTGAGGGTTGTTTCAGCACAGAGGACATGGGGTTCAGGGCGGATAACGGGCCTTAGGAAATGCTGCAGGTACAAAAGGCGAGCTGGTTTGGAAACCAAAGGAGTTCAGCAAAAACCCAGATGGGACGCGTGTCCTGGCGGGCTGGACGCAGACGGTGCCTTCCCTCGGCAGCCCACGCAAATGTCAGCAAGGACCACAGCAAAGCCACGGGGCCGGCTACACCGCCCAGCCACATCCTTGGGATTCAACCTCGGCTTCCCCAGGGGCCCCAAAAAACCAACCCCCAGAAAGCGCCCAGCTAGCTACCCGAGAGCCCCCAGCCGCGTGGCATGCCTCCGGGCAAAAGGGCAGATCTAAGAGTTAGTTAAAAATCACTTAAACCAAAACAAACTAAAACAATTCATTAGGAGAGACCGCGCTGCCTGCCGGTAAGGGTTGGTTTGGGGCTGTGTTCACACGGCTTGTCCCTGACGGACATGGGAATCGCCCAGGCTCCTCCCGGCACCCTCGCAGGCATCCCGCCCATCGGCACGCTGCGGGCTGGATGCCGAAAACGCAGCGCGCTCCCCGCCTCCGCACCCGGGAAGCCCCAGGTCACGACAACCCGGCGCCGGCCGTGCAGTTCTCACCAGCGCAGTCACCGAAGCAGCAGCGCGCTGAGCTTTCTATTAGCTGGCCAGCGATGTTTACATATCAGTGAAGACGCCCAATTCCGCCACGCCAATGTAAACATGATCAGCAAGGAAAAGGAGAAGGGAGAAGTTTAAAAATACGAGTCTACTTCAGAGTTTGAGAAGCAACTGCACGCTCACACACGCGCCCTGGGATTGCTAGCATGGGCAGTAGGGCCTAGTGCCCGTTCAGCCGTGCTTTGCCTCTCGGGCCAAAGGTACGCAGTGCCAGAAGAGCTTCACCATAATAAAATTCACAAGAATAGCGATCCTTTTTACGCCGGTTATTTCCCCTGCCGCAGCATTCATAGCCACAGCTCTCGGCCCCAAATTTGCACTTTCATCTGTCTAAAATGATTTTTCCTTTCGCTGCTCCCAAATTCACTATGACGAAGCCCTGGTATTAGGAAGTTGGGGCGAGGAAGAAAACAAATTCATTTTCTCATTTAAAAAATTCACATTAAAAGAGCTTCAGGTTCACTGCAAATAAAGCAGCAAGAGGTCAAAGCATTAAGCGAGCTCTGAAGACATCACATCACTCTCTAGTACTACTTCTACCCCAGAACAGCCGGTGTCACTTCTTAGTTAGGTCCTGTTGCTACAATTCATCACTGGTAAAAGGTATGTGGGCCTCCTCCTCCGGAAGCCATTTTCCTATCCTCCAGAGAAATAAAGTTTCACTTGGCACTTAATGTTACCAAAAAGTAACAAAATTCAGAATTTTTAGCTTAATTTCAAGCCACGCTGGAGGCAGGAGCAGGCCTTCGCGTATCCTTTAACCAGTAGGGAAAGCACACACCGAGGCACGCCTCGAGTTGCGCTGCCTCGTGATTTGTTTCAGAGACGGCGCAGGCGGCAGATCCTTGGCTCTTCCTTCGATGCGTGATCTCTAGCGTCTGAAGAAGAGCTAGAGAGTGGCTAAAATCCGTAGAAACGAAACCACTACCACGCAGAATGTCTGGCCCACTCCTAAAATGAGGGCTTCAAAGGGAATCATTTTTTTCCCCGCAGCTCTGTAAACTCCAGCAATGGCAGCACCTGTGGAGAGGGGAAAAAAGCCGTAACACGAATGCGTGACAGCGCACGTGAGACACACGCTGTTGCACCACAGGGACGAAGGGGGAAGTCTCAAGAGGATGTGAGACTGGGGCAGAGAACAGGGGGGTCTGCAGGAGAGGGCCCTGAACCCCTGCGCGCCGCCTGGCAGAAATGCCGGACTGGGTTTACCGTGACAAACCTCAGCCAGTAACCAACGCGTGCTGGTGGCAACGGGTAAATTGGTGGTGAAACTCTGCTGAGGCCTCCAGAAGGGTGCGGAGGATGGGGCGGTTTTGGACGTACTCTCGCCACAAGATCCTCTCCACCGCAGCCCACGAGCCGCAAATATTACCCAGTTCTGGGCACAGACACCAAACCTGTAAGTGGTTTTTCTCCGAGGGCTCAGAAGCCCGAAAGCCTGCCTGGCTCTGCACCTGATGGGCACGTTTGGTACCCCCGACAAAGGGCTCGACAGGTCGGATGGCCCAATTCTTTCAAACACGGGGCAAGGGGGAAATATAGCCAAAACATTAATCTCCTCTCTACCCCGGGGAATGCCGCGGTTCGGCACACTCCCAAAGGCAACTCTGATCGCTAGAGCCACCCGGTCGATGTTTTCGAGCATCTACCGTACTTGTTAGGATGCCGGCGGTAATGGGTCCCACGATGCCCATCAGCAGGAGGCTCACGGACATGAACCTGCCGTACTTGTGATGCCTGAGCGTGAAGAGCGCTAGCAAAGCTGCCGGGACGTGGAAGGAGAGGGAGGAGACGAGGGCCCACAGGAAGACGCCATACCACATCTCTGTGGAGAGAAGGGCCGTGAGGGAGGCTCGGGGCCCGCCAGGCCCCCGGCGGAGGCGGCGGGAGGGCCCCGTTCCGAGCAGGCCCCGCAGCGGGGAGGGTACCTGGGAAGGTGGAGAGCGGGCTGGAGTAGGTGGTGGTGCCGTTGCCCACGCGGGGCACCAGGCGGAGACTGAGGATCTGCTGCAGGAGCCCCCCGCCGCCGCCCGGCTCGCCGCCCTCCATCCCCTCACCGGCCCCGCCGCCGCCGCCATCCGCCGGCTCCTCTTCCGCCCGCCCCCTTCCGCCCGCTCCAGCCAATGGAAAGCGCCGCGCGGTGACAGGCAGGCCTCCTCGCCAACCGCCGCCCGCCAGGGAGCGTCCGGGCAGCCGGGCCCCGTCCCCACCCTCGCGCTGCCATGGGAACGGCTGTCGGCCGCAAAGAATGCCGGGAGCTCCCTCACAACGGAAGCCTCCCTCGGCGCGGCGGGGCGGTGCTATTGGCCGGGACTGGAAGGACGCTCTAGCCCACTAGCTGCCCTCTCGTCGCTGCTCCCTGTGCTCGGCGCCGCCTTGGAGGCGCAGCCACCTCCCACCCCGCCAGGGGGCGCCCGGGGCCGGCGGCGACGCTCTGGGCGGCGTGAGGAAGCGGCGGCGGGCGTGAGGCGGCGGCGGCGGCGCGGCGGCGGGGCCGGCACCATGTCGGACTCGGAGGAGTACTCGTCGGCCGAGGACGAGGACTACGTGCCCTCAGGTGAGCGGTGGCGGGCCCCGCGGGGGGGGGGGGACGACACACGGTGGCGGCGGTCCCGGTGCTCACCGGCTGTGCTTGCAGGTGCGGAGTATAGCGAGGACGACGTGAGCGAGCTGGTGCGGGAGGAACCGGCGGACAGTCCGCGGCCGCCCCGCGGCAGGAGGAGCCCCCGCCGCCCCGCCAGCAGGTACGGCCGCGGGCGGAGCCGCCCCCCGGTTCCGCACAGACGCGGTATCCCGAGTGGGAGAATCCGCGTTAGCTCTGCCCGGCCCGGCTGGGAGCCGCCTCCGCCGGTGCTCGTTCCGCCGGGCGCAGCGCTGAGGGGCTGAGGAACGAGAAACGCTTTTCTTCGTTCCGGTTTAGCGTCAGAGGCAGAGATCCTCGGGCTTGAAAGAGCCCCCCCCAGGAGCTAGTTATTTCCCTCCTCATGAGCCTTTTTAAGTGCAAAGCACTTCTAGATGGGAGGAAAAAACCCTCCATATGCAGTTTATTTCAGGTTGGTTCCTGTCCAGCCCAAGTTCTCCTCCCCTCGTGGCTCCTGCAATATCCCAGAGTCCATGATATACTTACAGATACAGGCACACATGGGCCAGCCCACTTTAGGGGGACTGCCTGCTTCCGTCTCGCTGTGTTTTCTGAACAGCATCATCTTTTAATTAAGTAGCTTCACCCCCAAGATTAGGGGAAACCTCCCAGGTAGAACGTCTTGGCGAGAATATGAAATATCACGTTGCTTCACCCATGCTTACAGTTTAGCTCTGGAATAGTGTTGCAGCACCTCAGTATACTAATTTTTTGGCATCTGCTTCCAGGAAGAGGAAGAAAGGAGGTCTCTTGCTAGAGCCAGATGAGAAAGAGGAAGAAAAGGCTCAGGAGAATGAAGAGGAGGAAGAGGAAGTGGATAATGTAGAGCAGGTGGAAAGAAACAGAGAAGAAGAAGAAAAAAAGAAAGAAGATGCTCTTTGGGCCAGTTTCCTTAGCGATGTGGGACAGAAACCCAAAGCAGTGGCTGCCACGCAAGTGACACAAGCTAAGAAGGTAACGGGGGCCTGGGCCTTCGTCCAGGGAGTGTGGGAAGGGCCTGAAGCTTTAGAGCACACAGCACTGGTTCTAGCTGGTACCAGATGTCAGTCAGAGCTGGGAAGAGGCTGGGTTTCCCCCTGCCCCATCATGGGGCAAACTGTAAGCTGCTGGTTTCCTTCCAACTGGGGAGGTCTGTGATCTGGCCGTGCTGTTTTTGGAGCTGCTTGTCAGCACCTCGAAGTGTCCCACGGAGCCCTGTTGGCTTCTCTTCCTGGTCCTGGATTCTCCTTGTGACGTAGGAGCAGCACAATGAGCTTCGGTCTGAGCTGTGCTTGTGGGCACAGCTCTCCCCTGAGGCTTGTGCCTTTCCTGATGCTCAGAAAAAAAAAGGGAGGCTCTGTGTGTGTGTGTGAGCAGGGAAACAGGAGAGACCTGTGCTGACATCTGCGTGCCTTGCCCTTCATCCTCGTACAGTGAGGGGGTCTGGAAGATGCCGCGTGTTGGGATGGACATTTGTAACAAGAATGAATCTAGCTTTCTCTAGTTTCCTTTATAAGCCCCATTAACGTGCTCTCGCTCTCTGTCTGCAGAGGTTTTCTGTAGAGAGAATTCTGTGTGTAATCAGCTATTTTACAGGATTTGTTCTTAATAAAACCAAATGCATGTATTTGCCTTGCAAAGCCTTTCACACTGAACGTGGTAGAAGGGAAGAAGGTACCAAAACTGACCCTCTCTTGCTAGAATTGTCTTTTTTTTTTGTTGTTGTTCTTTTATTTTTTTTTGAGTGGTCAGCCAAAAAAGTATTTTGTAACAAAAGTCTGGACTCTTGACTCAGTGATGTCTGGTGAGTACAGTTCTCCTCGCTGTGTGAAGCTTCTTTCTACGACTGTTGGAAGGTTGCAGAACAAGTCTAGTTGTATAATCTTTGCTTGCAACTTTTAGAAGAGGAGTCCTTTCATCTGAACCCTCCTGCTTCTCTCCACCTCAGTTGTTACTGGCTGAACCACTGAGGTGGTTACAGGTAGAATTAGAGAGAAGGAGAGAGGAAAAGTTCTCTTCTGAGCAATTCTACTTTTATGGGCAGATTGCTAAAACATGAGTGGGTTCTGAAAGTTCCTCCATAGCCTAGAATAATTTATGGAGAGATGCGGTTCCTCTGTTCTCTTTGTGAACTTCTTAATTTGGACTTAAGTTGTCTGCTTGAAGATCTCTGCGGTGTGTGGTTGATTTGTTTTGATTATTTATAGGGTCTGAGTTTTTTTATGTATGCTGTTAAAAGCTATAGTTGTGACTGAGTAACTTAAGAGGCGTTGTTGAGACGTTGCTTAATAAATATATTCCTCTCTCAAATTAGAGCGACGTTACTGACAAGCGGCTTAGTGTCTTCAGGGTTATCTATGAACATCAGCCTTGCTTTTCCTGCTGATGGGTTGTGTTCTGTATTCTTGAGTAAAAATAAACATATTTCTGTGTAATCCACCCTGGCAGCTTTACTGCCTGGCGGTGCTTAGTTTGGGAGAAGTGAGTCTTCAGGCTTTGGCTTGCTTTCTGAACCACAGCAGTGTATTCTTGCTCCTTCCTACGTTTAATTATAATTTCACTTCTCGTTTTGGGTCTGTTTTGATCCTTGAGCTGCAGTGAGAGCCTGGAACCAAAGTGGGGAGTTTCCTTCTGGTGGCAGAGGTGTTTGTTTCCTTTTTCTTGTCTGTGGGTGACTTGCTTTGACCAGCCAGCCTAAATTGCAGTGCTACCTGAGGTCTGCGTTGGGTCCTCGGCCCCTTGGAGTGATAATTTGGCTTGGCTCCACAAATGCATTGTTTTGCTTTCTGCTTCATCTGTTTCACAGGCTGAAGAAGAGAAGAGTGGGAAGAAGCCTCAGGAGAAACCAAAAGAGTCTGAGAAGCCAAAAGATTCAGGAAAAGTGACAATCACCAAAGTGTTTGATTTCGCTGGTGAGGAGGTCAGGTAAGCTGGCAGATGTGATCTGTGTACTGCGGGCTCAGAGCAAACTGGGTGCTGCTCTTCTGTGGGCAGGCTGGAGATGTGCTGTGAAGCACGGTGTATCTGCTCCTTTTTCCTTTACACTTTTTTTTCATCATGAGCGCATACAGACCTCAAGGAAAATGAGGCCAAGTTTTTCTACCTGAGGGCTGCAGAGTATCCTTATATGCAGACCTCGGTCTTTGCTCAAGTTCAAAATATGCCTGTAAATTCACTTAGGCTTCCCCATCTGGACAGTGTTTAAAATGGTTGGCAAAGCTTCCCGGTGGTGCTGCCACTGTGAAGGCTGAGACAAGGAGAGAACTGTATGTGGCCCCACAGGGGTGACGGTAATGCATTTTCTTCCTTCAGTCTAGTCCAAGGCCTGTGCTGGGGGCAGGATATTTGCTGGCACTTTCCCTGGTGATGTTCACAATCCGCTACAAAGATCTGCAGACAGTAAGAGGTGTTTTGCTGAACGGACTAATAGCTGAGGGCTTTTGCCTCTGAAACAGCTGCAACAAAGGTGATGGGCTAGGTAAAATCATCCTTTAGGCTGAGTTTGGTTTGCAAGATGCCTCTTGGGATGCGCTGCCAAAAGGGGCAGGCGTTTTATAAATGCGTAAGACCAGAACTGAGGGGCCTGGGTGAACCCACTTGAAATCTGAATGCACTGTGACCTTGTGGTTACTACCATGGTGTTTTTTGTTGTTTTTTTTAATATGTAGCTGTAAACCTGGTTTTGTCAGATGAGAATTTTGCCTCTATTTTGTGTGACAGCAGAGGGCAGCAGTTCCCAGCAATAACACCCACGCTGCCTAAATCTGGAGGAGGAAGCAGAGAGCAGGGGCTTCCGCTGCTCTTGCTTTTCATGTCAGCACTGCTGCCTGAGCTGTTTGAAAAATCTGAGGAGAGCCATGAGTCATAGTAGCGACTTCCCTATTTACCTGCACAATCCAGGCTGTAGGAATACCCTTCATTTGCTGGAGAAATGGCAAAGAACTGTACCACTGCAGCTTTTCTGAGAGACAGTATCTGTCATACCCTTTCTACAAAGGAAAGGCGAAGTCTTTCCCGTGGACAGGTAAAAATCTGTAGCAGAATTACAGACAGAAACTTTGTCTTCTGATGCACGCTCCCCTCCTCAGCTGCCAGCTTGTTTGTCCCGATTTTCCTGGTTTTTTTTCTGGTTCAAACGCGATATCCTACCAGGTGAGAACAGCTGAAGCTGTAGGATCGCAGGGCTGTCGTACAAAAGCCTTGTTGGGTTCTGACGTATCATTAGATGGCATATGGCAGAACTGCGTTCCTGGCGTTTTGGGGTTGCGTGAAATCAGCGTGCAATTTTATTTGAAGTCTGGACGTGTCCGTCTGTGTGTTGTAGGTGAGTGTCATGTCCTAACATGAGCATAGAAGTGTATCACTTAAAGGAGGGGGTTGATTTACAGGGAAACTTGCCTTGTAGGCTTACTTCAGAACATGAGTCTTCCACTTGTGGAAAGGAATTTTTTTTGTGCAATTTTCTGTGAAGTATAGGATCCTTTAAAGTAGGGAGCTAGTAAAAACATCTGCCTTGAAGCTTCTTTTTTACCTGTCTCTGTGAAAAGAAGCCCCAGATAATTACGATTTAAGCATAGAATTACTTAGGTGGTGGTCTGATTCTGGCATTCTAGATTTTGTGTGGTGGTTACAAGTCAGCTTTACCAGTGCTGCTCTTGCTTTTATTGGTAATATTAGTTAGAGGGGTCAGGGAAACTTTCTCTGTCCTTCAAAAAGTGGCTTTGCCTTAAGTGAACAGAACTTGTCCAGGGCTCCTAAGATGCTGAGTTTGTACTTTTGACATCAGTATCTTATCTGTAGTTTTTTAATAGCTATAGCTAAGTTAGATAAAGGCATATTTTTCTGTACCAGTTGCTTTTCTGGTGTCCTTTGTACTGCTCAGTACTGACTGTTTCCCTTGGGGAACTGCAAAGGAATCGATACAAGTTTCTACTAATTTTTGATCAAGTAGGCAAAAGCTGGAGCCTGGGCGACAATGAGACTGTAATCCTGCAAACCACCGAGGCTAATGTGTTTTTTTTGTTTACAGCAGCCATTGTATCAACAGGTTACAGAGCCAGCAACAGAAAGTTTGCAGCGAGGTCTGGAGGACCGTTTTCTGTTGGTGCCAGAGTTACAACGTGCTGCTTTCTTTAGCTCTTTGATAACAGAAAAATTCTTCAGTGTTTTTTGCCCCCTTGATTTTTGTGATATTCAAAGCTGAAGCTTTCGTGGTGTTTGCTAAATCTTGCATCTCTAAATGCGTTACACTGTTAGCTGTGGGTAGGATGTAAGGAGTTATCACTGCTTACAGCTACTGGTACTTTCCTGCAACGGCAGTAGGTGAGGGCCAGAGGGCCACTTTTTCTTTAGAATAGCGGGAGGTTGTCTTTGCACGACCCTAACGTCTGCAAATGCTCTGAATACCAAATGCTGACTTCCTTGACTGGGAAAGCAGCTGGCAAATTGTTGGTTACAAAGGCCAACACACGGTAGTTGTGTGTGTGTGTGTGTTTCTGGACTGAAAGAACTGAAATGAGAGAGCCGTCTCTGTTGCTTTCCTTTCTAAATGGTTTGAGGCTACTTCTGAGCATTGCTCTTTTGAAAGCTTGAGAAGAATTTAGATCAGTATTTAAGCACTGATAGATTCAGGGCACAAATTTCAACAGTCTGCTCACTGAAGCTCTTAACAGAAGATCATTTAGCCCTGATCTCATGTTGCAGAACAATTTATTTTCTCCTGTAAGAAGATGGTACAATCTCTCTTGCATGATTGGAGTAGCAGAAGTCTCTTGAAAGAGATCTCGAGCTATAGGGCTATACTAGGATAGTGGAAGACCTTCCTCTTTAAGCTGTCAGCTCCCCTATAGATTATTGTTGCACTTCGTATCCATTTTAATTAGTCTGTGCTTGTATCAGTTGCTAATGCTGAACTTTAGGTTCAGAGTATTACAAATTACCAAATAAAGAATTAAATTTAGTGGCTTTTAATTTTATAAAATACATGATTTAGTAATACCTTGTAAAACCAAAGCTGTTGAGTCCTGGAACTAGAAACAATCTATAACTGATTTCTGCGTTTTCCAGTTGTGACTCTTCTGTCTGCTTTTCCTTCCTCCCTGGTGTTAAATAGATTAGGAGCAGCAGGTGACCGTCACCCAAATGGCTGTAATTGTGGGCAGTGGGAGCAATTTGCAAAGGCAGTTCAGCATCTAAATGGAAGTTCAAGTCATTTCTCACTGGCAGAGGAGATTGAAGCTCCTTTGAAGCCTCTGGTTTATGAACTCGCCTCACGATGCAGGACGTGTGGTTGCATTAATAGGGAATCGCATCCCTGGTGCCAGGGTTTATCTGTTGCAAAATGTAATTGCTGTATGATGAGGCTTGTTTGCTCTTTGGCACTCCAAACTAGTTTGGCCCTTGGCTTTCTTTAAACTGCTGCTGTGCTCAGTGTATCAAAATGGTTCTTCTGTGCTCCTTCCATGAAAGTCAACTTTGTGTCCATCCGGGACTGCAGCAGAAAGCAGCTCACATACACGGAGCTGGCCCGGCTCCGTGGTGTCAATCACAGTCAGCATAACAACTTGTGAGGAAAGAGCAAAGTCGGGTCATTGAATGCTAGCAGGAGTAGGTTTTGGTTTGAAACATCTTCTGCGTACCTTCATTTGGCTTGTGGGAGGCAAAACGAAGTTGAGAGGAGTAATGGTGCCTGGCTTGGGTGCCAGCTCAGGAATGGGAGGCCTGTGTTCGACACCCTGCTTTGTTCATACATTGCAAATTCCAAGTAAAAGACTCAAAACTAGAAGCTTCGTATTTCTGTGCATGTGTGCTTTGTTCATGTGGTTTAAATCCAAAGCTTTACACGCTCAGGTTATTCTTCTGGTGGGAATGCTTTCCTGGTACTGCAGAGTTGCCGTGCTGTACTGATAGTGTTGTGTTGTGCTGTGAAAACTGTGGCTTGTGCTGCTTCAGCGACCCTCGGCCACTTCCCCGTGTGCGTGAACAAAGCAGGCAAGCCAAAGAAAAGCTGTAGTAGGGCTTCACTCTCCATCTGTCACTGGGGAGAGCCCTGCTCTTTTTCTGAAATCTGGCAAGGTGTTCCTGTCACAGCTCCCTTTGCTTTCCCACAAGGCTGTCTTCTCCAGGAGTGTCAGTCTGGGATCCAGAAAGACTCCCAGCAAGCTGGGCAATGGCCTCAGACTTCTGCGCTGTGCTCCCTTCCTGCCCAGTCCTCACCACTGGTAGGTGGCAAATAGCTAACTTCTCCGAGGCGATTGCTCCTGACCCCTGGAGGACTTGCAGATTAGATTTTGCATTAACCCTTGAGCTTTTTTCTTGAGCTTCTTCGCTGTGCTTGCACGCTCTGAACCTGTTTCTTTCAGGTGCTCCTGTGATGTGAGTAATTCTTGGCTTCTCACCACATCTGGGGCCAGAATTGTCATGCAAGCTGCATGGCTGCTGGCAGCATGCTGGGCCTGGATCCATGTAGAAATGCTTCAGGAAGAGGTTTCAAGATCTCCTCTCCATGTCTGCAGTGTGAGCTCCCTTCTGCTGTCTAGATGCTGGGATAAGCAAGTGCAAAGATCCAGCCAGTACTTTCTTGCACGCTGCGTGTCTTCCTCCTGCTGAGCAGCTGATAAGTGCTGAAGGCATCATTTTTAACTGCTATGTCAGAAATTGCCAGACCACAGAGCCCTGAACCTGAAGCATTTACAGCCAGGGAGCTGTGGGACCTTGCATAACGGGTAAATGTTTGTTCAGTGAACTCTTCGGTTACTTTTGTATTTGAAAGCTGAGCAGATGGGTGAGATTTTGCTGAGTTTGACTGAAGCTCATCTTTTCAGGTTGAGCTCGGTAATCTTTATCTGCTTCTTAAGTGCCTGTTTCCTGATTAATTCAGGCTGCTTCTGAAAGTATTCTTCAGTGTTTGCCTGATTAAAGCTTACTGTTGCTTTGAAACTCGGTGCTGGAATGCCCATGTTTGGTGGGGCAGCAAGCCCTGCGCAGTGCTCTCACTGGGAGAGCTCTCAGCTTAAATTCACAGCCGTGAAAATCACCTGACTTATGGTGGTCTTTTTTTTTTTTTTCTTGCTCCAAGGGACAGATGATGACCCAATTCCATGGATGTTGTTAGCTTTTTTAGAGTGCTTTTAGGTGGGTTTTAATAAGGCATTTAATCCAGAGGTATATACAAAGGAGCAGAAAGCTCTCTGATGTGTTTGAAGTCCTTGAAGGCTTTACAGATGTAAAGAGGGAAAATCCTTAGCTTTGCTACAGAGCTTTCTGTCTATGCATCTCAAAGCACTTTTTAAAGAAGTGTTGTTATTCCCCATTTGGGAATATGAAAACTGAGGCATGCTGGAGTTGATGACATCCACTGATTCACCAGGGCTCCTGGATCTCGTGCCTCAGGATATTCAGGGATCCAAGCTTCCCTCGTGCATTGCATGTACCAAATAAAACTAGGAAGGGCCAAGTGCCAAACCTACTGGGCGATAAGCAGCGTCATGCTGAGTATGGGACTTGCTGCCGGATAGAATGAACACTTAAAAGTTCATACAGTTTCGTAGAAGGAACTGGGCAAACTCATGTCAGAAAAATTTGTCTGGGCTGTTATATGCGAGACATGAGCTCCATCTCTGCATAAGGGCTCCCTGCTGTTGACTCTTGTAGGAGACCGGATTTGTGACTTAGAATAGCCTCTGGTCTCCCACGATATGACTGCTTTTATTTCTGTGTGTCCACCATGCTGCGAGGAAGCAAGTTGTGCTGGCTATGTGTGCTGAACAGAGTTGAGAGGCAGCTTGTATTCTAGGTTAGGCAAGATGATGGTTCACAGCGGGGCTGTTGCATCTTAAAAGCAAAATACAAAGCTTTAAAGAGGTACATAAAGCATCTGATTAATAACCAAATAGTTATAAGCTTAAATCATTGTAGTAATTACTGGCGTTTATACTGGCTGAGGTTGATATTTCATCTGCCACAGTTGAAGTGTGGGGTGAAAGAGAACCTGATTTTCATCTGTTACTGTTTGTAAATGGTTATCATCTGGGATTTTCCTGGGAAAAAACCTCATTACTTACTCTGTGTTGCTGCGTCACAGGTTTTCATCCTGCCTTAAGGATTCAAGAAAAAAAGATTATTCAGAGGAGATTGTTCTTAAGTTGGAACTTAAGGACCTTAAGTTGGATCAGTGGGTTTTGGTGGTGAAATTCATGACCTTTTGAGCAGGAGAAGCGAAAGTGAAGTGAGGTGGCTGAGGGCAGGTTCTTGTCAGGAGGCTTGCCTGGGCTAATAAAAGCCCTTTCTCGGCCAATAGTGCAGATCTCCTTTGTACAAGAATGCCATTGATGATGGGAATTGTGCAGGCAGGGCTACAGGCTGTGGCCAACAGTTTCTTTTTCTGGTGTCCCACGAAGTCATCAAGGTCAACCTATCCTTTAACTTAGGCCTGGTTGAGTGGGGTGGTGAGGTCTGAGCCCAGTCTGTGGTGTTAGCTGGGCTGCTGGACTCTTCACCTTGGTGAGCTACTCAGGAGAGCTGTGCAGAGCTGCTTAAGGACTGATTTATTCCCTCGTGGCAGGGAGAAGTGCTGACCTGTGCGCAGCAGAGCTGAGGTTATAATTCAGTTCTCTGCAGTTGTACAGTGCTGCTTCTTGGGGATTTCTTGATGCTGCCTCTCATTACTGAAATACTAGTTTTCTTTTTTTAATCTCAGCTCATCTGTGTGCTTGTTGAATAGACGCCTATGTCATAGACTGCTCACTGTTTCTAACCCCAGATCTGCTGTCCTCTTCCAGAGCTTCAGCCCCTTCATCCTGACCCTTTTTAGGAGAGATCAGGTGGGAATGGCTGCAGGAAAAGCAGATCAGAGATCTGAGAACAGCCCGAGCTTTCCAAAGTCCTTGTTCAGCCTCTGATTTCCTTCTCAGTGGCTGTGATGTCCTCTCTGCTCCTTACACGACAACTGAGAGACCAACCAAATGTGACAAAGTTGGGAAACAAAGGGGGTGTAAGCCAAGGAGTTTGGGAGACTACCATCTATTTTATTGCTTTGCTTTGAAGACAGTTAAGGTAGCTGTCTGAGCAATAGCTGCTGCTTCTGCTTCTTCCTGGCAAGCATTGAGCAGGAGTGGGGAGAGTGCTGAGGCTGACAGAGTTAATGTATTTCAAGGGGAGGGGGTAAAAAAAGCAGGAAATATACTCCCACAAGTCTCAAGATTTAGAGCTGGCACAGAGAGCAGTTTTAAAAACGTGTAATTGTCCATCTGCGTTCTTGTTCTGTGGTCTCAGCATGGCTCAGTCAGATGTGTTAGGCTAATTAGCACTGAGAGAACATGTAATACCATTAACTCTCTCCTTACCTTGTGATGCTTTTCAGGAAACTCAGCAGATGAATAATAGCAAGGGGTTGGCAGCATGCTCACGTTTCTTGCTGGGTGTGAATCTTGGTAATTTGTGTTGTGCTCATGGGGTTTTGCGCAATGCTGATTGAAGGACAGTTGCTCTTAAAATCAGGAGAAAGATCAGTAGTTTGGGTGTGCATCTCTTGCCAATGTTGTAGGTAGTGTGGTGCATGTCAGATCAAGGCTGATATGTGTGTGACATGTTCCATACGTGCTTTTTTGCAAAAGCCTTTGCTGTATTGCTTATACACGTGAGTGAGAAGGCAGGTGAGCATTACCAGAATCTGTGTCCTGAAGCCTTATATTTGGAAAGCCCTGCCTTTTTTCCAGGTGGATAGCAAGTGATACACAGCTTCCACCAGATGGGGTAGGCGGGTGTTGTCACTGTCCCGCATGACATCCTTGTCCCTAAATTGGAGAGACATGGATTTGACGGTGGACCACTCTGTGGATAAGGAATTGGCTGGATGGTTGCGCTCAGAGAGTTGTGGTCAATGGCTTGATGTCCAAGTGGAGACCAGTGACGAGTGGCGTTCCTCAGGGATCAGTATTGGGACCAGTGCTGTTTAACATCTTTGTCGGCGACATGGACAGTGGGATTGAGTGCACCCTCAGCAAGTTTGCCGATGACACCAGGCTGTGTGGTGCGGTCAACACGCTGGAGGGAGGGGATGCCATCCAGAGGGAACTTGACAGGATTGAGAGGTGGGCCCGTGCGAACCTCATGAAGTTCAACAAGGCCAAGTGCAAGGTCCTGCATGTGGGTTGGGGCAATCCAAAGCACAAATACAGGCTGGGCGATGAGTGGATTGAGAGCAGCCCTGAGGAGAAGGACTTGGGGGTGTTGGTTGAAGAGAAGCTCAACATGACCTGGCAATGTGTGCTTGCAGCGCAGAAAGCCAACCGTATCCTGGGCTGCATCAAAAGAAGTGTGACCAGCAGGTTGAGGGAGGGGATTCTCCCCTCTGCTCCGCTCTCGTGAGACCCCACCTGGAGTACTGTGTTCAGCTCTGGGGCCCCCAACATAAGAAGGACATGGACCTGTTGGAGCGAGCACAGAGGAGGGCCACGAAGGTCATCAGGGGGCTGGAGCACCTCTCCTATGAGGAAAGGCTGAGAGAGTTGGGGTTGTTCAGCCTGGAGAAGAGAAGGCTCCAGGGAGACCTTATAGCAGCCTCCCAGTACCTAAAGGGAGCCTACAAGAAAGCTGGAGAGGGACTTTTTACAGGGCAGGTAATGATAGGACAAGGGGTAATGGCTTTAAACTGAAAGAGGGTAAGTTTAGATTAGATGTAAGAAAGTTCTTGACTGTGAGGGTGGTGAGGCACCTGAACAGGTTGCCCAGAGAGGCTGTGGATGCCCCATCCCTGGAAGTTTTCAAGGCCAGGTTGGATGGGGCTTTAAGCAACCTGGCCTAGTGGAAGGTGTCCCTGCCCATGGCAAGGGGGTTGGAACTAGATGGTCTTTAAGGTCCCTTCCAACCCAAACCATTCTATGATTCTATTCTATGATTAGATATGGAAGACAACGAACTGAACTAATAGGGGCAGAGGAAGAAACCACTCATATTTGGGAAGAAACCACCACAAATGGCTTTGACTACAGTAGCAAGGAAGTGTTAGGAAAAGTAAGACAAATGACTTTCAGTAGCCCCTTGAAAAGCCACTCCAAAGTCCAGCCTCTGAGGACTTTTGTTTTGCGTTGATGACTGGTGATGCTAGATGTTCATAGGGTTTTATCCTCAGTCCTCCTTAGCTAAGGGGTTCTAGCGATATGTATTCTAGCCACTTTCCGGTGACATACCACTTCCTCAGTGAGGCTTGCACAGTGCAAAAACCTTGACTTTTAAGATTTTTCCAGAAATTTAGTCTGAGCAGTAGGAGCCTGGGGATGATGCCTTGGGACCATAAGATAAATCAAACCACCCAGAATTACATCGAGTATCAATGTGACCGCTGTTTAGAGGTGGCAGTCTAAAAAGTGACGGGTTGCTTTTCTACAAACAAGCACCAAAATGCTGATCTTGGCATAATTTAGTGTAGGCAGCAGCCTGTTCCTGTCCTTATACTGTTGTTGTTATTAGAGGTCAGAGCGTGCCTCGGTTATCCACGGTTTGTATTGTTTTTTTCCAATTTAAAAAAAAGCTATTGATTTTTTTAATTTTTTTTTTTTTTTGGAAGCCAGTAAGTGAAAATCTGTTACCTTTCAAAAGATGCTTAAGAATGAAAGGGTCTCGGGGGCACATTTTGATAACCTTTCCTCTGTGTGCATCCATTCCCTGATGCTTCAGAATTTCCTTGGGGAATCCTAATGTTGTACAGTGCTGATTGGCACGACGGTGGCCCAGAGGTGAGGTCGTTAAGCATAAGCAGGAGCTATGTTGGGTGCTGGTTCACTCGCTAGGCATTTGCCTTTCTGAAAGGCAGCTGCAGAAATTAAAACTTCATAAACAGTGTGACAAACCTAGCCAGAACTCTGAGCCAGAGCACTTACTTCTAGAGTAAATCATGTTATGGTCTGCTTAATGTGCTTTGAGAAGGGGAATGGCCTAATGAACAGCTTCTATTCAGGATTTTCATTAGTAGATGTGCAGATGAGGCTTCGGCTTAGATGGGCAAACTGAAGCACAGAGGGGCTGTGACTTGCAAAGTGTTACACAGTAGTGCCAGCTTTGTCCAGTGCGTTATCTGGCATTCGCTAACATGCTGACTCCTGTCTTCTTCCTTTATCTTACCATGCTTTTGAAAATGGCACAGTGACTGAGCAGATGTCCACCTGAAAGTCGTCTTATGCTTCTAATATGGCTTGATGCTTTTAAGGAAATAATTGATGTGTGCTGGTTTCATTTGTGCATTTTTGCTGGTAATCAGTGTGATGAAAAAGAAGGCCCAGCTGGGATCTCCAAAGGTGGGAGGAGTCTCAAAGCATCTCCAAAATGATGGCTTGACCTCCAGATTAACTTGGGCACTTCTAGGGCTTTCAAACCTGTGGTATCTGGGCACTGCATCAGCTTTGGGAACTGGATGATCAACTGCGTTGTCCCATCTTCGGGTTCTTCCAAGTGTTTTCTGCCCGTGTTGTGTGTAGTTCATGTGGAACTACTTAAGTAAAAATCCCACCCTTCCCCAGTAGGTAAGGGCGGAGACATTGTTTCTGTACCTGGCTCTCGGACAATTTCCTGACTTTTAAAAATCTGGAAACAGAAGGTGCTTAGTGACCTATTCAGGTCTCACAGGGGTTCTTTTGCTATTAGTAAGGGGATCTTTTGTCCCTCTGTTCATGCCTTCATCGCAGGGGCCTCAGATCCAGTCCCAGCATTTTGCTGCTTGCCCTGTTTCCCTTGCTTCCAAGCTGCTGCCTCATTCCTGACAGCTCCAGGCTCAGAAAGGGGCTTTTGATGTGTGGTGAGATGCTGGCAGAGCCTGCTTTGCAGCCCTTCGGCCTGGGGTTTCCCCTGCCGGAAAGTGCAGCTTGCGAGATGGATTTTTTTTTTTGTTGTAACTAAGAGATTCTGAAGCAGGAGGGTTTCTGTGTTAGCCTGAAGGGAAGGCAAAGCTGTTCGCTGCCTTACTATCTCATTAACACATTACAGAGTCAAGCTTAGTCTGGCCTTTTCCCCATGGGGATGCTTCTGCTTTGTAGTGTGTGTTGGCTCCTGTTGTGATCTGTAACCTTTGTGTCCAGTGTTCATAGCTGTAAGTGAATTTTGAAACCCTGGCTCTTGAGACCTACAATACTCCTTCCCTCAGCAAGAGAAGAGATCCATAATGCGAACATTGCACTGCTTTGCAGGAGTTATGGGGTTGCAGGGATCTACCTTGCTTTCGGCATACTTGCAAGTCGTGGTTACCAGGGTCAGAGGACTGTCACGCTCACACGTACAGCAGCTGTATCTGTTCACCTGGATTGCTCAACTCGGAGGCGTGTTCCATAATTGGAAGTTAATCCTTTTGGGAGGTACAAATAAAAACGATGGGATGCCTCAAAGACTGAAATGCAAACTGCATGTCGGGATTTGGGGCTGGCCAAGGGAATAGTTATCCAAAGAAGCAAGCAGAGACCCGATGCTTGGAGATACTTAAAACTGGGGTGGATAAAGCTCCAGTCAACAAGGAGGTGAAGCCTTGTGCCCTGGGTGTGGGTCAGCTACTCCAGAGAGCCGTGTTTGATGTGCTCTACCTATTGCAAGCCCCAGTGGGAGCTTGGTAACTGGAGTGCTACTTCCCTTTGGATTTAGAGACTCTTGTGGAAGTAGCAAGCAGAAGCCCAAAAGGGGCCTGACAGCTTGGTCAGCATCTCAGATGCCAGCACTGTCCATACATTTTCTTTACATCTGTCACAGAGTCTTTGTCATACAGGAGATGATGGAAAATCGGTCGTTTCCTTCAAGGCTTACGAGGTTAGGATGTGGATGTCAAAAAGTACTTTTTATGCATTATTAATGTTAAAATACCATTCATCTCTGTTTGTTTTCAGATGAATTGATTTGAGATGCAGCCTGGGCTGACTGCTTGGATAGCAGCACATACCTGCTGCGAGGAGCAGCACCAGGCAGGCAGCTTGGCCCTCGCCTGACTCCAGGAGAGCTCTGATCAGATTTGTTTCTTTTTAAAAACCAGCCAGCAGCTTCTGTGCAGATAGGCAGCCCACAAAATTATCAGTCACTCCAGCCTGGTCTTGTCTGTGTTGCTTCAGGGAATAGGCTCAGTTTCCCAGGGAACAGCTTCTCCCACCTGGTTTGAAGAGCAAGGTTTGGAGAATGTGGGGTTTTTTTCTGAAAGGAAGAAAACTAATGTTTTGCTTTTGAAATTAGAAGAGTGATGGGCACCTGTTCACTTTAGCTCTGTTTGCTTTACACCAGGTAATCCAACATAAAATAAATACATACCCAGTGTGCAGGCAGATGTGGCCTGGAGGTTCAGTTGTGTGAGGACTTAATCCTCTCCTGGAAGGTGCTGAACATGTGCGCTCCTGCGGCTTCAGTTTCTTGCAGGCTGGAGCACCTGCCTCTCGTACAGCGCATCTATCTGGGGAAGGCACCGAGAACATGGCAGCTCAAGCACAAGAGTCCACCAAAAAAATATTCAGACAAAATATTCCTCTTGGCTCAGAAAGGATTAGGTTTTTTACAAACCCCTGTAGATGAATATTGCTTGCTTCTCAAGTGATCATTCCAGAAGGCTGGAGGACTCCTTAATGAGGCTAGACGCAGATGGGGAATATTGAAAAAGGATAATTAGCCTCATTTTCCCCCCACCTTGGTCTGTGATTCCCCAGAGCTAACAACATTAAGATCATGTGGAAAGTTTTATAATTGTGTCAGGTCTAAACTGGGGCAGGTTTCCCAAGTGAGGACTGAGTGTCCTGAGTACGAGTGGTGAAGAGCTGGCATTTTGCAGAGCTTCCACTCTTGCTCTCCCTTTCTCAGCATGGAGGTCAGGGGAGATGGTACCTTTGTGCTGCTGCCATTAGGGATCTCAACTATCTTCTCAGCTCCAAGTCCCCTTACACCCAAATACCAGCACGTGCTTTCTCAGCCTGATGTGCACCAGGCGTTTTGATTAGGAGAATGCAGTTGTGTTGAGCCACTTGGGGGTAAGTTGGAGGGATTTTGGCACTTGGGATGCCTAAGGTTGCTATTATACAGCAGCCTATGGATAGAGGCCTGCAAGCCTTCTTGATGTGGCTGTTTGTCTTTCCCAGCTTCCCCTATCGTGCTTCTGAGACCCTGCCTCCTTTTCCTCTCCTTGCAAGGATGTGGCTCTGCTGATGTGCTTCTGTAAGGGCTTGCAGGGCACCTTGCTGCTCGCTGCTGAGCTGGGCGCTTTCCTGACACACTGCACCCTTAGCATCCCTTACACTAGTTCTGTTTCTTGCAAACAGGACTAGATTTAGCTGTGCTAGAGTAGAGGCACCTGACCACTGCACTGGGGTGAGTCCTGGGGTGTGGGTGTTGTGCTGTGCCATGGTAGCAAGAGTGGGATGATGTGGTGGATTGGGACCCTCCTCTTCACGCCTGGTGACTCTCTACCTGGTGTAAGACCAGAACGCAGGAGAAGAGCTGGTGTATTAGACTTACTCTGCCACTGAACCGAAGCATGACAATTTGGTTTTAAGCCCCTTTTGCAGATTAGCTGGAGCTGTGTGAATGTGTTGCTCGTTTTAGCCTGTATTCCTCCTTCCTTTTAACTGCTTATGTGGCTAAGGGGACGACTGGGAGCAGATCAAACACTTGTTCTTAAATTAGGATGCTACAGGTCAGTACTGTAAGTAAGCGCTTTGTGGAACAACTTCTGGGACAGCCCGTGACAGCATGTGGGTTGTCTTTATGTGATTTGGTGCTCAGCATACATAACTGGGGCCTTTTCCATGCACGTAGATGGCAGCATTTCAGTTGATAAATGTAAAGGGAAGGGTGAGAAGTTCTTCAGTGGAAGATGGACGTAACGTACCCACAGCTGGCCACCAAAATGGCAGGCTGGGTGGGTATGGGTATGCTTAAATGCTTGGGTACCACTTTGAGCTTGGTTCAGAGATGAAGGGTCCTAAGGAGGACACCTGTAAGTATTAGAGGCACTTAGTGATCTAGTTTCTAGCATGTTTTCTTTATAATAACTTTATAATATGGAAGACCTTTCTATTTTACAGTTGCACAGCACCTTGTACGGTAGCATCGTCTGTGCTACCAGGCTCCAGCACAGTCCAAAAAATTAAGAACTGTTCTGTGTTTTGGAAGTCTTATTGTGCAATTTAATAGCATAGCAGTATAATGAAATCTTTACGGGAAAGTGATGAGAGTGAGTGGTTTTGTGTGTGAATTACAGGGTCCGCAAGTGGGCGAGACACTAGCTACTTGTTTTATTGCTGACAATATACTTATTTTCATGTTTATTCCTGGATTACAATGTGTGAATAGCATCCCAGTAAACAGTCAGGCAAATAGTTATTTATCAAGTATTTAAAAGTGAAAGGTCTTGTAATTTTCCTTAGTAATGACTGTGATTTCTTCCAGCTGGATTAATGGCTCCCATTTCTCCCCATGAAGAGCAAGGAGTGTTTTGGTTTCTACATGGAGAGTTGTTATCTCCCATAATAATGCAGACAAGAGGATTTTTTTCCTTCCTGGCCTGCAATCTGGGAAAGGTTGAAATGTGCATAACCTGAATTAATACCTTGTAAAGCCCTTTAATATTCTTTCGTCATTCCTGTTGGAGTGGTGCAGGAGTCGCTGCTGGCATCAGCCCAGCAGCAGCCTGCCTCAGAGCTGCTTTTGTTTCAGTTTATGAGGCAATCAGTGGGTCTTGGGATGGAATCGCCTTGAAAGGTCACTTTTAATTATGTTTCTGATGCGTTCCTCTGTCCCCAGCTGGGCCATCCTGGCAGAACAGGTTGCCTGCAGCTCTGCGGCTCTGTTGCTGCAGCGGACAACTTCAAAAATATACTCTAGAGTAGCTGCTGGCAGGCCAAAGGGGGTAAAAAAAATTGAACAAAGTGTTATATTCTGTGCCATTGCTGCTGGTACCCTGAGGTGGTGGAGGAAGCAAGTATCAAAGCCTAAGTAATCCCTTGGCAGCAACCTGTCTTGTGCCCCTGGATAGCAAAGTGATTTCTTTGCTGCTGAACTGACTGTCAGTGAAGGGCTGTGCCAGACCCTCCCTGCACATCGTGTTGAGGGGCCACAGCAGGTAGAGTCTTCTCTTCTTCTTTCTCACCCCTTCTGGGACTGACCATCTTCCTGCTCCGAGAGCTGTGGCTTGTAGTGCTGGTCCAACCAACAGCGTGCTAACTCTGTCAGACTGCAGGTTGGCAAATCCCTGGAGCCATTTTTCATGTGCATCTTAGCTTCGTGCCTTCCTTTACCTCAACTGGTAGGATGGACATGGTTCAGTTTTGTCTCTGGGTTGGAGCAGACTGAAGGTAGTCATGAGGTTCAGACCAAGGCACCCTATGTTTAGGTCCTAGCTCTGCCACAGGCTTTGAAGACCTACTCCCCATCGTGCGTGTCCAGATCCTGTAAGCTATTTAATTGCCGGATTCCTGTAGGTTTATGGGAGCTGAACTGAGCTGTCATCTCTTAGCGCAACACGCAGAGTTAATGGCAAGGCGTGCTTTCTGTGACCTCTGCTTCCTTTCCCAACCCCTGCCTCCTCTCGGTCTTACACTCTTCAAGTCCCAGAAACGTGCCGGTTTAACAGTTGGGATCTAACCCAGGAGCAGGTCCTGTGGCTGTGCTGAGGCCAGCGCAGAGGGGGTTTTTTTCCAGGGCATGTGGTCACTATGCCTCTCCCTCTGAAATTCCTGCATGCTTGGGGTCTGCCTGATGTTTCTCACGGCGGCTCACACGCTTCTTGCACACCAGGGGTGGACCCTGTTGGCACGAGAGTGCAGGGGGAGTGACAGGAGGAGGGGGACCGTCCCGGGAGCCAGTGCTGCAGAGTGCATGAGAAATGGTGCTGTTCCCCAGCTGGGCAGGGGATGGAGCCGGCTCTTTGGACGCTGTGTTTGAAAATAAATAGGCTGCGTGATATTTTAAGCTGAACCCAGCACTTGTGGCTCAGGGGGGCTCTGTAGGGAGTTCTGGCGAATCACTGCATGAAGACACTGAGTTAATTCTGTTGAAGGAAATTCATGGATGTAGAGTAACCTTTGGCATATGACTGCTGCATGATGTGACCGTCCTTGCTGAAGGCTGTGACTGGGTGGTGTGTTTGGGATGGCCTAAATTGTGACGATGCTGTAGCAAGGCTTTTGTTTCTTCCTGAACTGCTTTTCCCCTCTTCCCACCCCAACCCTTTCCAATCTGATCAGCAAAGACTTCTAAATATTCACAACGTGGGATTTGTCTCTATCCACATGACTGCCACTGGTTTGAAAGGCATGTGACAATGCAGAGGGGGAAATGGGGTTAATCTCCTCCTGCACTGGCAGAACAAGGCTGAGCAGGAGGTGTACAGCACAAGAATTTATTCTTATTGCTGAACATGCCTTTTCCACTGTATTTGCAGTCTGCAGGAAGGAGGAAGAACAGTTTCCCTTCCCTAACTGCTTCTTCAGATGCTGATTCACTGTCAGGATGGTGACATGGGTGTGCTAGTTGTGTGCAAGTGGGATTTCAGGGCATCAGTGCCTCCAGGCTTAACAAATAACTCCACAGCGCCTTCCTCGCTGCCAATCCAGCAGTAACCTAGCTGGGTTTGCAGCTCCTTGCATTTCTCCATGTCCATCAGCCGGTTTCTACATGGAAGTTGCAGGGTCAGGTTGGTGGGTAGGAGGCAAGCAGCCATTAGCCTGACTTGTAACCAGGGCAGATCCTCTGACCGATGAGACTTTCAGCCTCTCATCGGCACATGCTCCAGACCGGGGACGAGCCTGCCCACCCTTGCTGGCAGCAGATGCAGCCACAAGCCCAGACTGCAGGAGAGTGGGACGGAGGACTGTGCCTTCTGGGCTGGCCAAGCTGTGGGTCAGGCTGCCTCTGTGCCCACAGAGCTGCAGGGCCCCGGAGAGACTCGCAGGCTTGTGCTCCAAGGGAGCAAAATTGTTAGCTTAGCAAACCGGGGCAACCTCATTAAGAGCTACTGAGAGCGTGAAAAGCATCTTGCTGGAGGCAGGTCATTGTAAATGAGGGGACTAAAGTAGCTGGGGTTTTCTGACAATTAATTATTGAGTGGTTTTCTAGAGATTCTTTCTCATGTTTGTAATTCATTCCCTGCTGTAGATGCTGTATTGATTTATAATTTTTTTGAAGTTCAATATTTGCGCCCTCAGGGCCTCAAACAAAAATTAACTAGAAAATGAGAGCAAATTTCTGCGTTCTGCCTTGTCAGAGGTTTCTCTCCCGTTCCCTATCCCCAGAGCTGGTTTCTGTGCTCTGGTTTGGGTTGCAGATGTTGCCAAGGCCGTGTGCCGTGGGCTGCGAGACGTGGGTGGCGGAACAGCTGTGGCAGAAGAGCTGCCTCACTGACCAACAAATGAGGAAATCAAGAGCCCAATTAAGAGCCTGGAATTGCCCCCAGTGACCCGAGCAGAGCATTTAGTAGCTGCTAGTGAGACAGGCCTGTTTGAATGAATAAGCATTCCTGTTCCTTTGAAGGAAAAAAAAAAAATCCCCTCCTCCCCCAGCTCTAATTAGCTACTCTTTTCCTTTTTTCTGCCATGAATATAGAGGGTTTGTCGCTGGAATGAAATCTTAACAAGATGCATGTTCTTCAACTTGCAGCTGATGGAGGTGATCTCTGTGCAGGTCGTGTGGGGACTCCTGTACCCGTTTTCTGTGTTTCCTTGCTGGATCTTTGGTTTTGTTGTTGTGAGCACAGCTCTTCCTTACCCTCTGGTTTGTCTCTTTTCCTCCAACAGAGTGACGAAAGAAGTGGACTCGACCTCAAAAGAAGCTAAATCTTTTCTGAAGCAGCAAGAGAAATGGCAGTCAGCAGCTCCAGCTTCCCTCCCGACAGTCTCTGGGTGAGTATGTGGTTTCTCTGCCCAGGTACGGACCCTTAGTGAGAAAGACAGCACTCGAGCAGATAACATAGGCTCTGTGGTATTTAAGATAATGGGTATTTGTTTTCTGCAGGATTTCAGTGGGAGCAAGACGAGGCCTGGAAGGTGTGATGATTTGGGGGGGCGGGAAGCAGGGGAAGCAACCCATAAGTCCCAGTGACTCACTTCGTAGGTTCAGGCTCGAATTTCTCAATCCTCATAAATCATTCCTAGTGAGGAAATATTGTCTTGAATGTCTTGAGCAGCCTGATGAAACTGCAGGTAGCCAAGGAACATGCCTGAGATTGCCTGCAGCTCCTTTGAAAGGTGCTTCTCGGGACCATAAAAAGCCATGATAGGGCTGTGGTTTCTTATAAACTTTGGGGGAGCATTTGAATGAGAGATGCTTTTGCCTCTCTGATGTTCTCTAATATCATTTTGATGTGGATTTGTCACTTTCTGTTCAAGCTCTAATACCTAATTCTGAGATTATCATAATGCTTGTCAAAGATACAAAGAGGTCAGATCCCCTGTGCATCTGACGTGCCACTCTGTGGTTCTTGATGAGCTTGGGAGATCACCCGCTTCTCAGGAATAGAGGAGATGCCTCTGTGTTCCAACAATGATTTTTATTTAAGTCAGTCATTTGCATTTATGTTTGAAAGACATAAGCTGCGTACCATTTGGTCACATAGAAACAACACCCGTCAAATACATTGTCCTTCCCATCTGCTGAAGAGCAATTCTCCAGTGTGAGTTAAGGCTGCCTTTCCCCGAGACAGGCTGTTATTCAGTTGCTGCAGCTGGATTGTCACTCATTTTTCCAGCTAAGCGTTGCATAGCTTGTAGTTAGATCAGGGTAGTGAAAGCATAGTATGTGTGTGTGTGACTCTTGACAGCTGCTGTTCCCTGAGATGAATGAATGCATAGATGAGCATAGTCTTGTTGCTGCTGTTCACGCTGCACAAGGGTTCGTCCCTGCAGAGCTCATTAATTGTAACCTAAGTGTTGTGTACGGGGTTTTGTGCTGGAAAAACTTGCCTTGAGTTGGACTGGATTCTTTGTTCAATCTGGGAGGCCACAGAGGTGGTTTGGGTGGCAGCTGAAGCTAGGGCAGCTCCTTGCTCTGCCAACTGCTGGTGGTCCCATGTCTTCAAACCTGCCTTCCCAGTTCCCCCAGCAAATGCCCCGCTGCTCTGAGTGCAGGCAGGTTTGGTAGCCCGTTGGGAAAGCCCCACGGGCTGCTCATCTTCCTGCTCTGCTGAGATCCCTGTTTCCTCCTGTACCTTACTGGCCCAGGGGAGGAGGTGGATGGCCAGTGGGCCTGCACAGCCTAGTCATTGCCAAGGTGCACGGCTGCTTGTACTGGAGCTCTGATCGCTCAGGAGAAATAGCCAGAGCCCAGTTTGAGTTAACGCTGCAGATACCTGAAGTGAAGAATCCACATCAAATATGGAAAAAATGGAATAAAAATCAATATAAGAAATAACGAGTTCAAGGACTCCTTTAACTTTCCTTCAGTGTGATTATTTTGGAAGCAGCTTAGTTAGGTCGTCGTTCAGCTTGCTGATGTGTAATGTCCTACTGACAGTTGCTTGCCCAGAATACGAGGTGGCCTGGCTGCGGGGAAGGGAGGGGAAAAATTCCCTGGGCTTGTATGTCTTGCCTTCCTTCAGAGCAGCAAACCCTGATGCCGTGCAGCCCCGTGTGCCTTCCCTTTCGCAACCTGCTGCAGAATATCCTGGTTTTGTGCGGTGATACTACGGCAGAGGCGTAGCAGTGGTATTTTGATCAATGTGTGGAACAGCCTAGCGCTCTTGAGGGTTTAGCAGGAGACTGTCTGGGGCAGCCTGGCCAGTGTGTGCCCTCTGGACTGAGAGTGCTCCAGGAAGTCTTCTACCTTGGAATAGTATCCAAGACTGATCCCTGAGACTGCCAGCAAACATGCTTGCCTTTGGGCTTAGGAGGGTGCTTCCAGCTGGGAAGTCAGCCAGGGTATTTTCAGGTGAGAAAATTACTAACAGGCTTGCAGTGTTCCTTCAAGCCAGAGGCGAGTCCCTTATGTTAAGAAAATTACAAAGGTCAGATTTTAGACTTGGAGCCAAGCTATTGTCCAAGCCCTGCTCCTCTGGAGCAAAGAGCCACAAGCCTCGGTGACATGCCAGAGCAGCGCCTGGGGACTGACAGAGCCTGGCGTCGCCTGATGGTTCTTTGCTGGTGCCCTTCGGCTACTTAAAATAGAAGTTTTGGGGGAGAGGGTGCATTTCTCCCTTGTGCATTACAGGAGAGCCCCAGTCTGGGTCAGTATCACTAGAAGGCAGTGAAAAACATGTGATTCAGGATCCTAGAACCTTGCCCTGTGTGCGGGGATTCGAGCAGCTAACAGTGGCCTCTCCATCTGGCTTTTCTTTCTTCACCTTGCAAGCAGCTTGCATTATTTCTGGATGCAGCCAGCCTACTCTGCATTTATTTAATTTCCCTTCTCTAAACAGACAGAAGTAATCCAGGAAAGCAGCGGTCACAAAACCAAACATCCGGTTCCACATCTCCACGTTACAAACCCTTGCAGCCTAACTGGTCCAGAGGAAGGGATGTTTGGGGCTGAAAGTGCATTTCCTGAATGTGTTTAACATCCATACCGGATGTGCTATAAAAAGCTAGATTTGTGCTTGTGAGGGACATGGGGGTGGTTGGAGGAGAATAACTTAAACACTTGGCTGTAATTAAAGCCAGGAGTACAAAACAACCCACCCAGTTCTCTCAGCAGGCTTTGCTAGAAAGGTCAGAAGCCCTTGGTTCCCAGGGATGTGATGGTTTCCCAGCCTTCCCATTATTCCCATCGTGTCCCCCTGTGACACCCAGCTAGGCAGTGGTCTGTCAGCAGTAGGTATCGGTTTGTTGGAGGGGTTGGGGTTGATACTCTGTTCTAGCCGTGTTTCTGTTGTGCTCTTGGGTTGTGTTAGGCTCTCGCTGATGCTGTCAGGGGTATAGACGTGACGAGGGGATCTGCTGATCCCTTCTAATTTGCTGTCACAAAAAAATGGGTGGAAGGCTCCTGGCATTCAAAAAAAGCCTTCCACCCACCCTGCTAAGCCTTCTTGCCTGTCTGTGTGGTTTTAGGGCTCGTTTCCTATCCTTACCACCGCTCCAGGGCCTTTTCAGGGCAGCAAGAGTAGCTCCTGGCTGTAAATGCATGACCTGATGGAGGGGTCAGTCAGCTCTGTGGGAAGCCCTGCTGCTCTGAGAGCTGCTTTCTGCCCCCTCCCCGGCCCAGGCGGGACCCGTGAGCTGAGTCCGTCATCCTCTGCGCTAGTAATCCTATTTTGCAACCACCATTTCATATTCAGAGGATGTTAAAGCAAATGAAATCCCCCGCACAGCTTACTGCAGAATGACTGTGTGCATGTACTTGTGCACGTGTGACTTGAGACACAACGGGGGGGTTTGAGCTATAGGCTGGGAAGTACCTGCACGGACCCGAGCCCTTCGGCGTGAGCGGCTGCGATCTGCCCATCGGTCCTTGACATTTGTCAGAGCACAGCGGCGTTGCATAGGGAACAGTGCTGCTGTAGCAGTCCTGAAAATGAAAAAAAAGTAGTTGGTGGATCTTATTTGAGATTCTCCTCTAGGCAGCTGTTTCTACATGGCCTGAACAGGAGCCAGGAAGAAAGAGGGAGGTTTTTCACTGGCTTTGTTCTTGCCTTTGCTTATTACCAAAAGCATTTGTAATTAAACGTGGACTTGCTCACTCAGCCCAGCTGTTGCTTTTCTGTTTGATCCTGCCTGAAATTACAGTGGTGGATGTGTGACCTCCTAGGCCTTTTCATGCCTTGTAGGCTGGTATAAACAGAGGGTAAAACTTGCCTTTGAAGCAAGCAGGCACCACTCCCACGGAGTTCAGGAGGTGCGGTGCTTGTCGACCCCGGGGCTGAGTTTGGCCTGCAAGGGTTTGGACCTCGGTGCAAGACCCGGCAGGAAGAGGCACTGCAAGAAAGCTCTGACCCAGAGACACGTACTTGTCCTGAACAAAGAAAGCAGGATAAACTCCAGCCTGTTCATCGTGGATGCTTTCCTCCCCTAGTCTACAGTAGAGCAGTTCATGTGGACTGACTATTACATGGTGTGAAAAGCTTCAGGCCTTTGCTTTTAGAAGTCATTTACTCTGCTGCATGTTAGTGTTGGAGTAGAGGGACTCCAGCAGGAAGACGTCTGTCCATGGCTTCTCTCCCACTTTCAGTGTGCAGGAGGAGGAATGGTGGCAGTCTTTGTGGGAGGATATGGATGGTGGGAGAACCTGGAGCCTGTTTGCAGCATCCTGACCTGTAACTGTAATTTCTAAGCTAACTTTCCCCTCAAGCCTGGTTACCTCTAGGCGCTGTTTTGCATCCAAAGCTTTTTCTTGCAAAAGATGCTCTTTCTGCATGAGTTGGCTGGAGCTAATTGGATCCCTTTGCTGTCATGACCAAAACTGATTACTTGAGATCTTAAGTGGACACTGATGAGACAGGCACAGTCTCTCAGCTTCTGTAAACCTCAGATGATCTAGAGCAAGTGCTGCAGCACTCGCATGCCTCCAGGGAGCAATTTCATTTCACAGCAATCCCATGGGCTTTTTTTTCTTCAGAAAGCAGGAATTTACAGTCCAATTTCAGCTCAGCATCAGCTGCAAGCAGTTATTTAGCTAAAACTCTTGCACATTTTGCTTGTATGGGCTGAACAAGGATGCAAATAAAGCAAGTAATCAAGACCTTTGGGGGAGCTGGAGGTGGGGTTTTTTCAGTAGTCACTTAAGCAATTGAATAGCTCCGTTCTTGCTGGTGATTTCAAGGCTTCTCTGCTTTCTCTTGCGCTTCCCTTACTGTGCTCCAGAGAGTGCTGTTCTCCCAGACGGAGAGATCCAGCCCCTTGCACCATAGCCAAGTGTCTGGGTGTGAGTAGTACATGACATATTTTTCTGTGCACAACAAGATGAACCAGCCAGGGGCAATATTCATGTGCCCTAGAGCTAGTTTTACTTATTTCCTATTCATACACTTTGGTTGTGAAAGATTAAATGTGGCGATAGCTGTTCCAAGTGAGTAATTTCTCTTCAGGTCTTAGATCCTTTGTTGTTTTTATTTTTGTTTTAATTATTCATTGTTAGTGTCTGTCTACTGGTTTACGCGTATCCACTCCTTGAATCAATGTGGTAACGAGGCTGGGTGATTTTTTGGAAAGTCTTGCTTTTATTTGGTAGGGGGACTGAAATTAATTACCCCATGGGGATGAGTGTGGAAAGGTGTTTGTATGTGCGGGGAAGGGGAGGTTTGTCATTAGGAAAAATGATGGCTGGTTCAGTATTGAAGAGAAGGGTTTCCATCAGCCGTAGTAAATAAGATGCTGATTGCTGCACACTTGTAAAGCATGCCAAACAACCTTATCCTCTGAACATCTGCCTCCCCTCTTGAAGTCAGCGTGGACTGAGGCTTCCAGCGTCACATGAAATCAGACCCCTTGCAGAGCCCGCAGCAGTGAGGATGCTGATCTCTGGCTGGCGCGGGTTCGGCAGCAGCGAGGGCACCGGTGTGGGCTTCGCAGCCCAGCTGAGAAGCAAAGTAAGTCGGGCTGTCCAAGCTGTGAGCCGTGGCCGCACCGCCGTTGGATCCTGTGCTGGGGACCTGACCACTGCTTGCAGACAGGCTTATCCAGGGCTGCAGGCACCTCTGAGGCTTAAGTGTGGGTGGGAGAGCTCTGCCATTTTGGGTCTTTGCCCCTTCTCCGAACAGTTCTTGCTCTTGAGCTTACGTTAAGCCTTTTCCGATAAGAAACAGAGCTCTGAGTGTGGGAAGTTTCGTACCCACTCTCCCAGACTCAAAGCAAAACGTGCACTAAACATCCTTCTTTTAAACTAGTCTCTCAGGAGCAATCCTTTCTTGTTCTCAGGCTAAATGAGTCAATGCCTTCTACCCCAGCCTCTATTTTGCAATAGAAATGAATGAGATTTTTTAGCTCCGTTCTGCGCTTTCCTGCGGCCATGCTAGCACGCGTGTGGTTGCTTTTGCTTGGGGCGATGGCATCTTATTGGAAAGAAGTTCAGCAGTGCCTGTACAGCTCTGTGCCTTGCTTCAGTCCTCTGTCTTGATGTGGCTAAGCTGGATCCCTGGGCTGGGCTAACTGAGATCAGCTGTTTCTTTTTCTAGTCTCGTTGGAGGTTCAGCAGAATGGAATCTCAGCTATTTGAGGACTTATACTCTCTAAAGCATCTGTCTTATAAAATACAAACAACCCCCCACCAGTCTGGGGCCTTTGATAATTCCCCAGTGAAGGTTGTGGGGCAGTTTTCCCGTAGGGCAGTACAGGTTTTATGAGGCTTATTTTCATTTGCTTTCATCTCTTGGATCATGAGCATTTCTCTTTCTCCCTGTGTGAAAATGATTGAGGAAATTAACTGCTAATGGGCAATGAAGCCAGTTGTATTTTTATTCCAGACCCCTTGCAAGGTTGTGGAGGGAAACCCCTGTGTCTTCCCATGTTAGACTCGGTCTGGTTGGAGTGAGAGGTGAGAGGGGCAGCCTTGCTTTATTGTTAAAGCCTGGGATTGGAGGTGGATGCTAAGAGCTCCTGTTCCCAGCTGTGCCATGGCTTGGGGGTGTGTCTACCAAGAAGACCGCTTCCACTCCTGTCTTATTTTGCTTTTATAGTGCCTCCTTGCATATTAGCTGAGCTGCACCATGTCCCTTGAATGTCTCCCCCATACCAGATGCCTGTGTTACATCCTCTTGCTTTCCCACACTCGTGTTCCTCCCTCTTTCTCACGTCAAGGAACAAGTTCAGCTGAATCATTCTTCATAAAATATGAACCAGCTAAGTAAGGCTGGAGTGGCGGCCAGAGCAGAGTGATGCTCCCTGCTTTCAGGCAGTTCTGTTGCCCCAGGCTTTTCACATACTAGTGGCTTCATTCATGGAAAAATCACATACTGGTGGCCTCATTCATGGAAAATCAGCACACCAATATTTTCCAGCACATTTGTTAGCCAAAACTTTGATCTGCACGCTAGGTTGTCAGCCTCGTGCGGGACTAGGCTTAGAAAACGGGCATGCCCAGGCTGGCTGGCTTGATATCAAGATGTGAAGTCAAGCAGTTAAGGTTAGTTACCAACTAAAATGCTGGCTTTCTCCCTTCCTGTCTTAAAGGAGATGTTGGTGTGACTCTGAGGTCTCAAAGGGCGCGTAGTCTCTCTTCAGAGCTCCAACCTCTTCGGTTGGCAGCAGTCTCTGCAACTGCTCTTCTGTTTGTTTCCAGAAAAAGTCTGACAGAGGCTGAGCAAGTGTCTGCCCGGCCATGGGGATTTCCTCTGCTGGTTTCTGGCCGTGAGGATGGTTAGCATGGCTGGGGTTCACTTCGGCTATTGCTGTCCTGGTGTGGAGCTGGCACAGCCCCCTAGTTCCTGCACTCCCCTTACTTATTCCTGCCTGAAACCCTGAGCCTCGAGTGAACTGGTGCACGGGCTGTGTTGAAAAGGCACCTCAAACAAGCTCCAGGCTGTCTCAAGCTCTCCAGGGTGCTCTAATCCGGTCTGCCAAGCCATGGAGTACTTTCTTTCCCTATGCAAGGAGTTTCAAAGCCTTCCTGATGCATTGGATTACAGCCCAGTCGGCTTTGCCCCGGAGCCCTTGCCGTTGCGCTCTTCAGAGCGAGCGCAGTCCTTGGGGCAGTTGCTGTACCGAGGGACCCTCTGCGGAGGCAGATAACTGGTGTCGCGTTGGCAGCAGATGTGCCTCCGGGTGTGCGAGGACGTGTGAGAGATGCTCTTGTACCCACCGAGGCAGGGAGTGGAGGGAACTGATTTATTTGAAGTTTCTGTCGGAGAACGCTCTTTTTTCTGGGAATCCCAGGGGAAGATGCATTTTGTGCCCTCTCTTCTCATAGCATCTACTGTCAATTATCAGCAAATAATCATGCATATAGGAGTTTGATCTGACCTTGTGCAGCAGCTTTGATACCCTTTCGGGAACTCGTACTTCAGCACTGTAAGCCTCCAGGCAGCCAGTGGACAATACAGACGCCTGTTCGTCGCCCGACTGCCTGGCTTGAGAACAATGATGGCATTTCTTGAAGTAACAAGTCCTGGGCATGTGCAGGGTTGGATTGTAGCACTATTTTTTTTCCTTTCAGCTGCAGGCTTGAGAGTAGCAGGCCGGGTTGCAGCACTCATGAATGCAAGCGCAGAGGAAACTCGCACCTTTTGGAAAATACTCACCGAAAGAAAGGAAATGGCTGTTCTTTAGGTGCTTGCCTGTTTTGCCTTGTGGTTGAGTATGCGTATGCTCTGTGTCACCGATATATGTATGCTGTTAGGAGGTCGGTTGAGATGCTTGTTTGGCAGCAAGGAGGGGGTTAAAGCGAACCCGCAAAGGCTGGCTGATTGCAGCTCATGGCTTTCATAATGCAAAGCCGGTGGGAATTCAGCCGAAGGCTTCGTCTCCCCCTACCCCCCTTCCCCGCTGCTAGAGGCAGGCTAACCTTCCTGACTCGTCTGGAGCTGCATCCCTGCCAGTACGGCTCGCACAGGGAAGCTCTGCAAAAAAACAGCAGAGGCGTAAGCGCGTGAAAGATGAGATTATTAAACTTTCTTGGGAGAGGACTGAAAGAATCATTTTCCGACGTGGTCGTGCTGTTTCCTTACACTATGGCTGGTATGCAGCATGCCTGCCTCTTCGCCTGTGACCTGCAGATTTCCCATTGCAGGATGGCTGAGGAAGCAGCTGGTATACACGATATCCCCAACTCTCTGGAGACTGGTATGCAGAGACGTCCTTGGCTTTGCCGTAGGCTTTGGATGATGCACAGCAAAGTCGCTTAGGCCAGAAAAACGTGAAGGTGGTTCAGCAGGGGTTTGTACAGCACCCGGCATGCTGACCGGTGCTGCAGCCAGGAAGAGTTCCTGCGATGTACACCGTGCTACCAGGGTCTCCATCTCACTGTATGACGCACGTTTTGCATTAGAGAAGTGCTAAACAGACAATGCAGCCCAGGGCCTTTTGTTGTGCAGCGTTCACTTTAAGGACAAGCACCATCACGGTATTTTTCCTAATGTGTAAAATCCCTTCTCCCTCCCTGCTGTTTGCAATAACCCTTTGGAAAGCTGGAAGGACTCTCCGTTTCCTTTCCTGCTCACATGTGTGCACTTGCGAGCCTTGCCAGCACTGTTTGGCTGTTTGCGTTGGGGGGGGGGGATTTTTTTTCTACTTTCCCAAGTTGAAGAAGAGTGTGTAGCATTTGTTTTGGAAACAAACCCACTTCTAGAGAATTACGTGGCCTCTGCAAACAGATCGGTACAGAACAGGTCGTGTGCTTTGGGCTGACTCTGAAGACTGTACAAGATAGCAGTCTCCTTCCTTGCTTTATGGTTTCACGGCCATTGCATTTAACAAGGACTCCTAAGAAACCTTTGAAGGAGTAGTATAGCGTCAGCTTTACTAGTCCTACAGGACAGTCAAGATGCTTAGCAGCTTTCCCCTGGTCAGTGCTGTGATTGCAGGGCAGGGTTTGAATCTTTTATGGGGGTAGAATATCTGCGCTCAGACAAACGGGTGGGTTTTTTCATGCTGACTTTTCTCCAAAGCCTGTGGGAGTAAAAGCGTGTTGGTGAATATTAGTAAGAGGTTGTTGGTCATAGCTGTTGAGGGACACTACAGAGCTGACTGTCTTCAACTTCCTTTGTTAAAAACAAATGTCTCCTGGAAAAAAAATTGTCTTCTGCCTCCTTGCTTTAGCACTAGGTGAGCTAGATGGGAAGTAGGTAGCACTGCTGTTACAAGGAGTGCTTTCCTGTCTCTGTGTGGCACAGGGATCCTTCGGTCAGCTTTGATACCTTCCAGCTCCACGACCTGCCACGGGTCAGTAGGTTCTTGTGCTGCGTTGTCCTTAGCTGCTGAAGTAGTCTTTAATGAGTGTGGGACTCAGTGTCAGGTCTGGGGGAGCTTGGGAGGGACAGCATTGGCACCATAGACACCTGTAAAATGAATGAGTGTTGTCTTTGGCCATGGGATTTCTGGCCACGCTCTTCCTTTAGGAGGCAATGAGATCATATTGACAGGACTGAGAATACAAATCCACGCAGGCTCTGCCGCAGGTTGTGGAAAACCTTGAGTGCGGTGTCCTGGGGCTTAAAACCCAGGCAGAAATTGGCACATTCCCTATATGCGCTCGTCTTTGTGCCAGAGCTTCTGCTTTGCTTGATGTATGACAGGCTGGGAAGGGGAGTGGCTGGATATCAGCCATTGCAGTTATAAAGTCTTCATTTTCTGTATCAGACTTACGAACTGAGGGAGCCTGGGACAGTCCTGGAAACTCCCAAGTAATGCTCCGTCTAGGATTCCCAAAGCAAATCCTGCAGTTGTCTCTTCTCCCATTTGCTGTGCTTTCCCTCCCCCTTCCACACCTCCTGTGTTGCATTGTAGCGTTGATTGCCAGTTAACATAACCCCAGTCTGTGCTGAGTGTAACTTTACTACGGGTTGCAATCCTGAACTAGAGGCCTGGCAAGGCAAGCCGGATTGGCTTTCCAGCAATCCCGTTCTCAGGGTGACAGGGAAAGCTTTGAGGGTGCCTGTACATTTGTTGTTGGCGGATTGGCTTCATGATTTACAGCTAGGTATAGTACACAGGAGGAAAAAACCTTCACAGTACGCAGATTTATTGCCACTACCTGCTCTGTAGGACAGATGGCTCCTGGAAGAAGATCCGAGCCCTTCATCCTGTTGGAAGCCCCAAGAGCTCGGTAGCTGGGGATTCAGTGGGGTGAATCCTAAACCCTGCTTATGTTGGGATGGGGACCTCAATCAGCTCGTATACTTTTTAGCCAGTAAAAGTGCAGGGTCCCAAGTCGCATTAGAAGATTATTTGGAGGCAAATCTGTTCCTGAAATAAAAGGAGGGCTTTGAGTGCTGTCCAGTTTTGTCCACGCTGGCAGACTAAACCGTTGCAAACTTCTCAGCCTGAAGCAGCTTTGGGCAGTATGTACAGCTGCATCGGGAACACGGCACCTTTACAGCCCACCCTGGCCTCTTGCTGCTGCTATTTTTTTTTTTTTTTTTTTTTTTGAGTAGCAATGAAAAAATGCAAACCCTCAGTGCCCTTTCTTTGCCGGGAGCTGTGCTTTGCAGGAGGGACTCTAGGCTTTAGCATCATTCTCTAGGCAATGTGAGCCAAAATAAGGGGGTTTGTGATGTGTGCTGAAGGTACCGAAACTGTTACTGGAATGGGTAAAAATGTTTGGGACCAACTGTCCTGTTTGTGCCCTTTGCCTGGTCCTCATCACTGCAGTGCGGTTAATGTCTTCATCCTGACTGTTAAATGGAGAAGTGAAGGCACCAGCAGGCTGGCTTGCCTGAGGTTACCCGGGAAGTCTGGCGGATGAGGTTTCCCAGATTTGAGGCTGATCCCAAGCTTCTGGATTGCCTTTCTTGTACACTTGCTTTCCGTGTAGCCTTTGTGTCTGCTGGATTAAATTCTGCTGCTTTTATGTGAAAAGTCTGATTGTACGTGGAAAGGGGTCTTTAACAAAAAAAAAAAACCCAAACCAAAAAACCCTGTCTGAATTGGGCATGCCCAATGTGGCAGGCCTGCAAAATAGCTCCTTAGTCAACTACTTTCAGCTACAATCTCTGCCTGGCTGCTAGAGCTGAAGGTCAGAAATGCTCATGAGTTCTTCTGGCCTAAACTCCTGCATGGCACGCTTCTCCCCAGCCACGCCTGTGCCAAACCAGTGGCCTTTGTTTGGCCTTTCTGGTAAAGGATTTTAGCTAATCTTTAGTTGAAGACCTCAATAAATGAAGAATCCTCCCCTTTCTTTGAGGTTAGTTAACTGCAGCAGCTAATTGTTGAACAAGTTGTTTGAAACAGTTACAAATACACCAGAACTTCCCAGAATACAGCAAATTGCTTGAGCTCTGCTCTTGTGGGTTTTATTTAGGTGTCACTAGGACACGGTTGTGTTTAAGCCTTTTTAATTCAGAAGAGGCTGCCACTGCCCTTCTTGCTCTCCAGGTCTCTCTAGGTGCCTGTCTGTATATTTGAGGAGGCACAGTGGCTGATTTATGATATTTACCAGCTTGACCAAGGGCAAACTCCAGAGCCATATAGCTGTGAGCGATTCATCTTTCCTCCTCATACATGGAGATAAATGTCAGGATGGTTGTCAGCTGTCTGGCCGATGCATGAGTGAATCTGTCTTCACATATGCACCTTGAGCCGAGAGTACGTGCATGCATTTTTTACTGTTTGTGATAAACCTGGAAATGCAGATTGTGTTGGAGGAAGAGGGCCTTTTGGTTTTAAATATTGATACCAATATAACAGGGCTGTGGCTGTGACAATCTGGGAGCCCTGAAGCATTAGCTCAGGGATTATGCTGAATGCTGTGGGGAATTCAGTGTTGTGCAAACTAAAAGCAAAGGCTTTGCAAAGTGATAACATGCTTCAGATGCAGAAATAATGGACAGGGTCCTCTTGGGTACACAGGCTGTGGATGTGTGGGGCTGAGAATGGGAAAGGAAAGATTCAGACTGATTCCTGGGAAGAGGCCCCTGACGGAGTTTTTTATTTACTTTGATTTGTGATGTAACTAAAAAGAAGGCAGCTGCCCAGAAACCCAGGCGCCTATGGATTGATTGCTGTGGAGAAAGAGCTGAAGACCCTGTTCCTTGGAAATGCTCAAGGCATGGTGAGTTGGATGTGGTAGGTCGTCATCGTCTCTGGAGCCTCAGTTCAGAGAGTACCGAGTAGTTCTGCTGTGTGGTTCTTCATCAGCTAATCAAGTTGAACAGTCATCCAGAAGGCACGATAAGGGCTGAGAAACTTTTTAAAGTAGCTTTCAGTGTTGTTCTCATCTCTCCAATCTTCTAGGACTTCGAGCCACACGCAGAGTTAGTACGCAGTCAGAACTCGCTGGGTTTCTTGCGTGTGCAGTTGCCTCTTCCCCAACAAGGCACCCATCACACAGCTTGTGAATAAACTGTAACAGGGGCCCGCAGACCCCTGAGCTGGCTCCACGCAGAGCGTACCTGCCAGTTCTTGGAGGCCTTACTAGCAAAGGCATAGCTTTGTGCAGGCTGAGCTGTGCTGCTTCCAAATCCGAGCTGGCTTTGTGCCTTGCTGTGCCTGGTCTAATAAGCTCTCTCCGAATGGGATTTGCTGGGTAGTGCCTGTCGAGGCACGGCAGGCTGGCGTGCGAGCAGAGGTCTGGCGCTTTGTCTGGGCATTGCAGCCCCCCTTCCTCCCCTGTTGCTGTGAAGATGGGGAGCTGACTGTAGGATATTTTTGGCATCTTGGTGCTGGCTTTTATGTTAACTCGTTGTAATAAGTGTAGTCTACAACATAACTAGTAGTCTATGGTTATTTAATTTTTGCAGGCTGTTCCAATGTAGGGTATAGCTCTTGCTGGGAGAAATGTTCAAAATACAGGGGTAGTTGTTGATGAGGGTAGCGGAGAACATCACAGCATGGCTGGGACTCATCCGGGCAAGGTAAAGTTGTGCAGGAGAGGACTCGCCTTTTGTCCTGTGCCAGAGGGGTCTCAGCATCTGATGCATCAGGTAGCGGCACGGGAGCACGTTGTCATGAGTTAGTGTGCACGCTAGTTGCATACACTGCCCTTGTAGAGTTTGAGCACCTTAGCATGTTTAGTTGGTAAAGAAAAAGCAAGCTTAAAACTTTTGTATAACCAGCTTCATGTAAAAAAGCAAACCACACTGAGAGGCTGGGAGGGGGGGGACAAACAACGCAGTCTCTTAATTCAGCTGAAGTTTCACTCAATGTGGAGAGAGTAAATGAGAGGAAGTTATTTTTCTCTGCCAAGTCCTTTATTTAAACATAAAGGCTTTCCCTGGCTACTTGCAAAAGATACTGTTAGCAGAGTGGTCCTGTGCATGACACTTCTTTCAGGCTGAGGCTCCACTGCAGCGTCAGCCAGAAGATCTGGCCACTGGCTGTTGTGTTCCCACTATGCCTCTCACATCTATGCATGTTGGATCTTTTTGCTGAGCTATTTCGGTGCACTTTGCTGAAACTAGCCTGGCTGCCAGCGTTGCATGCTAAAACAGCTGTGCAACAGCTGAATGCTGGAGCCAATGTCAGGGAAGAGGTGGATGGGGTTTAAATTGTGAAGGAACTTCAGTCTTAAAGATCCTCATCTTTCCCAAATGAGCTTGATTTCCTGAGGCAGGGAAGGTACACCAAGGAAGGATCGTTTTACACTTGAACTTTCATCTTTCCCTACGTGTGTGCTCTTGGGCAGTGCTAGAGACAAGGTCCTGGATTAGACACAACCTTTGGACAACGGATGACTTGCTATGTCTCCTGTTCTGAAAGCTGCTCTACATGCATGTATATTAAGGTGACTATTAGGATAACATCATTTGTTGCATAGAGTTGCAAGAAAAAATATTTCATGTCCCAACAGAGCATCACTGCAGTCACATACATGCAACTGCTAGTGCCCGATGTCTTTGCAGTCATAGCTCACTTAGACCTATGACACTGTGATATCATTTTCTTCAGCTTTTTAATTAAACAGAGGCTTGAATTTCATATATTTCTTACCACACTTCTTCAAAGCTCTTTATGTTCACCTCCTTCCCCCCACTTCAGCTTTCCCTGGTAGATTATAGCCTGCTGGAAAACATAGAGCACATTGTGAAGCCCAAAGCAAAAGCTGACTCAGCGATCCTTCCCATTTAGGCTGCTGCCGTTCATGGAACAGGAGGTTAGCCTTAAAATACTTTTGCCAAAAAATACTGCTGCTGTAATGGAACTGGTGCCCATTTTATTAGCTGTTGCTGTGTCCTTTAACTTAGTTTTTTAAAGAATGTAGTCTACTAGTGCCTTAACGCTCTGGGAAAGAGAGTTTTCTTTTCATATGCTGGAATAATTCTGATTTTTCTATAAGAGGAATTTGGCATCTCTTCTCCAGATCTCTGGAGAAAGGCTGTGTCCTAGGCACAGCTCGTGTTGCTACCAACAGTGGCCCCTGTCCTTAAAGGATTTCAGCTCGTGCGAACTGAAGTCCTGGGAGTTGCTGTATGGAAGTGAATGGGCCTTGCTTATAATCTGAATGTCAGCACATGGGTATGTCTTTACAGGTTCAGGCCCACCTGCAGTCCTGTAGGTCAGGTCTTTCTCTCCCCCATGGGACTTCTCCAGGTTGTGCTTGCATCTACAAAGAGCCACCGCTTTCTGCTGGGGACCGTTTCAGCTCCGGGAAGCAGGATCGGTTCTGGAGCTGCCAAACCTAGTTCCTGCTAGGAGCATCTCCCCAGCTCTTCCACGCTGTGTGGAGCTGTAGGGATGCGTCGCTGCTCTTCTGTGCTTCCTCGCTTGAGGAGAGGGGGCATGGACGTGGTGCTGGGTGGGTCTCTTTAGAGCAGGCACAGGGCAATACAGGAATAAAAAGCCTGCCTTATCATTCCCATCATCCTTACTACCTGGAGCAGATCCGTTCATGACCTCAGAGCAGATGGGTGTCAAGACCTGATCCATGTGCCCAAGTTTGATCTCGCTGATGTGTATGAAACAGGCTGCAAACACGGCAGCAATGCAGGACTAGCCAGTGGTGAGGTGCTGCTATAAAGAGAAAAGCAAATCTCATCAAGTTCCTGTGTTCTCCATAAAGCAATCGGTGACAACTTGGGGTGATATTCCAGGGAGAACATGGGTTTTGAGGGGGGAGCTGGCCAGATAGCAGCGCTTCGCATGACAATGGTGGGAACTGTGGGTGTCTGTCATTCCCGGAAATATACTCAAGTGCCCTTTTTCCACCGGGGAATTAAGAAGTTATGCAGACTCGGCCTAGTTTCATTAATGGATTTAAAACAGGTTTTGGCAGAAGGCAGCCAAGCACATCAGGAATGGAACAGAAAATATTCTTCCTGAGTCCAAGAGCCTGGAAACTGCCTCTCACACCATCTACAGCAAGTGACAAATGCTGTTCTTGTTGTAATCTGAAATCTTTCTCTTTTCTCCCTCCCCCACATCCATGGTGTGCATGAGTGTATAGGCTACTTATTAGCAAATTTAAAGCCACAGGCACAAAACTATTGTGGAGTCACCCTAGGCCCCCTGCACTGGAGGAGGAACATGTTGCATTAAAAGGTACTTAGCAAAGCAGCTGAATTCAGTCTCTTGATTGCCTTGGCTACAGCTCCAGGTACTTACTCGTATTTTTTTCCTTTTAACCCTTATTTCTTTTCCAGTCTGATCCGTATTTTTGACAGGTGATTATTATCAGTGAAAGAGCTGACAGCTCTGGTAGTCTCAAGTGCTGCAGAAGTCCTGATGCTAGTTGTAATGCATGCAGGTTTGTCTTTGAATATTTGGAAGGAAAGGCTGTAGAAAACTTGCATGATATGAAGCTTGTCTGCGCTGGTGCGAGCGGGAGTGCTGAGCACTGCTTTGTCGGGGCAGGACCTACCCTGGTCCCAGAGCACCCCTAAGATCACAGGGTGTCTTGGACCTCAATGGGGAGCACTTCTAGTCGTGAAATCTGGAGCAAAGCGAGGCCAACAACAACTAGACAACTCCTTCTGTAGATGTTTTCAGCATTTTCCTGGCTCTGTTTTTAGTGCTGTTTTCTAACCCTCCACATTTGGGGCAAGTACCTCTCCCAGCTTGTCCTTCTTCCAGCTGGGCTTCCCCAGTGCCAGTGCACATGCCAGATGTACATCAGTGACCCAGGCTTCTGGGTTTGTTTTTCACAGTGGGTGCCTCTTACAAAATTCATCTCGTTAGTGGGTAATCTGTGACTTGTCTGAGTCCGAAGGAGAAGCTCATCAGCATCAGACCCAATCCCAGGCTGTCAATGTGCGAATACCTTCCTCCTATGCTGAAAGACTCTAGGGACGCTCAGACTGGTTGCTCAGGATGCCTTGGTTAAGCCGTGTTCAAAGTTGGGATAACTCTACTGCACAGACTGCTGTGGTACTTCGAGACCTGTTGATGGGAAGAAGAATATTCCACCATGATGGACAATGGGAATCCTGGTGGAAAGCCCCACATACAAGGTTTGAACAACTAGCAAATACTAGGATGAAATGAATTCCATGAAGGGCCCTATTTTTAACTTCTTAACATACAAAATTCTCCGTAGCTGCAGTTTGGCAGGGTCCTACCTCTTGCAACAGGGGTCACTACTTCCATACAATGCTAGAGCTGGTTTATCCTATTGTTACTAAGCTGCGAAAGTTGTTTTTCTAACGTGCTGTGACTCTGCTTGCTTCCCCACCCTTAGACTCCATCTGTACACTTCAAAATAGTGGGAGGAAGAGGGCAGAGAAAGAACAAAGGCTCGTAATACGAATGGAAGGAAACTAGGGAAATTCAGGAGGAAATGGACAGTGAGAAATACAAAAAGATCCAGCTGCGCTGAATGCATGGGGCGTGAGTGCACAGGGATGCTTTCTGCTTGGTATTCAGAGCTCAAGACCTGCATTGTGGAGCTGAACTTTCCTTTGAGTCAGTGACCTATTCAGACACCTAACAATGTCCATTATGTACAGTCAGCTTGTTTATGCCCAGCGCTGGGCTTTCTTACCTTTTTTCATGTACAATAAAACAATATCCTACTTGCAAAGTGGCCAGGCCGAGCTAGATTTCGCTGTGCAAGCGCTTGACCATCAGCTCTCAGCAAGCATCTTGTTACTTAAGAACGATTTAAGAGCACAAACTATGATGGCAAGATGCTCAAGGAGAACTTCTGCTGACAAAAACACTGTTCTTGGTTGACTGATAGCAAATGTCTCTTTTCTTTGAAGGATGGCGGGGTGGGGTAAGAGGTAGCAAGAGGTGGGTCCCTGCCTCTCTGGAGTTGTAGCGATTAAATTGGTACCATGAGGCAGCCTGGAGAGGTAAGTCCAGAACAGCGCTGAGGCTTAGTGGCGGCGTGCGACCAGCCTGCCAGCGATGCTTGTGCATCACTGCGGGGTGAGAGCAATGGAGAGGTGAAACCCGGGGAGCTGGGGGAGAACATCTCCGCTGTGGAGAGAGGCAAGCGGTGCTGCTGCCGCCTGCATCCTTGCTGCAGAATAGGTGGGGCTGTCAGCCCATGTGAGAGCTCTGCTTAGATTTGTTCTACAGCCGCAGAGAAACCAGCTGGCCCAGGTTTAACATACGAGGGGATCCCCCAAGAGGCTTTGTATGCTCTCTGCGGAGTTCGGGGCAGCAGCTGCAGAAGCGCCTAAGCGTGCTCCGCAGCGGAGATATCCTCTGTGACCTTGGGCAGCTCAAGGTTTTAGCCCTATTACTTGGAAACAGCTCCCACCTCCACTACAGAATACAACACGAGTTGTTGTTGGATCACGTGGTGGCTCTGATTAACGTGAGAGCTGAAGTACAGCTTTCGGGTTAGAAGGAATCATGTACAAGATGACTTGACCTTAGCCTGTAGTTTTCTGCCTGAGGACGTCATTCTCAGTTGAGGGAGGTGCTCTTTAACCCAGCCCACCAAGAAGCAACTGTAAGCAGTGATCGAAAGAGCTGGAGCTAGAAATAAGGTATACATTTCGCGGTGAGAGCAATTTGGGCATTGGAGCAAGTCTGCGCAGGCAATGGTGCCTTGTCCTCCTATTTAAAGAGAGAAAGCATTTTGGCAACTTGCTTGTTCCGTCTTATACCCTTGTTTAACCACTGCTCATTCAGTTAGCACCACTTAGCAGCTTTTAAGACATTTCTTTAGGGATAAAAATGAATTCTATGCATTCAGGGAAACATCTGTCATCGTTCGGAGCAGAAACTGTAGTTAACGCGGTCCCTGGAGCGTGTGGGAGAGTTCCAGTTCCTTACTGCCGCTATGCAGTCACTTCTCGGAGAACAGAGCTGGCTGTGAAAGGTGAAGAAGGTGGTTTAGCAGCATTGCCTTACATCTAGAAAAATCAAGCTGTGCCTCTTTGAAGCCTCGAACGTGTGCGCAGCACATGACACGCAAGGAGTGTTTTTATTTGTGTTTGTTCTCAGGAAATCGTATTGCTGTGTAAGCTGAGCCCTTTTAGGTGTCTTAAGTTTGGCATCCCGAAAGCTGGGCTTTAGCAGGCACTTCTGCAAGATGTCAGCCTGAGCTGTATTTTCCTGACTCAGATCCTTGCAGTAAGAACTGAGGAATGGAGCATTTAAATAGAAAAAAATAGAAGCTACAGTGCAGCTAGATAATGTCAATCTTGTCATTGCTTTTAATATTCATTGCCAGGCAGAGCGATCAAACTTTGTCAGTTTTAAGTTAAGCTACCCTTAGTCCTAGTCAGCTTCTGTCTATGTACGTGAAAGGGATGACTGAGCCCACAGCTGCTAAAAGCATCTCTCGATTACTTATATTTCACTAGGTATTTAAAGATTAGGTTGGGGCGTAGAGGATGAAAGGGTTTTTTCGTTATCTTTTAATAAGAAACTTGTATTTGCAGGTATAAAAAAAGACCAAAGACTGAAGCGTCTAACGTGCTCTTTTCCCTGCTGCTCCTCCAAGTGGGGTGGGGGTAGGGGAGCGTGTGGAGATCCTACAGAGAATAAAACCATGTCCCTCTTGGTCTGCTGCTTACCACAGCCCTGCCCCGGTTCCCAAAATTGATGGGTAAGAATGCGCCATGCTGGAGTTCTCATGACATAGCCTTGCTTGCAATGCAGGAGACCAAGCAATGTAAGTGGGAATTAAATATATGGGGCTTTGTATGCTTTAAATGTGAACAACAAAGGGGAGGATGATCTCTTCTCTCCGCCTGTAATGTGAGAAGCTTTGAAAGATTCCTGTAGTCACTTGCTTTTGCTGTCTACACTGACTATCAAACCCTTTTTGGGGAAAGGACGTCTTCATTAGCCTTGTGGTGCTCCAGCCCTTCAATCAAAAAAATAACCATCCCTGAGATCTCCAGAAAATTATCTGGGAAAATCAGAGAGGACCAGATTAACGTTGTCCTAAACAAAAAAAAGAAAGAAGCAGAGGAAAATAGTTTGGAGAAGGGCTTCCAGCTGTCTATATTTAAAAATGTGGGAAGGGGGGAGAGAGGCATGGATCCCAGAGTAAAACAAAGCCAGCAGCTTTCATGTCCCCTTTAAGGCAGACACATGTGGCAGGAACAAAGATGCTCCCCTTGCTGTAGCTGCGTGATCATAGAAATGAGTAGCGTACAGACTGCATTCGCACCAGCGTGTGCTCGGGAGAAGGGTGTGAACGGTTCCCACACAACCTTCTCAAGAGCAGCCTGAAACAGCATTTAACATCCTCCTGCCAGCCGTTCATCTTTACGCCGGCAGGTTGAAACAAGTGATGGAGTTGCTTCAAGGGAATTTGATGGTGAGCTGGTTGTGTGTGGCATAACAGACTTAACTGATGTCTTGGGATGCTTGCTTTGTTAATAGCTTAACTGGACATAGAAAGCTCTGACTTTGTGATCAGTAGGCTTGGGCGTGCGGGGGAGAGCTGGGCACACCAGACCCAGCACCCTCTGTATCACCCGATGCGTGTGATGTGGGTGAGGAGGACATGGGGAGCTTCAGCCCAAACTAAGGCAGCGTGTCTGCACGGTGGAGGGTGGTCGAAGTGCCAAGCAGTCCAGGCACAGCGCTGCCTTGGGGACGCAGAGTGAATCTGTGCATCCTGCTGCTGGCATGCTCCAAGCCAGCTTGGGTTTTCCGTGTGGCTCTGGGTGCAGCCACCCCGTGAGGGGTGAAGGCCTTGGTGAAACCCTACAGCTAAAAGGGCTCTTTGTTATTTGTCTGATTTTTTTCATTTGGATTGTACGGTACCTGTACGTGCAGCTTGGCTGAGAAAGCCTGGCCGTGCTGTGGAAGTGCCGGTAACTCAGCTGCGTGCCTAATCCAGACCAGGGATTTTTGTTGCTGTGCCTTGATTCCTTTGCTTTTTTAGCTTATCCACTTGTAACAGCCTCAGGGCCTGAAGGCGAGAAGTGCAAGGTGAAGAGGAGGTGATCCTGCTAGCCGGTTGTAGCTAGGAGCCAGTACACATCAGCTCTCCTTAGCCCTGCCTCCGAGTTTGCTGTGAGACTTCAGCTCTCTCCCCCAGATCCCAGGGTGTGCCTCATTCACACCCATGGAGGGTTGCGTCCGTCCTCTTCCAAAGCGCAGCATCGTTCCTTGCGATGGCTTAACCCTGAGAGTTAATACTGCCGGGTCACCTTTCCTGGTATAAACCAGCATCACCTGTAACTTTGGTCCCTCTGCTCATGTGTTCATGCCCCAGCAGTCCTTTGCTCCTCCTGAGTTTGAAAGAAGTGCTTGGCGCTTCACGCCTTCATCTCAACCAAATGTGCAAGGTCAGGAAGCCAGCAGGGAAATTCTGCCTCAAACTCGTAAAACAGAGGAACCAGGTAAAATAAACACTTGCCTTCTGAAGTGGTTACTTGGGATTGTACCGACGCAGACTTTCCCATCTGCTCTGTTCTCCACGGAGTTGAACGCGGCAGGGTCTGCTCAGGTAAGGATCACCCCACCTGGGAGATGTTCCTGTAGGATTTTGCTATGAGGGAGAAGAAAACTGAAGGGGTTTTTTGTTCGTAACATGAGAATCCTGCTTCTTAGCTGTGCCTTTAGGCATATATTTAAATGGCAAGAGCTGTCAAGTTTTTCTTCCGTCAGAATTTATTCTTCTTGTTGCTGCATTCAAGCGAGGGTATACTGTGAAAAATGATTGTCTCTAGTGGCAGCTTCACTCCGCAGCCTTTTGCCATTCAGAATTGGCCTTGTTTAGCTCTGCTGCTGAAAAAAGGCATTCAGGCAGTCTTGCTTTGCCTTTGTTACCTCTGTGTGGAGTCAGCGTGGCAATGATAAGAGGAGAAAGTAAGCTTCAATTTCTCCTTGCGCATTGTCACCAAACTGGCTGTCAGGCTTTGGGCATCCTTGTGTTCTCCCCGCTCTTCAACGCAGGAGAGTAAATCAGAGTCCCCAGAGTAGGTTTCAGCCTGCAGAGATATTTGTGGTAACCCAGGAGGTAGGAGGAACCCTAATTTGACATGCAGACCCTTTCGTATTGCCTCTCTGCTGCGTCCATGAGTTGTTTGCGTTGCATCAGAGGAAGGTTCTTCTGAAATCTCTCGGGTTTCTGTTCTGTCAATACTGCTGTGCTGGCATTGACAGCTTTCATACCCTGCTTTTGCTGCTTCTCGGAGGACTGCACTAGTAACCCTCTTTTTCTGCAGCATGACGTTGCACTGCACCTCCTCCAGCATGGAGGATTTTAGAGGGTCGTTCACATGGTCCATGGTCACAACATGGTCATTCAGAGTCCATGGACAGTTTAAGCCTTTAGTCTCCCTGCTGAAACCCTTAAAAAAGGGACTCAGTGAAGAGCACCGATTTGGTGGCATAAACCTTTCCATCAGACTCTCTGGGCTGGGTTGTGGACAACAGCTCTCCTCTACTCTTAACCAGCTAGCACAAGCTTCTTGTTGCAAATCCCGAGCCACCCAGTGTCATATTTGATTGATTGTGGGAGGGCGCGATGCTAGCTTTGAATGAACTGCCAAGTCTTAAAATATTTGGCAAATTTTCCTCCTAATGCTCAAGTCCTGGGGGAAAGCGATCAGGTAAGAACCTCAGCTTTTGAGCAAGGAAAAGAAAGTTTGTGCCTCTAATGTAGGCTGGAAGGAAAGGACAGCCACTCTGGCTGGTTTAACCTAAGGCTTAGAAACTAGGAGGCAAATTAATACTGTTTCTGATTTTCTTACTTTCCTGCAATGTCTAGTTTTTAAGCTAACCTCAACTGGAGGGGGTGCGGAGGCTGACTCATGGCTTTTGAACACTGGGGTTGGCAGCTCTAGAGAAAAGCTCCCATGTGCTCTTGGTTACGCTGATGTCCGTGTGCCTATGAAATCTGGGTGTGTGCTCTGGTTCGCAGCGCTGCTTGTTGCCAACATGTGGCTGGATGTAGGTGGCCTGCCCTCGCCTGTAATTTGGCTGGTGCTAATACAGCAACGCTATGCAAATCTGCCTTTAGTTAGCTGTTTCCTTCTCCCAGATGTATGACAGTGCATGTGGGGTTTAGGTATTCGGATCTGCAAGGGGAGTCGCTGTTGGAGGATTGTAATTTGCCCTGGTTTAATTACGTGCTCAGAGACAAGGCTTTGTATTGAAAAAGTTGGAGTTTTTCTTTTGGCTTCTGAGTCCATCCAGTCCCCCTCTGGTCTAAAAAAATTGTTTGTTATCAAGAATATTACTGTCCTGGTTGGGCCAGAACTGCTGGGTGACTTTTAGATGCATCGCGGTCTTGCCAGTTAAGGATGGGCTGACAGAGTGGATCAGCTGGCTTGATTTAACAGCAGAAGCAGAGGAAAGCTGACGGTGGTGCATTTTTTTTGTCTGCAGTGATCTTTAGCTCAGAAGAGCACATCTCTGCTAATTGACTATTAAACGAGATTGCTTGCTGAGGTGTGCTGTCTTGCCATTTCAATCCTTTAAGGGATAAGTTTCTGATCAGCTGCACATAGGGCTCTTAAATATAATCTGCCTAATGACTGGAGGGCTTTGACTTTCTGGTTTTAAGGCGCCAATGTTTTGGGTTACAAACCAAACCTTTGGGGTGGGGGGGGCTGAGCAGGGCTGGGTTTTTTTTCTGAAATGGTAATGTTCCAAACAACAAAGGCTGCTTTTTAATCTCGCAGCGAGACTTGGAAGCAGCACAGTCAGTCTAGAGATAAGTCTCTTTTAGCTCAAGATTTCTAGGATTGCACGCATGTTACCGCATGCCTGGACCACCGGTTAGACACCTACCTGGCCACAGATCCTTTGTCCCAGTTGCTGTGCATGCAAATAATGTGTGTTTGCGTGTGTTTACCCAGTCTGGAAAAAATCTGAGCCCTGAGGGATTCGAGCTTCCTTTTGTGTTATGAAACGGGCCACGCTGAGAGCCAGCTGAAGCAACGCTCGCTGCTCGCTTCGCAGACACTGCAGGCTCCGGGAGGGTTTTGGAGCCGATGCGCTCGGTGTTTGAGGAAGGACGGTTAGTCCTGTTGTTTAGCGAGGATTCCCACTGCCATTTTAAAGAGCTCTGCTGACAGACTCCAGAGGGAATCCCAAGCCAGGCCTGCAAGATAGCAGCAGCTTGGGGTCGGAGTCAGCAAGGGCTGGGCGAAAGGAGGGGCTAGCTGCAAACAGAGGCAGGCTTGCTCTTTCCCTCTTCAAATCCTGCTCTGTTTTGTTCAGCTAGGCCAGCCCCTGGCACCGTCCTCTGCAAGCAGGGATGCAGGGGAGGAATGCTCCTTGTCCTGGGAGGCTTGGAGCACTCTCCCCAGGGCGTGGGGAGGGCACAGATTATTTGGATGCTTTCCGGTCCCGTTCTCCCCCACCCCAGTTGGTTGATATACATCATCCTAAAGCCTTACTATCACGTGGTGATTGACACAGCAGGCTAGGAATGGGAAGGGGGACAAGACTCGCGCTTGCTCTGCTGTTTTAGAGTAAATGCTGCAGGAGCGGTTGGTATTTCATTGCTGATATTAAACCTGAATGTGGGGGGAGAAGGGAGAATGTGGCTAATGCAGAACGCCCGCCTCTGACAAATGTCCAAGCCACTAGAGACCCCGCAGTAATTTTGTAAATCACAAGAAGGTTTTCAGCCTTCCCAGAAATGTGCACTTCTAAATGCTAACTGTCAAATAGCCTAAATTACTGATCCAGCAGATTAATCTATAAATTGAGGTAGGCTTAGAATAGCCGTTGGAGAACAGTGTTTAGTAAATGGTATCTAGTTCAGTGCTCTCCGTCTCTTGTTGTTCAGACCTGACGACGCAGCCTCTTGTTTGCGTTATACTAAAATATATTGTAGGAAGGCTGCTTAAATGGGGTCTTTCCAACCTGTCAAGCAGCGTGTATCTCTAGGAGAGAGGGCTTCTGCGTGCAGCAATGCTGCAAACAAAGTAAGTGGGAGACTGTGGGTAATGAGTGGTGCCTAGAGCCTCAAAATCCAGCCTGCCTGTTTTCCCTGCCTATCTCTTCCTTTCTTGCTCCAGACACTTGTAATCAGAGAATATTGAAGGTTTGTTGTATTGCTCATAATAAAACCTCAAAGCAAGGATCAGCCGTGGGAGCAGTCTATTCCTGTTGTAACCTGAAGTGAAAGTGAAGCTGCTCCATGCTGCACGTCCCACTGAGATGAGTCAAGTTGCCACCTCTTTCTAAGGTGACATTACAGGATGTCTGTCTGCAGACTTTGGCCTTTTGTTTGGGAGGGGAGAGGAGGGAGATGGTTTCCTTTGCTGCAGCAAGGGCAAAATAGGCTTTTAATAAAGCTTAGATTCTGCAGCTGCTGGCTAAGTTAAAAAAAGAAGTGCTGGCACTCTGTCCTCCTGGAGATGAGCCTTTTCCAGCTCTCTGCCATGACCCAGGGATGTGAGCCATCCCTTTTGGTCTTTTTTTCCTTTGTACCACTTTCCTGGATGAGAAGAATGGGAGAGTTTCTTCCCTTGGCAAGGCTTTACCCTGCTTGGGCTTTTCTGCTCATGGAGGTGGTTTAAGTTGGTGAATGGAAGGAAAAGAGCCTCAGAAGAAGTGCTGTAGCAGAGATATCCTGGAGGGGGCTATGACTTTTTATTGGGTAGAAATCAACTCCTCAAATCCCTAATTATAGACCCTGAAGAGAACTAGAAATTCAAAAGCCAAGAGATAAGAAAAGGAGGAACAACTTTGTGTATGATACAATAACCCTTTCCACCAAGGTACACGTGTGGATCCAGCTGAGTGTTGCTAGAGACCTGAGAGCAGGCCTGCTGAAAGGCCAGATTACAGTCCAGATACGGGCAAGAACACTTTATCCAAATATTACTGTGATTGAGGCAGATAAGGGAATGTTTTTGTTCCTGCGGAGAGTTTCCTGTTTCTTGCTGGTCTCCTGGGATGTTCAGCGTGACCTCCTGGCACCTGGCTCTTTGCAGAGCCTGGTCCTGGCGCTGGAGAGCCCGGTAGCATGGTTTGCAGTCAGGAGAGGGGCACAGCACCTGGCTGCTCCCGCTTCCTGACAAGCACAGGCTGGTTTAGGTGGACTTCAGTAAAGTGAAGTGTTATCCCTGCTTAAGGGACGAGAGGAGATCATGGGCCTGGTTAGTCCAAGGGAGCAATGCATCTATCTCTCTCCTCCCTTCAAATGTATTTTTCTCCCCCTTTGCTAACAGTGGCCTCTGAAATGCATCGGAATTGTTCACAGGCAGATTCTCCACTGGAAGCCACCAAATGTTTTGGTGCAGCTTGAGGCATCTGGTTTGGCAGGAGAGGACTCACTGGGTGCTTAGCATCATTCAGCACATTGCGGTACATGTTCGGGTATCCTGAGGCAGCTCCTAAGCAGAGCGTGATAGCCTTGACCCTTGATGCAGTTGTCACAGATGAAGTTAAAGAAAATGAGGCGTTGTGCTATGGGTGAGACTCAGTCTCTTCCCTCTCTTGCTGAGGAATGCTCTCCAGGAACCAAGAGTAGGCGGGATGGTGAAGGACCTGTCTCTAGCAGTGTGGGTCATTGGGTACTGCATGCTGTGAAGGCTTTCACTAGTCCTCATCTGGGAGTTTCACCAAGAATCTGATGCTGGGGGAACAGAATCTGAAGCAAAGAGACAGAGGAACTTTCACTAGGAGATCTGATTTGTAATTAAAAAACAAAAAAACAAAAAAACAAAACCAGCTAGAGGGGTGACAAGGTTTAGAGGATTGCTCAACAGGTCTGGTCAAAGGGAATTTAGCTGGCCTGGGGCAGACCACAGAAACAGCTGAAAATTGGGCTGGGCAGAGACACAAAAAAGGGGCATAGCCAGGAAAAGCCTTGAATTGCCATGGCAAGGTGCAAAGGGCAGGGATTTCGTAGGTTTGTAGCTGAAGGTCAGAAGCAGCTGCTGAGGCGCCCGGTCTGAGCCCCTGCCTTCGCTGGGGTCGTGGCGTTTCCCTGAGAGCTCCCTGCGAGCGCTTGCGGTTGAACTACAGCCTGCATTTTTGAAAGAGGCATCCACTCGCAATGGAAAGACTTACAATTTGGGATCCACCACATCCTTTGGGAAGCTGTTCCCATGGTTAATGCATTTACCGCGTAACTGTTACAGTTCCCTGAAGGAGTTTGAATCCTCAGCTGGCAGCCTGCCTGCCGTGCTGAGCGCTGCTGCATAGCTCTCTGCCTCCTGAGACAAAAGTCTTGCTACAAAGGGAGTAAATGACCTGCCTGGGGATCATGCAGGCTGTCTGGGAGAGCCGGGGACCTGAACCTGCTCCCTCCATCCAAGAGTATGGGAGTGAGTTTTGTGAAGCATTTGCCTGTTCATTCATCAGGAGCCTGCTGATCTTGTCTCCTCTCTGGATGATGTATGCCTTGCTGTTTTGCCCTCAGCAGCTGGTAGGTCACGCAGGATTTGAGAAACGGCTCTGGCATCGTACCAAGCAGAGGCTGTGGGACGCTCACCAGCGAATTCCAGAGATGATGTGTCATGAAAACCCCGGCCCTGCCACCCCCCTCTGCACGGGGCTATGGGAGGTAGTGGGAGCCCTGCCGGGTTGCGGTCCCCACATTCAGTGAGAGCTTTGGCTTCCCGAGAAGCTTTTGGTAGGTGGACGTTAGCTGCAAAATCTGTTCGGGAGCCTCCCGCTTTGCGTGGGCGGAAGGGAAGCCTTGCTCTTACCCCTCTGCCTGCCTCCAGCTGGAAGGTGACAACTGAGCTTGTGGCTGGGAGAAGTCAGCTGTTTCCATGTTCTTCCTCTGGGGACTTGAAATCTATTTCCAGTGAGGTGGGTCCCTGGGAAGAGGAAGGGCAGCTCTTCTAAGTGGCTGCTGCCAAAGCTGGAAGGCACTCGGAGGTAGCCTTACCAGCCTCAGGCATTTAAAACACTTCAGTCAAACCCTGGAAAAAAAAACATGGGATAATCTTAGTTTCTCCTCTTACATACATTTTGGGCTCTCTGCGCTGTCCTCTGGTTTGTTACTGAGCTTTTTCTGCAGCCACCAGCCTTAGAAAATTGTAGTTGAGAAGAAAAGCACATCCTTTCATCAGTTAACTTTTTATTGCCTGCTTTCTCATGGGTTGGACTTCAGGTTTTATATGGCAAACATCTTTAAAGCTTTTAGGGTATTTCCCTCCTTTCCTTACCCCCGAAATACCCTCTTTGATCTGGATTGTTTGGCCAGCTCTTAATCTGGGATGGAACGGTTTCAGGGAAGAGAAGGTGATTGTGATGGATACCCCAGTGATGTTACCCTTCCCAAAAGCAATTAAATGTGATCAAACCCTCATTCTTGTGCCCAAATGTTTATTGTTCCCCCCGCCATAGTCCCACGTGCTGCCAGGCCAGGCTTTCCACTGGCAATATAAATATATATTATATGTTATATTCATGCTATTTATTAACTTGCATGACGCTGCAAAGCAACTGCTCCACTGGGCTCTAGCTTGTTGCTCACTGTAGTGATGCATTTGTGCTAGGGAGCTCTGATGCTCGTTCACCCTGACTTAATTTCCTGGGAACTTTCCCCTGTCCTAGGCTGCTGAGCTTTGCAAACGTTTGCTGGTGGAAGGCAGTATATTTGTTTTAATCAGAACTATTCTTAAAGCTGTCAGATTAATTGCTGGGGGAGGAAGGGGGTCCCTCCCTACTTCGGTCCTGCCTTTCTCACCTCGTTTTGATCAAAGCCTGGCATTGATCTGATACAGTGGGAAGCTAATCGGGACTAAACGCTGGGGCTGTCTGCGAATCGCAGGGACAGAGCCAGGGACTCTGCATTGCTGGGGGGGGACACGGGGTTCTTTTCTCAAGGCTAGGCTGGTTGGGGTGTTAGCTCCTCCTTGCATGGCACACCGCGCTGTAAAGAGCAACCTGGGAGTCGCACCAGCTGCTCCGCCATCCGCACTCATTCACTTTGAAATCCCTTTAGCGCTGGAACAATTCCATTAGCAGTACTTCTTAGGCGTGATTTGGCGCGGTTTCTCTGCCGATTTAAAACCGAGTCCGCGCACCAGTCTGGAGGCCTCGTCATAACCAAGACATTCCCCGCGTACCTCGGGGCTGCTCGCAACTGAAATCCTGAACAAAAGATCTGCTGTTAGACAAAGGAGGAAGGAGTAAGCCTCTGAAGAGAGGAAGAATTTCTCCTCTGTTTGCCAGCAATTTTTTTCTAACTATTCTTTTCTTAAGGATTGGTCACCAATTAATCCATGTCGTTTTGCAGACAAAGCTGTCAACGTTTTTAAGGTTGCACGGTGAAATAACTTTAGTGCTGTTGGTTCTAGCAGCTCTGAATGTTCTCAAACAAATGCCTTTTAAGATAAAAATGGTCTGCGCTTGGTCCCAGCCCAGAGTTGTGGTCGTTATTGTTTTATTTGAAACGTCTCAACTGAACCCAGTGAAGTCAGTGAGAGCTGCAAGTGTTTGAAAGTCAAGTCACACTTATTTCCATGGCTAAATATGGGCGTAATACAGGGTGTTACTCTAAAATGCTCCAGCGTGTGACCCAAGATGTAGCCCAGCAAGCATGCTATATGCCACAGCTACCGCCTTGCAGTAGCTTCTGGCAGCTTTCGGGTCATCAGCCTGTTAGACGTGGGTACCAAAAGCATCGTGCCTTCTCACTTTTATTTTTTTGCTCTTGCCTGCTGTTGGGGTGTGAGATGCCTCACAGCCACGTGGGAGTGTAAGCTCGCTGGCAACGTGTGTGTGTGTGTGTGTGCATTTTTGCTGATTTCTGTGCATTGGATCAGAAATGAGAATAGTAGAAGCGGGGCACCTTCCCCCCGACACGCACGTACACAGTGCGGACAGTTACAGCTTTATAAAAGGCATTTCTTGCCACTTCTCAGTGGCAGCACTAAGATACCAAATTCAATGTAGCCCACTGCCTTGGAGTGGGGTAGGTGTACTGGTTCTGTGCTGGTGTAGCAAAATCCATCAAACTGGCACATTTATTATCCCAAAACGTTTACAGAACTTAAGAGCAACGTAAAAAATATATGAAGAGCATGCATGGTATTTTTCAATAAAAAGAATAAATGCAAGCAGTGCTTTGCAGGTTCAAATTAGTCCATGTGGGAACAGTTTGGGGAGTTCTGGTGCATGTACGTGGTCCTTCAGTGGCAGGAGCAGGTCTGTTTTGTATTGTGTGGATGCCCTGGGCGGAGGAGAGCTTATGAGAGGAGTTGCTGCAGCTTCCAGCTGGGAAGGGGCAACTCCATCAGCATTTGGCCGCAGCTGCGGTGCTGTGCTGAGTTAACAGGGGTGTAGCTTTGGCTGCAGACCAAGCCCCAGGTTACAGGTCCGTACCCATCAGCCGAGCATCAGACAGGGCTGGTTAGCTCTGGGTTGGAATCGTTAATGTCTTCATAGTATCAAAAGTCATTTGAATGCTACAGCTCTTTCAATTAAGCTCCTGTTGAGCTCCATACGCAGATATTGTAACATAATTGGCTGGCCCGCTGCAAATGCATTAGGAGAGTCTGCTACTGAAACAGCCTGCGTCTGTGCTCCGGGCTGGAGAGGAGCCAGAGCGAGCCGTGGTCTCCACACAATGTCATACTGATGAGGAGGGTGCGAGATTTTGTTTTTGCTAAAATAGTTCTGCCAGTACAGCCCGGAGGGCAGCTGCAGTTATACTGGTACAGAGGGGCCTTATGCCACTCTCAATTGTCCCCGGCTCTGGGGGCAGGCAGTGATGCTGCTGGGAGTACCTTTATCCTGCAGTAACAGCCCGTGCATGGCGTGCGCTGCCCAGCTCCACAAGTGCAACTTTATTTTGTTGACAACCTCCCCCCCCATAGCAACTCTGTCTTGGAGGCCCAAGGAAAATATTTTGCTTCCTCTGGCTGTTAGGAAGCAGGTTCTCCATGGCAGCAGTCCCTTCACAAAGGGTTCGGTCCTGAGCAGGAAACCCTGGTCCGTTCCCTAATGAGCCCTTCCTGCTGATAAGGGGACCTGCAGGTCAGGGGCTCTGCCCGAGCCAGCCAGCTCCCCGAGAACTGATGTGCTTCTTGATGAGCATGTCCTCCAAAGCCTGTAAAATGAGACTCCAGCCCATGCTTCTCGACCAGGCCCTCCAGAGAGGTGGGAGCAGACCTAGATGCTATGAGATGGGACCTGCTTGAGGAAAGGCCAGCTCTGGCAGAGCTGTGCTTCTGTGTTACTGCTGCTGCTCTCTGCTGTTCCTGAGCCGAAGCATCCCGTCTCTCCCCTGCTCAGCAAATTTGCCTCTTGGTGCACGTGGTAGAACCAACTCTGGTTTTATTCCTGGAATAACTATATTCATGTGTGCAGTATTACTGTGTATTTACACCTGGGTTGTTCCCCAGTTTGGGGAGCGGACTGGAGAACAAGGTGGTACCACATCTGTGCTGTCCTGTTTTGGAGCAAGGCAGCCCTTAGGTCTGTTTTTGCAGCCCTGCACTTTGGAAAGGCCTATCCAGCACCAGGCATGACGTGGAGATGAGCATGAAGGATTTGTATAGCTTGGATGGTGCACCAGAAAAGAAGTCACTAACTGGGATCTCTGCTGGCACCCCGTGGCGTGATGCTCTGCAAGCCCCTTCACCACCTGCCCTGTCGGTTTTGCTGTTCCTAAGCTGGTACCGTGACACTTATTTCCCTCCTGAAGGTGAGGTGCACTCTGACACAGTGCAGCAGCATTGCGCAACTTGTGAAGTCCCACAGAAACTCGCTGTGCTGGATTAGTAACAAATCCAGCAATAAAACAGTAGCTGGAATACCGGAGCATTGCCCTTTGGCGGGCTGTTGCTCATTGCCGCTGGGAGGTGGGAGTGACATGTTTTTTCCCCTCTGACAAATCTCTGTTCCCCCACTGACTATATTTAGACACAAATACATCCAGAATCAACTGTGCCTGTGGCAAGCTCTGACACTGCCTGCGGCAGCCCTCACCGAGGCAGCATCACGCGTGCATTTAGGCTGTCACATCTCCCCTTGCCTCTCCACGCTGATGGAAACCGCGTCATCTCGGCCAGACTTCGATTGCTGGGCTGCTGGGGTGTAGCAGTGCGGCTGTCCTTGCCTGGCAGTGCCCTTTATCTCCGTCTTAAACTCTCTTCCATGTAGACCCTGGCTGTAGGAAGGCAGGCAGGTGTGTGGGAAGGAGAGCTATCACTCTCACTTCTTGAGAGGTTACACCTTCTCTTCTGTACGTGTCTGACACGTTGTTTATTTTAACAATAGTTCTGCTTTGTGCTGTGATCCTGGATTACCTCCTCAGCTCAGCAGAGTCTGTGTCAAAGACTTCCTACAAGTGGAAAGAAGCTGTAGGCATCAGTGTTCATGTAGAGGTCTTCAGCGTGAGGCTGTCCTGAGGTCTCGGGGGGTATGGAGTGACATCAGAAACCAGAAAGGACCTGGAGCTCGGCTTAGCTCTTCAGATATTGCTAGCTTGCATTGCAACAGCAGTGATGGCAAAGCAACTTGGGGATAACGTGGGTTGGCAAGCCTGAACAAAAGCCCGAGAAGAGTTAACTCGCACTGTCGACTCAAGTTATAAGCCACGTTTCCTTGTCGTTGTTGTAAGTACTTCAGGGTGGCCCCGCTGCAGTCAGGCCAGCCACCTTCTCCAGGGTAATTGTACTCGGACTGTTTTCACTGGGAGCTGCCGACGGCTCCTGTCAGCGAAGCCCTCCATGCAGTAGAAATAAATTTGCCTCAGTCTGTTGGCAGGATCACAGGCAGGATAATTGCGTTTTGCCAGTGTACTTGCGTCTCTCGCTACCTTTGGACGTAGCTGCCTGCGCTGCCATGCCCCGTGGCACTACCAAATGGGTTTTGCCCCAGTCGTGGCTGCTTTTCCACGGTGGTCTGGTGCATGTCGTTCTTCAGAGTGCAAGAAGCTTTATGATCCTCGCTACAAAGATATGGGTTTATAACTCTGCCTCAAATCACTGCTACTCCTAGAGCATTTCAGGCGGGTTCTTTGGCTCAGTTTATGCATGCTTTAGGGTATCTGCTACCAGCTCAGCAAGCAGAGCATATGGACAGGTGCCACTATCTAAGCTGGCAGCGAGCTCCTCAGCCTGCGCTGCCCTGGCCAAGCAGTGGGAATCAGGCGGTCCTCTCCCTGCCAGCCTGCCCCGCGTTTGCTCAGTCCTGGGCGCTGCCATCCAAACAGGATCATCACCACCCTGCCAGCCCTCCACCAGCATCCACCCTGCTTTTATCTTCATTTCCTCCTCGCTTGTTGTTTTTTGTTTTCCACCTGGGATTTAAATGTTTGTTTGTTTGGCATCAGGGAGGCTTTCTTGTTTGTTTTTTTTAAATACCTGTTGTGACAGGCAGGGCTGAGAACGAGCTGGGCTGGTCTCCACATCCATCTGAGTGCCCGTTTGGGAAATGATGCCAAGTGGGAAAATAAAAAAAGAAATGCAGTTGGGTTTGGCCTGGGAGATGTTTCTGTCCTTGGCCGGTTGCGCAGGATGAGGGATGGGAAAAGCTGGTCAGTTTTTAGGATCTGAAGAGGAAGACCTGTTTTATCCTTCTGGGGAAGGTTCCCGCAAGCTGGCAATACTGGGCACTGTTGTTCTGCTGCTGCCTGCTCCGTGCAGCCACACCACCCTGACCTTGAGGAGCAGATGGCACCGCGCTTCCCTTCCTGCCCTGTGCCCCTCTTCCTCCCCGCCGGCATTTTCGCTCCTCTGTCGAAGAAGACGGTCTGGAGAGGCTGGGAGTGAACAGCAGAGCTGGCACGCAGGCCACCAGCCAGGTCTCTGCATAGATCCTCCTCGTGCAATGTCTCTCACACACCCGTGCACGTTGTTGCTTGAAGGTAGGACAGCGGGGCGGGTGACCCGTGGTGTGCTGGGCAGGAATCTTCCACTTTATTAAAATGAAAGTATTTACTGGCTGCATCAGTTGCCCAGCTGTGGTTAGTTTGTATGAGAACCATTTCCTGCCGTTAAGGAAACTATTCAGCTTTACAGCGGTTCGTGGCAGGAATAGATATTACTATTTACAAAACCTTGTGCTCTTCTCTTTGCCGAGTGGCAGAGTTTCTCACCTGCATCCCTGCCATCAAAGCGCTTGGGGTGACAGGAACAGAGCTGGCGTCGCTGTGCTGCAAGTAAATATCACAGGCTCCAGTGGGGAAAGGAGGTGGGCAGGAGGGGGGCTGCAGGAGAGCCAGGACTTGATGATGAACATGGTACTTTCAGGGCTGCGTGGCCTGAGATGCCATCTTTCTGTACTTGGTGACATTTACTCGCCGGCGTCCTATTCTGATAGTGGGATCTGACGTGCTGCTCTGCATTGCAGGGAGCCAGCAGGGAAGCGGTTCGTGTTAGAGCTTATGTTTGAGTTGGGTTCTTCTGCTTGAAGATTTGCAAAGCCATGCTGAGAAAGACCTGCGAGTGGATGCCTCCTGCTTGTCCTCTTGTGCCAGACGGCATAAGCGCCCTTGCCCGTTGCAATGGTCTCCTCGTCTAACACAGGAGACAACAAAAACTATCCATCCTGGTTCTGAACCTTCCTTGAGAGTGGATTTTTTAGGTTGTAGGTGTAACCTGCCTTTTTTAACAGTAAAGGTGATTTCTTTGATAATCTGTGTGCAAAGGCTGGGGCAGGAGATACAGGATCTTTCCTGGCCTCGCAAGATTTCCTTCTGATGAAATCGTGTCATCTCTGTGAGTCCAGATTTATTTCTGCAAAAAGAAAAGTTGCTCTGCAGTGCCTCGTGGAGGGTCACCAGGTGTTTTGGATGTATGCTGGAAGCTGATAGAGTGCCCAGCTCCAAATTGTCCCTGCTCTGGGAGGTGCAAAAGCCTGCGATGAGGCCAGAGAAGATGCCCCACGGTTGTCTTGTCTCTCCACCACGTAGCTGCAGGCTGTGCAGGATGCCTTGGTGGAATCAGCATCATCTAAAAAAATGCGCTTTTTGGTCCAAGTGTTGCAGCAGCCGCTTTGTCACAAGATCCTCATTGACAAGATAGGTAATTAGCCACTCTGTTTAACAGGGGCTCAGGGGGCTGGATTTCATTAAGGGAGGGAAAACGAGCATCTCACTCATGATTTGTGTACATCAGTGACTGTCCTCTTAAGTGCATTTGCTTACACTATTTCCCCAAAACATGACATAACAAGAAGGGGGGTGGGGGAGTGCTGGGGTGTTAGCTAAACATTAGTAACATCCTATTTTGTGTTCAGCGTTTGCTTCTTACGAATTGAGCCCTTCTTAAAAGTATTGATAGGAAACAGAAGTAGGACCTTCCTGCTACAGAAGCTGTTGTTAGCGACAGCAAGGAGGATGATACAAGGCAGACAGAGAAGCAGCGCAGGGTTTGCGGTCTGCACACTCCCGCGGAGCCAGCAGAAACAGAGCAGCAGAGGGCTGGTGATCCCCAAGGGTGGAGGTCAGGCTGGAGCTGGGGACGCTGCTGGCTCCTTGATCAACACGTGAGTAGGTGTCCTTTGGGCACCCTTTGTTCATGGGAGTTGGACAACGTGAACAGCAGCTCCTGCAGTCTGACCCTGCTGGTCCCTGCCTGCTTCTGGCATCGCCTTGATCTCGTTTGGCCAACTGGTGCTGGTTCAGCTGCTAAATTGTCTCCGTAGGTATTTCGTGAAGACGGGAGGTACTTTCCCCAGTGTTACTCTTCAACAGCTGCGGCATGGGTGTTGTGAATAGGAGAGGCTGATTTGCGAAGACATCTGAGATCCGCTGTGTCGAGGGAAACGTGAGGGCAAAGAGGAGGAACAGCGCAGGAGGACCAGTGCAAAGCTCTGCCTTCGGGTAGCAGTAATCATCGGCATCAATCGAGGAAGGAAATAACTGGCTTGGCAGCAGCGGAGCAGACAAAAATCTCAGTGAATCACAGGCTCGACATGAGTCAACGCTGTCACACGGTTGTGAAAAAGGCACACGTCATAAGAGGCCGTGTAAGGAGTTGCATGCTTCGCAAGGCATCTGAAGTATTCCTCCTGCTCCCGGTGCCGGTAAAGCCATGGCTGGAGCCCTTTCTTTCCCATTTTGGATGCTGCATTTCAAGGAAGATGTGGGCCAATAGCAGAGAGTCCAGGAAGAGCAGCGAGAGCAGTCAGAGGGCTGGAAACTGTGAGGAATGAGAAAAGCTTGAAAGGACCCAGGATTGTTTAGTCTAGGCAAGAGCAAGCTGAGCAGGGAGGGGGATATGAAAAGCTTTCAAAGACATAAAAGGCTGCTACGAAAAGTGAGAGAATGATCTGTTCTTAGTAGCTACTAGGAATAAGATAACAAGTCATGGGCTGAGCAAGGAAATTTAGTCATCAGGGAAAACTTACATAAGTGAAAGGCTGATGAAGTACTGAAACCTCCAGTGCGTGTGGGCTCGGTGTCAGGAGGCCTTCAGAGCACCCATCTCCAGGTGGGTGGGAGAGGAGCTCATCTTGCTTTGGCTGGCAGGACACACTATGAGACCTTTGTAGCCCTGTTTTCCTGTTGCTTGAAGATTATTTTATAAAGCTTGTGATGAAGCCTGCCTCTTTTGGAGGCAGGCACGCATTTCCCGGACGCTGCCAACCTTGATGTTACAGGACAGCAGGGATTACATATGACAGGGCTACTTCGTTGTTGGTATAGCAGCAATTCTCCGAGGTCCTGGTCAGGCTGCAGGCTCGCACTGAGATGGGAGGAAGCCTCATTGTTAACGACAGGAATACAGAGTGTGTTCGCCTGTGGTGGGACAGCAAGGGAGCCCTTGGCTTGCTGCTTGTCCCTGTGTGTGACCATGCCAGGGGATGCACAGGCCCGGTCCTTGTCCTGAAGACATTAGATGGGGGCAGGGGAATCCCCCCACCAAGGCAGAGCTCGCCAGCACATTTATTTGCTGGTTCAGGGGCTGACTTTGGCCGTGCTTTTTAATCGTGGAAAGTAAGAGCGTGTCTTTGTGTCCTAAATAGGCGATTGTCCTGATTCTCATCCCCGGGATCCATTATGTCTTAGCAAATTACTTTCTCTCTTTTAAATGCCTTAGTGATTAAAGATGCCACAGCAGATACCCTTAATGAGTACAAAAAGGGTAATAATTCCTCATGTTGGCACTGAATGCAATTAATCAGGCCCCTTTACTTGCTTTTTAAATAGATGAGGCATTTAAGGCCAAGCAAGTTTTTAATTGGACTTTAATGTCTCTCATTTACTTCATTTTGGCACAAGCATAGGAATTCCCACCCCCAGGTTTGCTGTTGGATTTATTCAGGGTGATGAAAGGCTGCTCAGCATGGAGTGAAGACTCAGCAGCAGACTCGAACATGTCCTTCAGCCCGTGCCTGGCTCCGTCTCGTTGCCTGGCCCAGGCTTGGTCCTGCTGCAAACAGCACAGAATTGTCCGGGCAGGAGCAGAGCCAGGTCATCCAGCCCAGGGCCCGTCTCCAGCATGGGGCTGACATTGGATATTAGCAGTATTTTTGGAGTAGTCATCAACACAAGGGTGCAACATAGCCTGCCCTTTTTCGTCAGATTCCCTTGCCTTGAAGGAACTGTTGACTTGCAAGTATTCTTGTGGCTATCTGGAAGCCCTTGATGGAGGTCCATGTTCATAACCTAGGCTCTGTAGCTTCAAACATGGGGTGAATTGTATCTTTTAAGGGCTATTCCTGAGATCCATGGCCAAGAGGAGGCATAGAGGTCTTGAGCACTGTTACAGATGGATGTGTGCATGTAGACGTTGTTAATTTATGCCAGGAGTTACCATGGGAGAAAAGAAGTGTGACGAGCGACCTTCATCTAGCCTGCAGCCCCTGCTCCCTGCTGCGAAGCCGGCACCATCTCTGCTTCCACCTCTGGCCACGAACCATCTTGCCTTTGGTTCCCTTCCCTCGTGTATATCCTCCGCTGTGGTTTGGGGATGGCAGTTGCCTGTCAGCGTGTCCCAGTCTGTGTTTCGTGCAGGGACTTGTGCGGCAGCCCAGCCCGGCCAGTTGGCCCCTGTCCCGACTCAGCTCTTCCCCACCGGCAGCTGACAGCCCGAGGTTCAGCCGAAAAGGCATCAGTCTCGGCGTGTGCGAGCCTGCCTCTGAGCCTGCTTGTCACTCTGCAGGGCAGGCATTCCTCTAACACCCAGGAGAGATCCTGAAATGGCTTCAAGTGGGTTTTCCAGGTGCGTGCTGTGTCTTTTGCAGAGTCAGGCCTGTCTGTAGTACAGCTGTACAGTGGCTGTAGGCTCCCACCCATGGAAGAGCTGGTGGATGCAGGTAAGCTGTGAGTGCCCTTGGACAGGTGAGATGGCTCTTATGCCATCAGGGTTCTTTGCCCCAAAAACCATTTAGGAGACATCTAGGGACAAAGGACGACACCCTCCATTTCTGCATCCCTGCTTCTCCTGCTTCAAAGGGAGGCAAAACTGTAAGCATAAGCGAGTCTGGAAAGTTAAGTGTGTTCAGAGAAATGTGTTATTGAATACCTTGTGTTAATTTAAACACCTTCTGCCTGCCAGGCTGGGGGGAGAGGAGTGTTGCCAGCTGGATCAGCCATAGCACTTCTCTAGATCTGTCTCAGAGCATCTTTACTTTAAGTCCCCTGCTAAAACCCAAGGCCTCCCAGTGCAGCGTAAGGAACTGCCGTGCACGAACACCAGGCTCTGCCATCCAGGCGGCTGCTCAGCAGGGAATGCCACAGGGGATGCTTGCCCAATATTTTGTTTGGTTTTGCCTTCTTAATTGTCATACCTCCTCTCCTCCCACTCCCTCGCAACTTGAACATGCATCTGATACTGGGTTTGGTGGTTGTGCAAGGCTCAAATATAGTCCTGGATAGCCAGATGTAGGAATCTAATCTCTCCAATTTTATCTTGTGCTGAGAACATCTTTGCACGTTTTGCCCCCTTGCACCACTTTCCTGCTACCTGCAGATAAGGATACTCCGAGCCATCATGTCTTGAAAAGTAAGGGAGAATAGGGGGCTGAGCGAGGATCAAGGTTTTATTGCGTGATCATGATGTGGGGGCTGTAGACATCTTGATGAGACATTCAGGCATAAAGGTGAATAAAAGAGCATCCAGCTTGCTCTGTGTTCTCGCAGGGTGAAAAGTACGGGCTGCTGGCACGTTCTCCAGCGGTGGGCAGGGACTGAAGGAAATAAGAGGGCCAGGTCCTAGGATATTTCTGCTCCTCTGGCTGGGCAGTATGAGGAGGGGCAGGCAGCTTTGTCCGGTGGCTATGGAGCCTGCCAAGATGCCCTTAATCCAGGGTTTGTACCCCAAATATATCTATGTCAGGAAGCTGCAACCCCAAGTGACCATGGCCAGCCATTCTTGCATTGAGAATCTTCTGGCTGAGGCTTACAAAGATGTCATTTTCTTTGATTTAATTCCATATAAACTGCAGAATTATTTTCCTTTAGAGGCTTGCAAATTATGGAAGCATAAAGCACGCTAATGATCCGATAAGGACAGCTTTGGATACGTTCCCAAGAACGGCTTCCCCTGGGCAGGACTGTGCTTGGAGAGAACTGATGGAGAGCAGTCTGCCACGCTCACCTGGCTGCCTTCCTTGGGGCCCCCCCTCCCCAAATTCCTCCATCTCTCAGGAACGAGAATCATTTCCTCTCCGGCTTCTTGCAGAGGCAAAGGCCCTGCAGACCTGAAGTTATCTCTGGAATGTGTGTAAACACCGAGTTCAATGGGATGCTGTTTGCCCCCCTCTCCTTGGGGGGGTTTAAGAAGAGTTAATACGAGTTTGTTTTACGAGTTCCTAGCCCTGAGAATTGTCTTCCTCCGAGGGTGACCCGGCTGACCCGAGTCCCTCTGTGTGCATTTCCTAGCATAAAGGGGAGATCTGGGGGCCCCGCCATGTGGGTGGGATTGCGGTCCTCTGAGAACAAGGAGATGAAAGAACAAGGTGGTCTTGCTGCTAAACAGGGACCTGGGAGATGGCGTGGGATCGCAGTGCACGTGCGCTGGGACTCAACGTGTCGCGTGATGGTGTAACTAACGGGATTTAGGCGATCCTTGGAAACAAACAGATTTGTGATCAGGAGAAGGGTGGGGGTTACAGGCAGTTCTGGTGCCCCTGTCTTCGAAGAGCGTTGAAACGTAAGCGGGGGACAAAACCTTAGAAATGACGTACGGGCTGGGACAAAATGCATTTCAATGAGAGGCATAAAGAGCTCCATCTGTTTGTCAAAAAAAATAATTCAGATGTAAGTTCGTTACGGTGTACAAGTACGTTACTAATAAGACCCGCCTGGGCACCAAAGTACTCTTGGATTTAGAATAAGCAGCGGCAACCAGAACCTAAAGCTAGACGAAATCACGTTGCAAACAGACGTGTTGATACCAATGAAATGGTTAATTCCTAGATGTGTTGTCAGCGCTGGTGACGCACTGAGGCTGGATCCCTTCCAGAAAACAACACTTTAAACCGAAGACAAAGAACCGGGCTTAGCACAGAGGTGATCAGTGGAATGGCTTGGCCTGGTATATACAAGGGGTCAAACTAGATGATTTAATGATCTCTTTTGGCCTGAAAGCTTTCTGTTCTCTTAAGAAGATAAATGAAAAAGCCCTTTCACAAAAAGCAAGCACTTGAGATACGTGTGTAATGAACTCTGCTGCTTCCAGGGGAACGGCGGAGCAGGATCTGCAGGAAGCGTGACCTTGCTGCCTGCAGGCTGCCTGAAGTTGGTGGCCATCTGTTTAGTGGCGGTGGCTCACCACCATCAAGGCCACCACTCTCACGCGTGACGTTTCTCAGCTCCGTTTTTAATTGCTAACTGAGGCTGTCTTCCTGCGTTGAAGTAACATTTGCTCTCTTATTTCCACCAGGGTGAAGAGGCCAAGCGGTATGAGCAGCCTCCTGGGGAAGATTGGCTCCAAAAAGCAGAAGATGAGCACACTGGAGAAATCTAAACTGGACTGGGAGAACTTCAAGGAGGAGGAGGGGATTGTGGAGGAGCTGGCAATCCATAACCGAGGGAAAGACGGGTAAGAGGGACTTTACCTAATAGTAGGCAAGCATTTCCCCCCACTTCCTATACACGTAGGAACCCCATCGCTTGCTACAGAGAGTTCAGCAAACCCATGGGATTTCTTAAGGATTTATATATAAAACCAGTCGCTGTACTAGGTATCACAGGGAGACAGGTAAGTCTGCAAGCACCTATCACTCCCTGCTAACAACCTCGTGAGGTCTTCAAGTCCAGCTAAAGTAGAGTCTGGCTGTGCGTCATCTCTCCTGCTAGTGGCACAGATGCAGCGTGAACCGGTCTAATGCAGCACTCCCATGAGGAAACACAATTGCCTTTGCCCTGTTTTTTTTTTTAAAGAAAAAAAAAAAAGTCTCAAATTGGGAGGTATGCTTTTTGTTCCATTCTTCAAATGACATGTTCCAGCTGCGTCTGTCCTCCCTCCCTCCTGCGTAAAGGTGTGTGCATACCCAGAACAGCTGGCAAGGTGCATTAAAGATTATGGCAGCACTGGGCGTTGATTGTGTGCATCAAGCAATGTTCACTCCAATGAAGTTAATGGAAGTATCGTAAAACTAAATGGCGATGCTGTAAATAAAACAGAAAGTTAATAACATGCACTGCAGGGAAGGATAATAAGATCAGAAGCGACATTTCCACTACGAGTGCTTTGCTAAGCTCTGGGAAAACGTAACTGGCTTACTGGACAGCTCATAAAATGTATTTTTATTGTAAGCTATTCTTTTACTCTGCGGGAAAAACTCAGAGCTTCTGCATTCCAACAGATTGGATTTTGTATTTCAAATAGATATAACTGCTGAGTTTTTTTCAGTTTGGCCTTGCACCCTTCCACGATACCCCTTCTCCATCAGATCTGCCCCGATATGTTTCTGGACATTGGCCCTTGAACAAGTAGAGCGATTCAGTAGGAGCGCTGGAGGCAGACAGGGCGTTCCTCTGAGTTCCTTGTAATCCAAGGAGGTGAGCGATTTACATTGCGTACAGGTGTGGTAGAGCGCGCGTGCACCGGATCGTCCTCAGTGCCGTCTGCGGCATGGCGAATGTCATGGTCAGAGCCCTGTACGTGAGGCTCTCCATTGAAATGGCCCGTGCCAGGAGTCTGGAGGCAGAGCCAGGCCGCGTACCAGGCTCTGAGGTGGAGGAGGAGGAGGAGGAGGGGGAGCTGCTCCCATGAAGCCCCATCAGGAGCTGCGGGCTGCTTTGGGAGAACCCCCCTCCAGGAAAGGGTCCTGTTTCTGTCTGTGGCACCTGGCTGGCTTGTCCCGATGGGATGTGGAGTGAGAACTTGCCCTCCGCAGACATCTGAGTGGCTGCCAAGTATGTTAACAGCTTTGGGCTTTCGCTGCTCTGGACTGGGCTGATGGTGGTAGTACCACAATTAAAAGCCAGACCATCTTCTGCCGATTGCTGGGACACACTGGTTCTTTCCATGGTTGGTGGCATCAGCCTGAATCAGGGTCCATCACTCTCAGCTGGACTGTACATGCCCAAAACAGGCCAGGCTGCCCTGCATGAGCATTTTGTGGCACCTCTTGCTTGTTCAAACCTAGTACGTCAACCTTTCTTGGCCAGTGCTGTTTCCTTTCCCACCCCATACAAGCAGGACAGCTCGCTCTTCACGCCTGGCAAACCTTTCCGGAGACACTAACGTAATGGTCCTTGAAGGCTGAAGAAGGGATCAGCACATTGAAAAGATGAGCAAAGCAGAGCAGCAATTTTAAGAGCCTCTGTAAGCTTGGACAGCTTTGGGGTTTGCTGCCTGTCACATCCCAGGCTACAAAATCCGCTGGGCTATTGGCAAGCACTTTCTGTCATTAAACAAATGAGAAATGTGATGCCGTGATAACTTTAGGCACTCCTTAAAAATCTGTTTGTGCTAGTCAGGCATGTAATGTGAGGGGATCGACCGAGTATCTGCTCGCTGTGAATTACATCCACCTTCAAGGTAAAGGAAGGGAGAAGGGAGGAGCACCGATGGACGCGCAGCCCACTGCATTTCTGCTTACAGGCCGCCTGTAACGCCCGTGGTGTGAAGCGTGCTGCGCCGTTACAGAGCTGCTGCCGGCTTCAGGTTGTTTTGCAGGAGCCTGTTGTCCCTTCCCCAGCTGCCTCTTCTCCTTTAATAATGTCGGCTCTGCTCACCCTTCAGCGGGCAATCATTTACACATAGCTATAAAAATTGTAATGAGCGGTTGCTAACCCTTCAACCCAGGCGGGAGGGAGCGGGGCGCTGCCTTTATCCCTGGTGCCGACGTGCGTTGGAAACCTCTGGTCCCTGCATGTCCTGCTTTGTAATTGTAAACGTCTGCCTGACGAGGAAAGCCACAACCCGCTCCTGGAGGTGTCTGCCCAATGCTACGCATGCCTGTGCGCTACAGAGATGGTCCATGCGTGTCTTGAGGAAGGCGGGAGGCATTTCTTTTTGCTCAGAAGGCAAGGCAGGCTGAATTTCTTTTTTTTTTTTTTTTGCAGTAACCTTGCAGAAATTGCTGTTCACAGCCCGGAGCTCCCCAGCCCTTCTCTGGCAGCAACATGTGCTTGGCCAGCACGCTGGTGGCCGGCTGAGCAACGGGGCCGCGGCATCTTTCTGCTGCTGATGCCGGTTATCAGCCAGCCGCAGCTTGGCCCCGGGATTCCTGCAGCAGAGGGGACGCATGCTGCCCCGTGGCTGTGTCCACCCTTGCCTCTGATTTTCCGGCTCTCCTATCGCCAGCCCCAGACAGCGATTTGCATTTCCCCAGCAGCAGGATCCGGGCTTGCGCAGCCTGGTTGTGTCAGATCCTGAGGGCCTGCCCTGGATTTGACAGGAGGGGCTGAAACAAGGAGCGGAGGCAGCTATCCCCTTTGCTGTCGATCTCTCTGATGTGCTTTATAAATGGAAATGTGTAGCGGCCTCTTAATTGGGCCACCTTTGTAGGGCAGGCCCAGTGGGGGAGCAGCCCTGCTCCGGGTGCGGGGCCGGCCCCGTGCGCTCGTGCACTGGGTGACTGCTGGTGACTGGCAGGGGACAGGCAGCACCAATGAAACCCTCCCCGGAGCAGTTTGCGGCTGCCCTCGTTAGCGGAGACAGCCACTTCTCCCAACAAATTTACCTTCCTCTGCTGTGGATCACAGCCGCCCTGTTTTCACGCGGGCTGATAATTTACGGGAAGGTATTGATTCAGGTAGCAAAGGTTATTTAGACAAGCGCAGGACGGGTGTTTGTGCCTCGCTCGTGCACTTTGCACTGCTGTTTGGCAGCGCCTTGCTGTCGGCTGCACGGAGCCAGGCTGGGAACCGGCGACGGAGCCGCAGCTCGGGCGCAGGGTTTGGGGCGCAGGGGGGCTTGCACCGACCCTGCAGACCTGCTGCTTCCCTGCTTGTGTCCGTCAGCACCTCCAGCCTCCGTGTACAGGCAGTACAAGCCGGCTGGGCTTGTTCCCAGGCTGCCTGCCCCGTAAACCCCGGTGTACGCACAGGTAGTGCCTTGAGGGTCTGCTCTGGCCCCTACGGTGCTTTTCTGTGGCCGGCCAAGGACAACGCCACGGGGTAACGTCGCGGTTCCTCCTCCATGCAGAGCCACTGGCTGCGGCCGTGAGACCGCATTCCTGGCTCATGATCCGTATCGATCCCCCAGGAGTTGGTCCCTACCCACTGGAGAGGCACGGCAGCCGTGGAGGAGGAGGAGGAGGAGGAGGAAGGCACTGTGACCCCGTGCTGGGGTTGGGAGAAGGGTGTCCCAGAGGGGCCACAGGAGCTGCAAATTCAGTAGCTCGGGCTGTTGCTGCCCAAGCGGTCGGGGTGTTCCCAGGTTAACAGCGGTAACCCCTGTCCCTGGCCTTCCCGGCTGTGGTTGCGGTTGGTGTTTAGCAGTGGAGGGGGAGGAAAACCACACGCCCAGCAATATGACACGCTGTAATACATAACGTGACCCCCCCCGACTTCCTTCCCGTGGCCTCTCCGAGCCCGGCCTCAGGAGCGGGTCACCTCCCTGCTTGCGGGGATGAAGGGAAGCAACACTCCCCTGCCCGCCTTTCCTGAGCCGGCGTGGGGAGGGGGGCCTTGGTGCACAGCCCTCCTCCGACGGCAAGGGGCAGGGGGCCAGACAAATATCTCCCCACGGCCAGCACATCGTCTGCGTTACGCCGCGCTGGGCCCCTGCCCCTCGCAGCCGGCGGAGATGAGCTGACCCAGTTGTGTCAGCGCGAGACGGGCTCGGGCTGTGATGGGAACGGGGTGGCAGCAGGGATGCGCGGGGCTGTTCATCCCCTCGGGGGAATCACTCGCTGAAATGAATTTGGATTAATTCATTTGCAATGATGGCTGGGTGGGCAGGAGTGTCAGGGCCGTCCCTTGTAGCAAGGGCGAAGGCACCCTGGTGCTGGGAGCACATTCAGCGCCGGTCCGATAGTTGTAGCGTAAAGCAGAGACCTCGTCACCAACGGCAGCGGAGCCCCTCTGTCCCAGAGGGACCGCTGCTGGTGGTGGGAGGGGGCTTCAACCTTCCCGTGCAGTTGGGTCTGAGGCACCTTTGTGCACGCTGCCAGCCACCCGGGAGCCTGGAAAACGTGCAGAGCCTGCGATGCTCATCTTTCCTGCGGTCTTGCTTTCAAGTGATGGGCTTCTCTGGTTAGCAGGCACCAGCTGCGGCGCAGGAAAAGCAGTGACCGGCAGAGAGAAGCCGAACGCAGTGGCTCATGCATCTCGCGCCGGTGCCGAGCGTAATGACCTTGTCATGAGAGCCGAGTGTTTGCCACCCTGGAACAAATGCAAAACAATTGTGATGATTCAATTACAGCTCCTGTTTTGAATTGCAATTTCGCTCCCTCTGTAGGTTAATTAGTAGCACAGCCCCGGGCTATCTGTGGCAAGGGTTTGCAGCAAAGTACATTAAAATTCAGCTGCATGCCGTCAATGAGCGGCAAGGTGCTTTTCCAGGCACGGGCATGCTCGCCTTCTTCCTTGCAGCACTCAGGTGCCTCGCTGAGAGGGAGAAGTAAATACTCAGCGGTGGTTAGGAGCTGGTCTGTGGCTGGGAAACCCCTGGCCTGAATCCCTGAGCTGCTGCAGGCTTGCTGGGTGACGCTGTTTGCGTCCCTAATGCTCCCTGTGCCCATTCTCAGCTTGTATCGTGGGTCGTGCTGCTGTGGTTGGGTTTGAGATGCTTTGCTGGGGGGTGCGTGGGCAGGGTCACCCCGGCAGCCAGGGAGGAGCATCAGAGCTGCCTCTCCTGCCGAGGACCTGACGTGAGCCCGTTCAAGTTGTTTGTGAAGGTCATTTCTCAGCTGTAAGAGCAGAGCTGGAACCAGAAGCAGCCACCCCATATCTCCAGCCTACGGGGACCCTTCACCCCAGACCTCTGCGAGTCCCCCAGGAGACACGCAGCAGGCCACAGAGCAGTTTTGGTGTCTGTAGGAGATGCTCAGTGCAGCGATCAGCTCGTGGAGAGAGAGGGAGGGAGGCCGATGATGCCTTCCCTCCCTGCTCATCCCTTTGGGTCGGCTTTGCCCCGGGCTAGGGGCAGCGCTGGCTGCTACGGGCACTGCTTACAGCCTCTGCCTCTCTGCCTCCCTGCAGGTACATCGAGAGGAAAGCGTTCCTGGAGCGCGTGGATCACAGGCAGTTCGAAATCGAACGTGACATCAGACTGAGCAGAATGAAGCCCTGATGTGGCGGGGGTGGCTGCGGGGGATCCTGCTCCCTTCTGTGCCCGAGCGCTGGCTGGGGGCTGCCAGCCACCGCCGGACCGCCAAGCACGGAAACTGTTCTCTACCCAAGACTCAGCCTGTATGTCTCAACGTACAGGTTTTTCCTTTTACTGTAATAGTTTGGGGAGGGTATTTGTCAGTGGGCAGGGGGCACTTTGAGGGTTAAACGGCCCAGCAGGTGACAGAAGCAACCAGCGTGATTCTGGCAGGCAGCTTTCCAAGGAGAAGAGATGGTGGCACCCATCCTTTGCCAACCCCGGGTGCTTCTGGCAGCAGGAGGAGCCGCCAAGGCTGGGAGGGTGCTGGAGCCTGGGTTAAGGCTCGGCTGGCACCTTTGGTTGTGAGAGCGGAGCTGCGGGAAGGTTTCGTGGCTGCTGTGCGTGCGCAAGCTGTGGGCTGGAGCCCTTCTCCCCGCTCTGCCGGCCCCGCAGCGCTCCCTGCCCCTCCGCGCTGTGCTCTTGCCCGGACAAAGCCGAACTGTCTGTACTTGTTTGTGGGGTCTGATGATGCTGGGGGGGTTTTAAGCAAGCCGATGAAGAAATCCTTCCTTGTTCACGCTGTCAAGAAGATGGGAGCAGCTGCAGCAGGCAGGACGGGCCAGGATCTGAGCGTTCACGTGAATAAAGTATTCCATCCCAGCACTCTTGCATGCTGCCAGCGTGGTTTGTGCGGGAAGCAGAGGACAAAGAAATTAAGGGTCACATACAGTAAGGAGTGTCTGACTGCGATCGTGAAAATCCCTGCTCAGAGGTGCCCGTGTCTGCCTTGATAGCAGCCCGAGGGTCAGAGCAAGTGCTTGGATCATTTTCCCTCTGCAGTACTGGGGCTGGCGGTGAGATTAAAGCCAGAATTGGGGGTGATGGGGACAACGTAGTTCTCCTGTAGCAGTGCTGCAGGAGTAAGGAAACCCACCCAAGGCATGGCCACGCAGGGACATTCAGCAAGTGAAGCTGCCTGGGAGGGCAGACCGAGGCGCCTGGGCGTGGAGCAAGCGGCCGGAGCTGGAGGCCGGCAACGCACCGTCATCTCCACCGTCCCTTCTGGTCTGGCGCTGACTGAGTTTGGCAGCTCCCGATGTTTGGCCCGTGCACGTCCTCGGAGCGGAGGTGCTCACCGGCCTTTCCCCACGGGATGCTCTGAGCCCACTCGGTGGGGCAGCCCGTGCCGGCGCTGTGCCGGGGGGGAAAGCGGCACAAGCCCCATCCCTCCTGCTAACGGGGCGAGCGATGCTGCCACTGGGCCCCTTGCCCACGGCTCTGAGCGTGCTCTCGGCTTTGGCCTCACGTGTCGGCTGCTGAGTCAGCCCTTGCTCTGTGGCCATGTTGCAGGATAGACGAGAACAAAACAGCACGTGCTCGGGGGGAGCTGCAGCCTTTGGCACCCTGTTATGTACAGAATCAGCTGTTACGGACCTGCTTAAACGAGCCTGAAATTGGACAGAAACAAAACAACAGGGGTGATGACATGTTTTCATCTCCAAACGCTTCCAAGCCAGTTGCTGCTTTGGTTTTGGTTGCAAAAACAACTGGAGTCCCTGTCCAGGGCACCGTTGTGGGGAGGTTTCAGCTCGGGACTCCTGGCTGGCAGCGAGCAGCCCTGGGCTGGACCTCGCGGGGGGGGGGGCTGCGGTGTAAGGCCGATGCTGCTCCAGTAGCCGGGCTGCTGTCCCGCTTGGGGGTGGTGGTGCAGGACCATCTTTGGCCCCCTCTCTCTTCCCCGTGTGCTGGGCTGGGGAGGCAGCCGGGTCCTGCCCTGCTCGCAGGACACCTCCCAGCAGGGACCCCAAGGCAAGCCTTGTTGCTTGTTTTGCAGCAGATCCTCGCTGACGGCGAGATGCGCAGGGCAGCAGCTCAGCCAGGGCGGCCGCAAGCGGGGCTGGGAGGGCTGGGCCCGCTGGAAGCGCTGAGCAGGCAGCAGGGGACATGATTTGCCTTCTGCTGCGCTTTGCTGGGGCTGAGGAGGAGAGGAGGGGATATCGGGGATCTTCTCTGCCCTGCGTCCCCTCATGACTGCGGTCCTGGGGCCTCGCATGCTGGACAGAGGTGGGGAAGGGTCGTGTCACCCCCGCACAGGCTGGGTCCCCGTGGCATCTGGGCTCCCTGGGGACTGCCGACCGAAATCTTTGCCACGGCACAAGCATCCCGGCTGCTGCTGGGTGCTGCCTGCCGTGTCGGGCCTCCAGTGCGGCTGCATTTTAGGGCTCATTCTGCTCCAGCAGCTTGGCAGCATCTTGGGGTGAAAAGTAGGTTAGAAATGGAAGATAATTCTGAGCGTTGTATTATGAGCAAGAGCTGAACGGAGATCCAACCTTTGGAGATCCCAAAGGCCAGAGGCACCAAACCCAGCCCTGCTCTTAAAAGCCTTAAAGAGCTCCAGGCTGTGTCCGGAGAGAGCCCTGCAGTGGCATCAGGCTCTGGATGGCTTGGGGGGATGGCTTTGGATTTACACGCACGCTAACGTATGTTAGTGGGATCTGGCCAGCACAGCCTCCGCTGGCACGCTGGTAAACTGGGAAAATCAGCGACCCCCAGTTTACAGGATCCTGCCTGCCAGCCCCAGCTCTGCTCTCCACAAACTCTCCGGCCTCTCTTCTCTGGGGTTTTTCCTTCCCTTCAGCTGAGCAAACGTGGAAAATTTTGAAATCTTGGAAGCAACCTGACCTGCTGGAAAAGCGCAGTTTAACGGCGGTGGCCGAGAGCCTCAGCTCCCCTCTCTGCTGGGCTCCCCAGCTCGCGGCAGCGTGGCGTGCCCGGCTCGGCTGGAGGATGCCAGGCTGCAGTGCCAGCTCCCAGCCTGGCAAGCTGGGACGGGCTCGGCGGAATGGCCGGGAGGCAGCCTCCAGCCTGGGGCTGATTCCTGGCTTCCTCTGTGCGTGCTCCCAAGCGTCCCGCGTTTTTGCTTGGTTGGATCATGTATTCCTCGCCTCTCTTTCCTGAAGACGAGGAGTGATTTACAGGTCTCCAGAAAACACAGCTTGGCTGCTTAGGAAGGAAAAACAAAAAGCCAAAACCCGACTCCGCTTGCTATTTCCATTGCCCAGCCGCCTTCCCACGAAGGGGGGTGGCCCCGGTACCCGCCAGCCCTCGGCATCCCCGCCAGCCCTGAGCTTTCTGGAAGGAGCAAAGCTCCCAGGAGATGTGGGTCCCTCTTTCAAAGCGTTCCCACCTTGAGCCATCTTCTCCGGGAAACTCACGTGTCCTCCGTGGATTGAGACCCACCCGGGGCATTTGCTCGGGATAATTTTGGCCCTGCAAGGAGTCCCTCATGGCCCGAGCATCACCTCACCCCGAGGAGCTCCCCTTCCCTGGCCGCCTGAAGGGGCCCCTTGTGCAGCTGGGCCCCGAACAAGGCAGCGATTGTGTCTGTGTGCCCCGACGGTCGGGGCTTCTGCCACGGCGGCCGCGCTCCAGAGCCACAGTAAAACCGGCTGCGTCCAACCCGCGCCCGCGGGCTCGCCTTTATTGAGCCGTTCGGTGGGGTTTGGGGAGGCTGCCCAGGAGAGGCTGTTACGGGGCCACGGGAATCACGGGCGGGGAGGTAACGTCGTGCATTTAAAGCTGCTTCGGTGATAGGGATGTGAGAATAAATGTCCGGCTCTCGACGTGGGAAGAGGTTGAGAGCTGGCTGCATCCCGTGGGCCGCTGCCGGGCCGTCCCAAGGACTGTGATGGGATTCAGGGCTGGCCGAGCCGCCATGGGGCAAAGCGTGATGGTGAGCTGTGCCGCAGCTGGCAGGCGGGAGAAGGAGGGAGCAGAGCGCGGGGCTGGCCCCGGGAGGCATCTCCCCGCAGCCAGGGCAGCAGTTCCCTGCGGGGACCGGGGCTGGGAAGGGCTGGTGCCCGGGAGGTGATGCTGGGGGCACCGCATCCTCTTCTCCAAGCTGCTGTTTTCAACCTCTCCCACCTCTTTTCCTCGCAGCAATGTCCCATCCGGCAGCGCAGCGGGGTTTCTGGCTGCGGTGAGTTCAGGACTAACAGGGAGTAACGGGGCGGCTCGTGGGTCTCCCACCCCGTCTGAGCGAGGGTCCCCACCCCGGGGCATCCTCGCGCCGGCGGTGGGTGCTGGCACCGGCATTTGAAGTTCAGCCGGTGGCGGTGGCACAGCCAGCCCTTCCCGCTCCCAGCGGCGAGCCCCGGCCGGGGGCGAGGATCAGTGCCAGTCCTCGCCGGGGGATGAATGGGGAGATGAACAGAGCCGCTACTGTTGGGGCAGCCCGAGGCCTGCGCTCCGCCTCGGCTTTTCTGGAGATGAGGGGGTGCCCCACCATCCTGCTTTCCGGAAAGGCGAGCGGTCTCCCCCACCATCTCCTCTCCACAGCTAAAAACCGACCCAGCGCCACAGAAAGGCATGGGGATAAATCCTTGTTGTGATCCTGTTGGGTCCCGTGATATTACAAGCCAAGAGAAATGTCCTCATTATTTCCAGAATATTGAAGTCTAATAAATCCCGTCCTGCCTTATAGGATTTATTTCTCCGTTCATTGCTAGGAGACTCAGTCCCGTGTAATCCTATTGCTGCTCCAGGAGGTGGGAGGCAGCTTTCCAAAGCAGGGACCTGGCGGGGCTGCAGGCAGGTGCTGCGGGCAGGAGCAGGCAGCCCTGTCCGGAGCCGCTGATCCTCGCTGGGGATGGCTCCAGCCCCGCAAACGTCCCAGTGCCACCCCCTTTCCCGGGATGTCCCGCTGTCCCAGAGCTGTGCCCCGGCGTGGGTTCACCGAAACGCATCCCGTCCGACAGTTGGGGCATGGCTGGGCCAACGGGGCGTTAATCGGCAATTAGCCAATTAATGTGGCATGGCACGGCACAGCCTGCTCCCCCGGTCCCATGCACGCCCGCCGTGCTCCCCGAACCCCCCCTTTGGGGTCCTCTGACACCTTCCCACGCCAGGACCCAGCGGGAAAAGCCGGGAAAAGCCAGGCCCAGCACAGACAGTCCCCCGCCGACGCAGCGGCAGCCTGCCCGGTGCGGAGCCGGCTGTGCCTGGCTCGCCGGACGCTGGGGACTCTCCCAAAGATAATGACGGACACATGAATATGGCTGGAAATTTTGCTGCCGAAGTGTTTTCCATAGCAACCGTTGCTGGGGCAACCTGCATCCCGAGCAGCATCCATCCTGAAATGCCCAGCCCAGCTGGAGTTGGAGCCGGTGAAGAACCACGGTGTGGGACCGGTGGGGGCCCTCACCATACCCCACCGCCAGCAGCACGGGGATGCTCCGGCTGTGCCGACCGGGCTCTGAGCATCCCCAGCGCCGCAGGGCCCCCGTAACGCCCCACTTTTGATCTTCTTTTTGGCGTTTCATTTTCTTAGAGGTGGGAGAAGCCGAAGGGAGACCTGTTGGTGCCTGTCGCCCCCCGGGCGCTTTGGCTGCGAAAGCAGAGGGGTGCGGGAGCCGTTGCCAGCTCAGGGTGCTCAGCAGATGCAAGCAGCGATTTTGGCTCCGATGCACCAAAAATGGCCGGGATCGAGTATCGACAGGGGACGGTTTGATCTGAGCGTCACCACGGGGAGGGGGAAAAATAAAATCCCTGCTGCTTTAAAGTACCCAAGCGGGGAGCCCGCGGCCCCTCGGTGCCTACCCGAAGCCGTGCGGTGGCAGGTTCACCCTGGGGACGCCCTGGGGATCCCAGGAGAGACCCTCGCTGCCAGCCAGGCGGGCCCTCGCCGGGCTCAGGGTCTGCGAAGCGAACACACCATGGTCTCGTGGGATCGGCTGCGGCGGCAGGAGAGGGGCCGGGGAGCTCGGAGCCCGTTCTGGGAATGCCCACGGGGCTCAGCCCCTGCGCTGTCACCGCTGTCACCGGCAAGAGGAAACCGCGGTCTTCCGGCTGCACCTGCCGGGGTGGCTGCGGTTTGCGGGTGCGACCGCAGTCCCTGCTGCCGGGTATCTCCTACCCTCGGCTGTGCCTCAGTTTCCCTGTCTGCCAGCGATGCATGGGGAACCTGCCTCTGAGCAGGGGACGGTGCGGGGAGGTTGCCGGTGCCGGGGGACGGTGGTGGTGCTTCTCCGGGAGCGGAACGAGCCCCGCTTTTTGGGGAAGGGCATGTGTTTGCAATCTGGCCTTGACTCCGCCACCGCACGCTGGCGTGGCCCAAAGGTAGCCCCCGAGGGCGAGCGCGGCCGAGAGGAAATGCCATGGCGGGGGAAGGCGGGCTGGGAGGCATGTGCACGGGCAGAGGTGCGTTCCTGGCCTGCCTCGGCAAGCGCCGCTCGCTCGCCGGCCCCGCGGCTCTCACGCAGGCTCGCTCGCGGGTCCCGTGCCTCCATGCAGCTCGCACATGTCCTGCAGCTCGTGCAGGCCCATGCAACTTGCATGTCCTGCAGCTCACACATCCGTGCAGCTCGCACACGTGCCTCCCACGAGTTCCCAGCTCGCAGGGAGCCCCGCAGCCGCCCTCCCAGCCTGCTCCCGGCTCCATGCCGATGCCGGCAGCGCCAGAGCTGCAGGCAGGGACTGTGGTTTGACGTGCGGCGGCGTCAAGTCCGGGCTCGACGGCCGTCGAGGCGCCCGCGGGCCACGTGGCCGGGCTGTTGGAACAGGCCAGGCGGGCAGCGTGCCAGCTGCTGCGCTGTGCCATGTGTGCTGTGGTGTGCCGTGGTGTGCCGTGGTGTGCCGCCACCCCGGAGCAGCACCGGCCTGGGCTGCCCCCGCTGTGTGCACACCCCGCCCTGGTGTGCGCTGCCCTTGCACACCCCCCATTGCACACTCACCCCCCCGCCTCGCACACCCATCACACACACAGCCACTGCATCTGCACCCACCCATTACCGGCCCCTTATACACTCCCCTTACACCCCCCTTACACCCCCTTTACACCCCCCTGCCCGTTACACGCCCATTACCTGCCCAGAACACCCCCCGGTTACACACCCGCTGCATGCCTGTTGCACACGCCTGTTGCACCCTTTTCACACACACCTCCCCCTGCTACACACCCGTTACACACACACGTATGTGCCCAAAGCCCATTACACACCTGTAACGCACGCCCCTGCCTGCCACACCCCTGTAATGCCCCATTACACCCTGTAACCCCCCCGTTACACCCCCCTGCCCGTGACACCCCTGTAACACTCCTGTGGCACCCCCTGCCCGTTACACACCTACAACACCCCCATTGCACCCCGTTCCACACCCATCAGATGCCCCCTCACCCCCGTTACACCCCCGGGGCACCCCCACCCCCCCGATATCTCTGTTAGACGCCAAATACACCTCAGTACCCCCCCGGCCTCTGTGCCCCTTGCACACCCGTTGCGCACCCTTTACCCTTTGCACCCCCGTTGCACCCCCGTTACCCTTTGCACACACTTCGCACACCTGCTGCACGCCCATTGCACACCCGTTACCCTTTGCACGCCCGTTGCACGCCCATTGCACACCCGTTACCCTCTGCACGCCCTTTGCACACCCATTACCCTTTGCACACCCGTTGCACGCCCTTTATCCTTTGCACAGCCGTTGCACACCTGATCCACACCCGTTGCACACCCGGTGCACACCCGTTACCCTTTCCACACCCCTTGCACACCCTTTGCGCACCCGTTACACACCCTTTGCACACCCCTTGCACACCCTTTACCCGTTGCACACCCTTTGCGCGCCCGTTACACACCCGTGGCACACACCGTTACCCGTTGCACACCCCTTGCACACCCTTCACCCTTTGCACACCCGTTGCACGCCCGTTGCACGCCCGTCACCCTTTGCACTCCCTTTGCACACCCGTTACACACCCTTTACGCTTTGCACCCCCGTCGCGCCCCCTCTGCACCCCGGCTGCCCCGCGGCGCACCCCCCGCTGCCGGTGCCGGTGCCGGTGCCGGTGTCCCCCCCCCACGGTGCCCGCCCCGCCCCGCCCCGCCCCGCCCCGGCCCCGCCCCGCCCCGGCGCAGCCCCGCCCCCCGCCGGGCGGGCGCAGCCAATGGGGGCGGTCGGGGCCGCCGGGCCCGGGCGGGCACCGCGCTATAATGATCCCTACGGCGCCGCCGCCGCCGCCGCCGCCACCGCGCCGCCCGCCCGCCCCGCCGCCCCCGGCCCGGCCCCGGCCCCCGGCCGACCGGCGCTAGGGCCGGAGCAGCCCCGCGGGAAGATGAACTACCTGGTGAGCGGCCGCCGCGGGCGGGGGCCGACCGGTGCGGGGGGGGGGGACGGACACGGGGGACGCGGACGTGGACGTGGGGCCCGGGGACGCGCGGCCCGCCCCCCCACCCCCGCCCCCAGGCAGGATGCGGGGCCCGGGGTAACGGCTCACGGGGGGCCCCCCCGGCTTTTGCCCCGGTGTGGAGGAGGAGGAGGAGGAAGGCCGCAGGCCGGCCTCCCCCCCCCCCGCCCCGGGGCAGCCGAGCCCCCTCGCGTGACCTTGGCCCAGCTCCGCCGTGCCGCGGGCGGTGAGGCCTTGCCCCACGGCTCTCCTGCCCGGCGGCTGGCTGTGCTCTGGGAGACCCCACCGGGGCCACAGGCCTCCCCGGGCTGCGGTCTCCCTGCCTGGCGGGGTGGGTGCCGGCAGCAGGCAGGGGAACCCAGCAGCAGGCAGCCAAAGCCTCCCTGCCCGGCCGCTGCGGGGAGGCGGGAGAGCCGGCGGGTCCAAGTCCCGCCATCCCGGGCGGTGGCGGGAGCCTGCAGCAGGCTGCGGCCTGTCCCACCGCCGCCATGGCACCGGTAAGTCCCGGCGGAGGCCAGGGAGCTCTGGCAGGTGCCTCCGCGCCGTGGGCCGTGGCACGGGCAAGACGTCGTGGCACAGCCCGTGTCTGCCGTGGGGACGGCTTGGCACCGTGGGCTGGAAGGGGCCTGGGCCCAGCGGTGGCTGGCGTGGGGATGGCTACGGCTACGGCTGACTCACCGCCCTGGCACTTCCTCCCCGGCGGCAGCGGGAAGGGGAGGGAAAGGCAGAGGAGGTCCCCCCGAAACCGGGGAGGCGGAAGGGCCCGGCCCCTTCCTAGCACCACCTCCGGGAAGGATGGGTTGAACTCCAGCAGGGAAGGAAAAGGCGGCTGGAGCGGGGAGATCCAGCCGGTGGGACCCGCTCAGCAAAGCCCCCGGCCCGCGGGGCTCCGTCCCGGCGCTGGGCACCCTCGTCTGCCGGGATGACTCCCCACCGGCCGGCGGGGCCTGGCTCACCGCCCCGGCGCGGGGCTCTCTTGCAGAACGTGCTGGCCAAGGCGCTGTACGACAACGTGGCCGAGTCCCCGGACGAGCTCTCCTTCCGCAAGGGCGACATCATGACGGTGCTGGAGCGCAACACGCAGGGGCTGGACGGCTGGTGGCTCTGCTCGCTCCACGGCCGTCAGGGCATCGTCCCCGGGAACCGCCTCAAGATCCTGGTGGGGATGTACGACAAGAAGCAGCAGCAGCAGCAGCAGCAAGCGCCTGGCCCGGCGCAAGGGCAGGCACCGCCGCAGCCGCCAGTGCCCCAGCCGGCTCTGCCTTACCACCACCAAGGGGGCTACCCCCCGCTGTCGCCCGCCTCGCAGTACACACCCATGCACCCTGCTTATGCCCCCCAAGGGGACAACGTCTACCTGATGCCGGTCCCCAGCAAGGGACAGCAGGGTCTCTACCCGGGCTCGGCGCCCACCGGACAGTTTCCGCCTGCCCCGGCTAAGCAGCTGCCCACCTACCCGAAGCAGACGCCTCCCCACGCCTTCCCCAGCCCCGGCCAGGAGATATACCAGGTTCCCCCCTCCCTGGGCCAAGCGGCGGAGGCGTACCCCGGGGGCTCTGCCAGCCCCCCCCAGGACGTCTACCAGGTTCCTCCCTCGACCGGTCAGGCTCAAGACATCTACCAGGTGCCCCCGTCGTTGGACATGAGGAGCTGGGAGGGGCACAAGCCCCAGGGAAAGGTAGGATGCGGGGGGGGGGGTGGTGGCACGGTTGCGGGGTGCTCTGTGGTCCACGGTGGCGAGTGGGTGCCAGGGCTGTGGGGCTTCGGCTTATCTGCCTGCCACTGGCTCTTGGAGCGGGCAGTCCTTGCGCCCGTCACGGGGGGTGCGTGGGCATCCTTCCCCGCACTGCTGGCAGGAACGGGCGCGCCAGGGGGGGTCCCCGCAGTGGCTGAGGTGCCCCAGTTGGTGTGGGCTACCTGGCTTGGGGCTGGCACAGCATTCAGCACTTGGGTCCTCTTGGTCTCTTGCGTGGGCTCTGCTGGTGTCACCGAGGCACGACAGCCTTGCCTGGGGTGGGCATGGGTGCTAGTAACCCAAGAGCTGCTTGGAGATGCCCCTTGGCCGGACCCTGCAGCTATGGAGGAGGCTGTGGTACCCAGCGTGATGCTGAGCTGTTTTCTTCCTCCCGGGAGCATGGGCAGGGGCAGGCAGCTGGTGCCAGCATGTCCTGGCTATGCCAGGGAGCCTGCCAGCACTTGCCGGTTAGGTTTACCGGTGAGGCAAGGGTGAGCCACCAGCCTGTCTCAGCATGGGGACACTGTCGAGGGCAGCCTAACGGCTACATCCCGGACACCGGGCTCCTCCTGGCTCTGCCCCTTCCCTAGCACGTCATCCCGGGGAAGAGGAGCGAGGTGGTTTTGGCATCACATTTTCCGGGAAGGCTACCCTGACTCACGCCCCTGGGAAGCAGCCGGTGAGCGGGATTGCTGCCGAATCACAGCCAGGGCACGGGGAGCATCCTAAAAGGGAGGACCAGCCCAGCACCTCTGCCGGTTGCTCAGCCCTTCTTGCCCCCCCCTCCCCGGCATCGGCTGGGCAGGGTGCCATGACCCTCTGGGTTTGGTTATTTGGTGCTCTCGTGTCCCCATGGTATGGCAAGGTGGGCACCGAGCCGCGGGCAGGGATCTGCCAACGCCCTGCAGGGCGTTGGCAGATCCCTGCCCGCGGCTCGGTGCCCGAATCGGCCGTTCCCTTCTACACGCCACGGCCGTGCCGGCTGGGCTTTGTCTCTCGCCGAGGCTCGCCGCTATAAATAACCGGTGATATCATCCCCCGTCCCCGGCGTTGCCACAAAAAGCGTGCACGCCCGGCCGGGAGCGCCCTCCCGTGGGCACCGGTTTGCCCAGTGCCGGATGGTCTGGTATGGGATCCGGCACCCATCCTCTCTCCAGCCACATCGCTGGGTTTTGGGGTGGGGGGGAGGATGATGCAGGGTGGGGGGCAGGCTGGGGATGCTCGGCAGTGCCCACCTCATCCCTTTCCCTCTTGCCAGGTCCTGGTGCCCACCCGCGTGGGGCAAGTCTACGTCTACGACTCCTCCAAGGGTGAGCAGGATGAGTACGATTTCCCTCGCCACCTCCTCTCCGCGGGCTCCCAGGAGATCTACGACGTGCCGCCTGTCCGAGGAGGGGTCCCGAGCCAGTTCAGCCAGGAGGTGAGGCTGGTCGGGGGGTGAGGAGGGAGGGGACGTTGCTGGCTCCATCCCCCAGCATGGGAGATGCTCTGGCACAGCCTGGGATCCAAATCTGGGCAAATTACACCCAAAGCTGGGCACACTATGGGCCTCGGGGCTGCTTCTGGTACCTCTGTCCTTCCCAGCCGGTCCCTGGGAGGAGGTGGGTGCCCATGCCATCCATGACACACCGTCCTGTGTCCCCCCCTTCCAGGTCTACGACACACCCCCCATGGCAGTGAAGGGTCCCAACGGGCAGGACCCGGGGCAGGAGATCTATGACGTGCCCCCCAGCGTGGAGAAGAACCTGCACCAAACTGTAAGTGCTGCTGGGAAGCTCCCAGCTTCTCCATATAAAAAAGACACATTTTCACAGTGAGAACAATAATTCACTGGAACAACCTCCCCAGGGATGTGGTGGCGTCCCTGGCACCGGAGGCTTTCAAGGTGCAAGGGGACAGGGTGCTGGATGATCTCATCTAGGGGATGACGTTGGACCAGATGATCTTTCGAGGTCCCTTCCCACCTGGGCTGCTCTAGGATTTTGTGATTCCTGCCCCAAAGGGGACACGGGAGGTCAGGGGTGCTGCGGCAGGGCTGTGTCAGCCTCCCCGGGGCAGGGGCACCCCTGGGGTGCATGGCTTCATCCCGGGACTCACCCAGCACCATCTTGCATGCCCGGAGCTGGCGCTTACGTGCACCGCAGCCCGCCTGCGCATCCACGCGTGACCCAGGCTGGCTCTCCCCGCAGTGCTGATGGTGTCTGCTGCCGCCCTTACAGGTGTACGACGTCCCCCCTCGGTGAGCAAGGACGTGCCGGATGGCCCGGCGCGGGAGGAGACCTATGACGTGCCCCCCGCCTTCGCCAAGCAGAAAGCCTTCGACCCCTCCCGCCACCCCCTCATCCTGGCCCAGCAGGAGCCCTACTTGCCGGAGGATGTCTACGACGTGCCGCCGGCAGCCGGGAAAGGTGCTCCTGAGCTGCCGCTCTCCCACGAGATCTACGACGTGCCCCCCAGCCTCAAGAAGCTGGGAGGATCGGCCTTCCCCTCCCAGGAGGTGTATGACGTGCCCCGGGACCTGCACGCCCCGGGCAAGGGCTCCCTGGACACGGAGGGCGAGTACATCTACGACGTCCCGCCGCAAGTGGACCGTGAGGCCAAGGGCGCCGATGCCAAACGCCTCTCGGCCTCCAGCACGGGCAGCACCCGCAGCAACATCTCCACGTCCTCGCTGGATGTGGTGCCCGTGAAGGAGCCGGCCAAGGGAGCCGGCAAGGAGTTCTCCCTGGACTTGGACGCCGCCATGGAGACGCTGGCCAAGCTCCAGCATGGCGTCGGCGGCGCCGTCTCCTACCTCATGTCCTTCATTGGCGCCAACTGGCGCAGCCCCGAGCACATGGAAGCCAATGCCGCCAGCATCCGTGGGGCAGCCGAGGGCGTCCGGACGGCCCTCCGGGACCTGCTGGAGTTTGCCCGGGGGGCGGTGGGCAATGCCGCCCAGGCCTCTGACCGTTCCCTCTACGCCAAGCTCAGCAAGCAGCTGCAGAAGATGGAGGAGGTCTACCAGGCCCTGGCACGGCACGGCCAAGCGCTGGACGCTTGCCACTGGGCCCCGAGCGCCCTGGCCGGCGGCAAGCCAGGCACGGATGACTTGGAGCACTTCGTCATGCACTCGCGCGGCGTCCCCGATGACACCAAGCAGTTGGCCTCCTTCCTGCACGGCAACGCCTCCCTCCTCTTCAAACGGACAAAGCCGGCGGTGGAGAGCGGTGGCCACGGGCCCCTCACCCCTCCGACAAGGCCAGCAGCATCCAGTCGCGGCCCTTGCCCTCCCCGCCCAAGCTGCTGGCCCAGGAGTCGCCCGACGGGCCCTACGAGAACAGCGAGAGTGGCTGGATGGAGGATTACGACTACGTCCATCTCCAGGTGGGCGCGGGCAGGGGTAGGTGCTCCCCACGGGTGGGTTTTGTGCCGGTGGCTCCCCGGCACAGGGGCATCGGGCAGCTCTGGCTGCGGTGGTGCTTCTGCCACCCACATCTTGCTTTTTACCCTCCGGCTTGAGGAGTGGGGACCAGGGGTGTCCTAGGGCAGGTGGGGGCTCACTCCTGGCAAGGCTGTTGTTGCTGACCCCAATGTCATGCCCCTTTCTTCCCTGCAGGGCAAAGAGGAGTTTGAGAAGACCCAGAAGGAGCTGCTGGAGAAAGGCAACATCATCCGGCAGAGCAAGGACCAGCTGGAGCACCAGCAGGTAACGGAACTGGGGCGGGCGGGCACTGCTGGGCACAGTTTTTGGGTGGGCAGCAGGGTTTTGGCTCCTGCTCCCCTTGTACCCCCTGCCGCCGGTCTGGACCACGGCCCCTCTTGCATGGCTGTCCCCACGGTGGGTTCTGGCTCGCCTCCCATGCCAGCGCTGTGCCGGCGGAGAGGGGCACCAGCACCTTCCTCCTGGAGAGGAGCCTGGCATGGCTGTCCTGGGGCTGGCACTGTCCCTTGCTCTTTTTCCCGGGACACAGCTGTCACCTGGGGCCGGTGGCCACGGCCACCCATGCTGGTGGCTCCAGAGAGGGGAGCGGGCGCTGGCTCGATGGCCGTCCTGCCTCACACCCATCCCTCCCGCAGCTGAAGCAGTTCGAGCGGCTGGAGCAGGAGGTGACGCGCCCCATCGACAACGACCTGTCCAACTGGAGCCCCCCCCAGCACTACGGCCCGGCGCGGGGTGGCGGGGCCCTGTGTCCTGCTGACCGCCAGCTCCTCCTCTTCTACCTGGAGCAGTGCGAGGCCAACCTCACCACGCTCACCAACGCCGTCGACGCCTTCTTCACCGCCGTCAGCACCAACCAACCCCCCAAGATCTTCGTGGCCCACAGCAAGTTCGTCATCCTCAGCGCCCACAAGCTTGTCTTCATTGGGGACACGCTGTCCCGCCAGGCCAAGGCCCAGGATGTCCAGCACAAGGTGATGCACTACAGCAACCTCCTCTGCGAGATGCTCAAGGAGATCGTGGTGACCACCAAGGCGGCCGCCCTCCACTACCCTTCTCCTGGCGCCTCTAAGGACATGGTGGAGCGTGTCAAGGACCTTGCCAACAGCACGCAGCAGTTCAGGATGGTGCTGGGCCAGCTGGCAGCCATGTGATGGCTCCGGGCTGCTGTTCCCTCCCCACGGCCCCCACCCCACCCCAGACATGAATCCCGCTCCGCGAGAGCCCTCTCCGCCCGGTGTAAGCGGACATGTACATAGAGACTCCCACGCGCACCGGGGGCCTGGGGCTCCGCTGGCAGAGGGGTTGAGGGGCTGCAGCCATCGTCCCCCTTCCTCTTCTTCCTCCCTCTGGCCAGAGGCCAGGATTGGTTTCGGAGCTGTGCCCATAATGAAGCAAAGCTGGGAGGTTGGATTCGTGCCCGCTCCCTCCCCGCTGTCCTCTCGCCGTACAAAACCGGCAGCCCTTCCTGGCCTGGAGGCCATCGGGCCCTGTCCCTGTTGAATCGAGACAGGGATGCGCCTGGCAATTTGGGGCGATGCTGTGGTTGCTCCGCTCTGGGGGGTGGGGGGCTCCCGAGCAGTCTCTGGTGGCCAGCAGATTTTAATGGTGTGGAAGCCACCCCTCGGGGTGGGACAGTGTGGCAGGGACAGGTTGTGCTGTCCCCCCTGTGTGGCGGGGGCTGTGGATAAGGGTCCCCAGGAGGGTTAAGGGTGATGGGGGGGGGGGGGGGGCTGGGGGCAGGAGGGGTCTAACCTGTGCATTCTCACGTCTCGGGTTTTGCTACTGTACCAGCTGTAACGGAAACGCAAACCGAAATTGGTGCCTTTTGAACACAGGGGAAGCTTCCGCTGGTTTCCCGAGAGCTACGGAGTTGCAGCCCCCCCAAAACTCAGCCCCCTGTCGTGTCCCCCCCCCCCCAGCAGCATAAAGATTTGCCTAGAAACACCTCCCCCCATCTCCTGGGTATCTGTGTGTGCCTGCTGTGGGGAGGGACCCCCCCCTGGTGAGAGGCTGGGGTGTCCTGTCCCCCCAAAAGATACCACAGCACATGGAGACTGCAGGTGCAAAGGGGTTTATTGGGGGTCCCCAACCCACAGGGGTGGGGACGGGGAAAATGGGGGGTGGCAGTGCAGGGCAGCGTGGCCCCCCCCCCCCCAACCCTCACTCCAGGGGGGTGCTGCTGCCCCCCCCGCTGGTGCTGGGGGTCCCTCAGAGCACCTTTCTGGGGGTTCGTGAGGTTGTGGGGGTCCAGCACAGCCTTGATGCAGTCCATCCTGGCCCAGCTCCTCCAGCAGCAGCGCCCGCTTGCCCAGCCCCACGCTGTGCTCCCCGGTGCAGGTGCCCCCCACCGCCAGCGCCCGCCTGTGGGACGGGGGGGTCAGGGGATGGCATGGGGCCATCTGTCGCCCTGTCCCCGTCCATCCCCTCAGGGTGTCCCCATCCTCACCTGCCCAGGCGCTGGGTGAAGGGGTGGATGTGCCGGGCCTCAGCCGGCTCCTGGGGGTCAAAGATGAGGAGGCAGTGGAAGTTGCCGTCACCCCTGGGGTCATGGCACCCCATGGAGACCCCAAAACCCTACTGACCATGGCACCCCCAGTCCCATGGCACCCCTGCGACCATGGCACAGTTAAGGGGACCCCTAGCACCCTTGGGTCTGCTGCATCCCGGGGGGACCCCTAGCACCTCTAGGACCACGGCACCTCCATGGGAACCTCAGTGCCCCTGGGACCCCAGCACCCCAGCCCCATGGGCTCCAAAGCATCCCCTGCGACCACAGCACACCCAGCCCCATGTGGACCCCAGCAGCACTGGGGCCACGGCACCCCCAGCCCCATGAGCACCCTTGCGACACCCCTGGGACCACGGCACACCCACGGGCACACCCAGCACCCCCAGTGCTCCCAGCATCCTCAGCCCACAGCTGTCCCCAGCACCCCCAGTGCTGCCACCCCTGGCCCCACGGACCCCCAGCTGCTCCCCAGTATGTCGGCACCCACGGTACTGATGGGGAACCAGAGCCCGGTGCCACGCAGGTGGCTGTTGAGGGCCTTGCGGGTGACGCCGGGCTCCACTGTCACTGAGAAGTCCTCGAGGCTCAGCTCCGCGATGGCGTCCATGCGGCTCAGGTCGAAGCAGACGCCGCCCTGGCACGGGGGCACCGGTGCGGCTGGGCATGGTCGGGCACGGAGAGCCCCCAGGCAGGGGCTGGGCAGGGGGTGCCGGGGGGGGCCTGTACCTGCACGGCGTTGACGCCTCCCTCGAGGCCGGTGCCGGTGCCGAAGGGCACCATGGGCACGCGGCAGCGGTAGCAGAGCGCCGCCAGCTCCTGCACCTGCCCCACCGCCTGGGGCCACACCACGGCGTCCGGGGGGCGCAGCTGAGGGCACAGGGCGACACCGCAGCCCCAAGGACCTTCCCCTCTCTGAGCCCCTTCCCCTCCCCAGACCCTTCCCCTCCCCAGACTCTTCCCTCCAGGGGTCCCAGGCCCCAGGCACCCACATGTGCATGGACTTGTCGTGGCCGTGCTGTGCTGCTCGCGCACCGCCATGGCCGTGGAGACGTTGGGAACCCCAACCATGGCCCTCAGGACTCCCTGAAGTTGGGTGGCAGTGGGTGCTAGCGAAGGGGGTGAGGACCCTGTCAGGGCAGGGGCAGGAGGTTCTGGCCTGGTGGCCAGGGGCCCAGGACCCCCACCCTCAGCTGGGGTTGTGGGATCACTCTGGGGACCCCATCCATCTGTGCCCCACAGGACCCTTGTGCCTCCGTCCAGACTCACCTTGGAGCAGCAGCTCCGGCGCCCCAGGGCCCCCCCCAGCCCCAGCACCCGCTGCAGAGCCATGGCGGGGACGGCCAGCACCCAGCCACAGCCAGGACCAGGACGCTGCCCTCCCCGCCCCGCTGGCCCTTCCTTCCCCTCCCGCCGCCGCCGGCACCGCCACGTTAAGGTGGCTCCGGCTGACGGGGCTGCAGGGCTGGGACACGGGTCCCCTCCCAGCTGGGGGGCCTGTGCCTCCAGCACCCGTGCCGGGGGTGCCCATGCCGGCCACGCGTCCCCACGGCTGACCAGGTGTCTCCACACCCGACCTTATCCCACGTGCCGCCCAGGTGTCCCCACACCCCCCACTGTCCCCACGCCAGGCCACGTGCCCCCGTGCCTGGCCGGGTGTCCCCGTGGGAGTCCACACGCTCCACACCTGGCCTCCTGTCCCCACGCCTGGTGTACAGCCGGCTGTCCCCGACCTGCTCGGGTGTCCTTGCACCTGGCCATGTGCCCCTGCCTCACTCAAGTGTCCCCAGGGGAGGCCACATGTCCCCATGCCTCCTGCCCTCCTTGACCAGGGGTCCCTAAGCCCGGCCAGGCATCCCCGTGGCCCGGCCTCTGTCCCTGCGCTCGGCCATGTGTCCCTGTGCCAGGCCAGGGTCCCTGACCCCGTGGGAGGCCACGCGTCCCCGTGCCTCCAGCCCTCCCGGCCAGGTGTCCCCACCCGGCCAGGCGTCCTCATGCCCCCCGGCCTCACGTCCCCATGCCCGGCCACATGTCCCCACCAGCCAGGTGTCCCCGTGCCTCCAGCCGTGCCGGCCAGGCGTCCCCATGCCCGGAGACGTGTCCCCAAGCCCACCGCATGCCCCCGGCCCCAGCCACGTGCCCCCCCTCCCGCCCGCTGCCCCACGCCCCCCCTCCCGCCCGTCCCGGTGCGGTGGCGAGGAGGCAGCGCGGTGGGGGTGGCAGCGTTTATTGCCGGCCTCAGTTGGCCGCCAGGATGGAGTCGATCCAGCTGCGGAGCTTGGTGACGCGGGCGTAGACGCCGGGCACGTTGGGGTCGCAGGTGCTGCTGCCCCAGGAGACGATGCCCACCAGGGTCCAGGCGCCGTCCTTCTGGCACACCAGCGGGCCCCCGGAGTCGCCCTGCGGGCAGCGGGTGAGCACAGGGGCTGGAGGCCGGGGGCCGGGGGGCGGGGGGGCCGGGGCACCTACCATGCAGGAGGAGGCACCGTCGGCGCCAGCACACACCATCACGTCGGCGATGCGGTACCCCCAGTACTGCTTGCACTGCTCGTTGGTGAGCAGGGGCAGGGCCACCTGCTGCAGCACCGCCGGCGTCTCCGAGGCTGCGGCGAGCGGGGCGGCATCAGCGCCGGGGACGGGGACAAGGATGGGAATGGGGACAGGGATTGGGACGGGGATGGGGATTGGGATGCGGACAGGTACGAGGAGGAGAGGAGGATGGGGATTGGGATGGGGGCGGAGATGAGGACAGGAATGGGTGAGGGTTGGGGACTGGGGATGTGGATGAGGAAGGGGACGGGGATGGGGATGGGATGGGGATGGGGATGGGGTTTGGGGATGAGGATGGGGAATAGGATGGAGATGGGGATGGGGACAGGAAAGTGCAGTACCGTTGGGGTCAGTGAGCCCCCAGCCGGTGGTGACGCAGGTCATGCCCCCCGGGAAGACGTCGGTGCCTTGGGCAGGCAGACGGGGACACGCGGGCCGACAGCCGCGCCGGAGTGGCCAGTTTGAGCAGGGTGATGTCGTCGCGGATGGTCAGCATGTTGAACTTGGGGTTCTTGAAGACCTGGAGCAGGCGGCACCGCTCCCAGCGCCCACACCTCCAGCCAGGGCGCCGGGCACCGGCGACTCCACAGGGACCAACGGGGACCATGGGGACTGATGGGGACCCCGGGACCGATGGGGAGCCCAGGGACTGACGGGATCCCGGGAAATGGCCCTGTGGGTCCCGAGCTGAAAGGGTCTCTGGGGTGCAGATCCAGCCCTTGGGCACAGGGGAGCAGGGACGTGGTGGGGACTCACGGGGACCCCAGGGAGCAGACTCCAAGTCCTGGGCTGATGGGGACCCAGGGAGCAAACTCCAGCCCGGGGCACATGGGTGACAGGGACGCCCCAGGACGCCCTAGGGAGCAAGGACACCAACAGGGACCAGGGACACCCCAGGGACCCGGGACACCCCAGGGACCGGGGACACCAACAGGACTCAGGGGCACCCTGGGGCGGGGCAGCCCCCAAATCCCCGGCTGAGGCGTACCCAGGGAGCTGGTGACAAGCCCAGGCACCGATGGGTGCCAGGGAGCAGGGAGCAGGGGCCAGACCCCAGTCCTCAGGAAGACGGGGCCACCCATGAGCCCGTGTCCCACCCGGGGTTGCTGCTGGCTGGGACCTTGGGGCTGCTCAGGGCCCCGCAGGGCAGCCCCCAGCCCGGGCCACTGGGGAGCAGGGACAACCCCGGTCACATCACCTGCAGGATGAAGGGGACCCTGGGGGCCTGAGCCCCATGCCTCGGGGGTCCTGGGGACGGAGTCCCGACCCCCGGGACGAGGGGAACAGGGACACCCCAGGGACCCTGACCCTCAGGATAAGGGGAACCAGGGACCCCTGGGGACCCGACCCCCAGGACAAGGGGGACCAGACCCCCAGGGTTCCCTGTGTGGCCGTGGGGCCCCGCAGGCACATGGCCCCCGCCCCGGCGGTACCTTCTCGATGGTCAGCTTCTGCTGAGCAGGGGAGGGCGAGTCCTGGTCATATGCGCCCACCACCACGACGTCGGTGGTCCTGGGCACGGGCAGGCCATGAGCACCAGGCACCGGCACAGGGATAGGGGGTTCCTTGGGGACCCCGTGCCCGTGCCCAGCCCCAGGCCGGCTGGCGGCACAGCCGGTGCCTACCTGACGCCGCAGTGGGCGGCGGTGACCACCCAGTTCTCGCTGATCAGCGACCCGCCGCAGAAGTGGAACCCGTTGGAGTGCTGGTTGGGGAGAGCTGCCGTCAGCACCCAGCACCGCCGGCACTGCCACTGGGGTGCTCTGTGCCCGGCCCCTGCCCCAGCACCCAGCACAGCACGCACCAGCACGGCACCCACCCTGCTGCGGCACTCACCTGGGGAGACCTGCCATGGCCAGGACCCCGGCACCGCCGGCTCCCCGTTGACGATGCGGGTGTAGCCACGGATGACAGGCGTGATGGCGGGCACACCGCAGCCTGTGGGGCACAGGCAGCCGTGGGACGGGGGCTCCAGCTGCCCGGCCCCACAGTCCCCCCCATCGCTGCTCCTCTCCGAGCCCCCGAGCCCCCCCCGCCAAGCCCCACAGCCCCACGTACTCTCCAGGGAGAGGGTGGCACGGGCAGAGCCCGCCAGCGCCAGGCAGCTCAGCAGCCACAGCAGAGCCATTGCTACTCGTGGGGACAGACCCTGCCCAGGGCTCAGCGCCTCTTATACCTGCTGCTGGGCACGGCCCCGCCGCTGGCCTTGCTGCCGCAGCCTTGGGAGATAGCGTGGCACCCAGCACGGTGCCAGAATGGGGCCTGGGAGGGTGGCACCTGGAGCCGGTGGCCTTGGTCAGGGCTGTGGGACGGTGCTGGTGGGGTCTAAGTGCTGGCTTCAACATGTTCCTTGGCCTGGTGCATGGGGCGGGCTGTCACCGGGTCACAGGGTGGTTAAGGTTGGAAGGGACCTTGGAGCTCACTGGGTCCAGCCCCAGCAGGGCCACCCAGAGACCACATCCAGGTGGCTTCAGAGTATCTCTGTGGCTGGAGACTCCACAGCCGCCCTGGCAACCTCTGCTGATGCTCGGTCACCCCACAGTGAAAATGCGTCTCCTGACAGTCAGAGGAACCCTCATGCCTGTCAGATTGTCCCATCGCCTCTGGTCCTGGTCCACCAGTGGAAAGAGCCTAGCTCTGTCCCATTGCACCCTCCTTCTACTGCCATCAGAGATGCCTCTGTCCCTTCCATACTCACTCCAGTATGTCCCTGTCACTGTTGTACTGGGGAGCCCAGCACTGGACCCAGCACTCCAGGGGTGGCCGCCCCCTCCCCAGCGTGAGCAGGGGCAGGCTCCCTCCCTTGACCTGCCAGCAATGCTCTGCCTTCTGCAATGGCTCTGCTGTGGCTGCTGAGCTGCCAGAAGGGCCCATGGCTGGCGCCTGGGCAACCCAGTGCCCACCAGCACCAGGGGTTTGGTTGGCAGAGTCTTCCCAGCCGCTGCCCAGGCTGGGGCACGGGGTCCCTGCTCATCCCCAGGGCCAGACCCCCAGGGCACCCAGGGGTTGGGCAACGGCCATGGTGCCAGGGCTGGCACAGTGCCGGTGGCACTGTGCCGGGTGCCACGCTATCTCCCAAGGCTGCGGCAGCAAGGCCAGCGGCGGGGCCGTGCCCAGCAGCAGGTATAAGAGGCGCTGAGCCCTGGGCAGGGTCTGTCCCCACGAGTAGCAATGGCTCTGCTGTGGCTGCTGAGCTGCCTGGCGCTGGCGGGCTCTGCCCGTGCCACCCTCTCCCTGGAGAGTACGTGGGGCTGTGGGGCTTGGCGGGGGAGGCTCGGGGCTTGGAGGGGAGCAGCGATGGGGGGACTGTGGGGCCAGGGCGGCCGGAGCCCCGTCCCACGGCTGCCTGTGCCCACAGGCTGCGGTGTGCCCGCCATCACGCCTGTCATCCATGGCTACACCCGCATCGTCAACGGGGAGCCGGCGGTGCCGGGGTCCTGGCCATGGCAGGTCTCCCTCCAGGTGAGTGCCCGCAGCAGGGTGGGTGCTGTGCTGGGTGCGTGCTGGGCTGGGTGCCGGGGCAGGGGCCGGGCACAGAGCACCCCAGTGGCAGTGCCGGCGGTGCTGGGTGCTGACGGCAGCTCTCCCCACCAGCACTCCAACGGGTTCCACTTCTGCGGCGGGTCGCTGATCAGCGAGAACTGGGTGGTCACCGCCGCCCACTGCGGCGTCAGGTAGGCACCGGCTGTGCCGCCAGCCGGCCTGGGGCTGGGCACGGGCACGGGGTCCCCAAGGAACCCCCTATCCCTGTGCCGGTGCCTGGTGCTCATGGCCCGCCCGTGCCCAGGACCACCGACGTCGTGGTGGTGGGCGCATATGACCAGGACTCGCCCCCCTGCTCAGCAGAAGCTGACCATCGAGAAGGTACCGCCGGGCGGGGGCCATGTGCCTGCGGGGCCCACGGCCACCACAGGGAACCCTGGGGGTCTGGGTCCCCTTGTCCTGGGGGTCAGGTCCCCAGGGGGTCCCTGGTTCCCCTTATCCTGAGGGTCAGGGTCCCCTGGGGTGTCCCTGTTCCCCTCGTCCCGGGGGTCGGGACTCCGTCCCCAGGACCCCCGAGGCATGGGGCTCAGGCCCCCAGGGTCCCCTTCATCCTGCAGGTGATGTGACCGGGGTTGTCCCTGCTCCCCAGTGGCCCCGGGCTGGGGGCTGCCCTGCGGGGCCCTGAGCAGCCCCAAGGTCCCCAGCCAGCAGCAACCCGGGTGGGACACGGGCTCATGGGTGGCCCCGTCTTCCTGAGGACTGGGGTCTGGCCCCTGCTCCCTGCTCCCTGGCACCCATCGGTGCCTGGGCTTGTCACCAGCTCCCTGGGTGCGCCTCAGCCGGGGATTTGGGGGCTGCCCCGCCCCAGGGTCCCCTGAGTCCCTGTTGGTGTCCCCAGTCCCTGGGGTGTCCCGGGTCCCTGGGGTGTCCCTGGTCCCTGTTGGTGTCCTTGCTCCCTAGGGCATCCCTGGGGCGTCCCTGTCACCCATGTGCCCCGGGCTGGAGTTTGCTCCCTGGGTCCCCATCAGCCCAGGACTTGGAGTCTGCTCCCTGGGGTCCCCGTGAGTCCCCACCACGTCCCTGCTCCCCTGTGCCCCAAGGGCTGGATCTGCACCCCAGAGACCCTTTCAGCTCGGGACCCACAGGGCCATTTCCCGGGATCCCCGTCAGTCCCTGGGCTCCCCATCGGTCCCCGGGGTCCCCATCAGTCCCCATGGTCCCCGTTGGTCCCTGTGGAGTCGCCGGTGCCCGGCGCCCTGGCTGGAGGTGTGGGCGCTGGGAGCGGTGCCGCCTGCTCCAGGTCTTCAAGAACCCCAAGTTCAACATGCTGACCATCCGCGACGACATCACCCTGCTCAAACTGGCCACCCGGGCGGCTGTCGGCCCGCGTGTCCCCCGTCTGCCTGCCCAAGGCCACCGACGTCTTCCCGGGGGGCATGACCTGCGTCACCACCGGCTGGGGCTCACTGACCCCAACGGTACTGCACTTTCCTGTCCCCATCCCCATCCTCATCCCCATGCCCATCCTCATCCCCATCCCTGTCTTCATCCCTGTCCCCATCCCCATCTCCATCCTATTCCCCATCCTCATCCCCAAACCCCATCCCCATCCCCATCCCATCCTCATCCCCATCCCCATCCCCATCCTCATCCCCAAACCCCATCCCCATCCCATCCCATCCTCATCCCCACCCATCCCCATCCTCATCCCCAAACCCCATCCCCATCCCCATCCCATCCCCATCCCCATCCTCATCCCCGTCCCCTTCCTCATCCACATCCCAGTCCCCAACCCTCACCCATTCCTGTCCTCATCTCCGCCCCCATCCCAATCCCCATCCTCCTCCTCCTCCTCGTACCTGTCCGCATCCCAATCCCCATCCCCGTCCCATCCCTGTCCCCATGCCCATCCTTGTCCCCGTCCCCGGCGCTCATGCCGCCCCACTTGCCCGCAGCCTCGGAGACGCCGGCGGTGCTGCAGCAGGTGGCCCTGCCCCTGCTCACCAACGAGCAGTGCAAGCAGTACTGGGGGTACCGCATCGCCGACGTGATGGTGTGTGCTGGCGCCGACGGTGCCTCCTCCTGCATGGTAGGTGCCCCCGGCCCCCCCGCCCCCGGCCCCCGGCCCTCCAGCCCCTGTGCTCACCCGCTGCCCGCAGGGCGACTCCGGGGGCCCGCTGGTGTGCCAGAAGGACGGCGCCTGGACCCTGGTGGCATCGTCTCCTGGGGCAGCAGCACCTGCGACCCCAACGTGCCCGGCGTCTACGCCCGCGTCACCAAGCTCCGCAGCTGGATCGACTCCATCCTGGCGGCCAACTGAGGCCGGCAATAAACGCTGCCACCCCCACCGCGCTGCCTCCTCGCCACCGCACCGGGACGGGGGGGGGCGCGGGGCAGCCGGGCGGCTGGGGGGCACGTGGCTGGGGCCGGGGGCATGCGGTGGGCTTGGGGACACGTCTCCGGGCATGGGGACGCCTGGCCGGCACGGCTGGAGGCACGGGGACACCTGGCTGGTGGGGACATGTGGCCGGGCATGGGGACGTGAGGCCGGGGGGCATGAGGACGCCTGGCGGGTGGGGACACCTGGCCGGGAGGGCTGGAGGCACGGGGACGCGTGGCCTCCCACGGGGTCAGGGACCCCTGGCCCGGCGCAGGGACACATGGCCGAGCGCAGGGACAGAGGCCGGGCACGGGGATGCCTGGCCGGGCTTAGGGACCCCTGGTCAAGGAGGCAGGAGGCGTGGGGACATGTGGCCTCCCCTGGGGACACTTGAGCGAGGCAGGGGCACATGGCCAGGTGCAAGGGACACCCGAGCAGGCTCGGGGACAGCCGGCTGTACACCAGGCGTGGGGACAGGAGGCCAGGTGTGGGAGCGTGTGGACTCCCACGGGGACACCCGGCCAGGCACGGGGGCACGTGGCCTGGCGTGGGGACAGCTGGGTGGGTGTGGGGACACCTGGGCGGACACGTGGGATAAGGTCGGGTGTGGAGACACCTGGTCAGCCGTGGGGACGCGTGGCCGGGCATGGGCACCCCCGGCACGGGTGCTGGAGGCACAGGCCCCCCAGCTGGGAGGGGACCCGTGTCCCAGCCCTGCGGCCCCGTCAGCCAGAGCCACCTTAACGTGGCGGTGCCGGCGGCGGGGGAGGGGAAGGGAAGGGCCAGCGGGGCGGGGAGGGCAGCGTCCTGGTCCTGGCCGTGGCTGGGTGCTGGCCATCTCCGCCATGGCTCTGCGGCGGGTGCTGGGGCTGGGGGGGCCCTGGGGCGCCGGAGCTGCTGCTCCAAGGTGAGTCTGGACGGAGGCACGAGGGTCCTGTGGGCACGGAGGGATGGGGGGGTGCTGAGGGCAAGGGCTCCTGGTGTAGCCCCGTGTCCTCGGCTGTGGTGAGGGTCCCAGGCCCATGGCCCCCAGGCCGGACCCTCCCACCCCAGCCCTGATGGTGCCCTCGCTCTCCCCACCCCCCAGCAGCGCCCACTGCCCCTGACTTTGTGGAGGCCCTGAGGGCCGTGGTTGGGGGTCCCAACGTCTCCACGGCCATGGCGGTGCGCGAGCAGCACGGCCACGACGAGTCCATGCACACGTGGGTGCCTGGAGCCCGGGACTCCTGGAGGGAAGAGTCTGGGGAGGGGAAGGGTCTGGGGAGGGGAAGGGCCATGGGGAGGGAAAGGGTCCTTAGGGAGGAAAAGGGACATAGGGAGGGGAAGGGTCCTGGGGAGGGGAAGGGCCATGAGAAGGGGAAGGGTCTGGGGAGGGAAGGGCCATGGGGAAGGGAAGGGGCAATGGGGAGGGGAAGGGGCAATGGGAGGGGAAGGGGCATGGAGAGGGGAAGGGGTGTAGGGAGGGGAAGAGTCCTGGGAGGGGAAGGGCAGTGGAGAGGGAAGGGTATGGGCAGGGAAAGGGTCTGCAGAGGGGAAGGACCATGGGACAGGGGAAGGGTCTCGGAGGGGGAGGTCCGTGGGCAGCGGTGTCACCCTGTGCCCTCAGCTGCGCCCCCCGGACGCCGTGGTGTGGCCCCAGGCGGGGGCAGGTGCAGGAGCTGGCGGCGCTCTGCTACCGCTGCCGCGTGCCCATGGTGCCCTTCGGCACCGGCACCGGCCTCGAGGGCGGCGTCAACGCCGTGCAGGTACAGGCCCCCCCGGCACCCCCTGCCTGGCCCCTGCCTGGGGGCTCTCCGTGTCCAGCCCATGCCCAGCCGCACCGGTGCCCCCGTGCCAGGGCGGTGCGTCTGTCTGCTTCAACCTGAGCCACATGGACGCCATCGCGGAGCTGAGCCTCGAGGACTTCTCAGTGACGGTGGAGCCCGGCGTCACCCGCAAGGCCCTCAACAGCCACCTGCGTGACACCGGGCTCTGGTTCCCCGTCGGTACCGTGGATGCCGGGGCACGGGGGAGCAGCTGGGGGGTCCGTGGGCTGGGGTTGGCAGCACTGGGGTGCTGGGGACACCTGTTGGGCTGAGGATGCTGGGAGCACTGGGGGTGCTGGGTGTGCCCGTGGGTGTGCCGGGTCCCAGGGGTGTTCAAGGGTGCTCATGGAGCTGGGGGTGCTGTGGCCCCAATAGTGCTGGGGCCCCTGGGGCTGGGGGTGTCATGGTCCCAGGCCTACTGGGATGCCCATGGGTTTGCCGTGGTCCCGGGGGTTGCTGGGGAGCCCACGGGGCTGGGGTGCTGGGGTCCCAGGGGTGCTGAGGTGCCCATGGGGTGCCATGGTCCCAGAGGTGCTGGAGGTCCCTCTGGGGTGCTGTGGTGCCAAGAGGTGCTGAGGGGCCACCTTGGGTGTGCCATGGTGCCAGGGGTGCTGGGGTCCTCATGGGACTGGGGATGTTGTCATCCCAGAAGGTGCTGGGGGTGCCCATGGGTGTGCTGTGGTCCC